>NW_008796218.1:11992170-12014987 GCF_000699145.1 Aptenodytes forsteri | reverse complement strand
CCCCTCCTTCTTCACTGACCTTGGTGTCTGCAGGGTTTTTCTCTCACGTATTCTCACTCCTCTTTCCCAGCTGCTGTTGAGCAGCAGTTTTTACCCCTTCTTAAATATGATCACAGAGGCGCGACCACCATCACTGATGGGCTCAGCCTTGGCCAGTGGTGGGTCCGTCTTGGAGCCGTCTGGAACTGACTGTGTCAGACATGGGGGAAGCTTCTGGCATCTTCTCACAGAAGCCACCCCTGTAGCCCCCCTGCTACCAAAACCTGGCCATGCAAACCCAATACAGTACCTTAGCATTGAAATAATAAAACAGAATGCATAATCTGTTGATATAATAGGGTTAAATTCTGCCCAAGCAAGCATCAGTGTGAAACAAACATCTCTCTCATTTTCAGACTTGTGTCTTAGTGAAAGCAGAATATAGCACTCATTAACCTAAAGATAAATCTGTTTTATCCTGGTAGTACTCCGGAGATACACATTGGCATTATCATTGCACTTTTGCAGAAATTTAAAGATCTATTCGACATCGTGCCCCAAACCAGTAACAAAACAAACCTCAACAAAAAATGAATGTGCACATATCTCATCAAGACAATAGAGGGACATCAGCATTTCCACTCAATGATTTGCAATCTTCATATCATAAATAACAAGAGATATAAATATTGGGGAATAATCAATGATTTACGATCCCAAATATGTTTCCACAGAAGACCTCACACAGGCAACAGCCTACAGATATTTTTTAAAATATTTCTGGAGTTTCAAAAGTTTCTGATCTCAGCAGTACTGGAATCAAGTATTACCTTACTTTGTCTAGCCAGTTTCAGTTCATCTTTTCCTATCAAAGATGAAATCCTAACTCTCATACCTTATGGATATGTGCTCCCGGTCACTTATTTGAGCAACAGACTAGTCAAATTAATGAACCCAAGATGACATCATAGATGAACATATGTGGTCTGAGATATAAATTTTGGGGAATAATCAATGATTTACGATCCCAAATATGTTTCCACAGAAGACCTACACACAGGCACAGCCTACAGATATTTTTTAAAATATTTCTGGAGTTTCAAAAGTTTCTGATCTCAGCAGTACTGGAATCAAGTATTACCTTACTTTGTCTAGCCAGTTTCAGTTCATCTTTTCCTATCAAAGATGAAATCCTAACTCTCATACCTTATGGATATGTGCTCCCGGTCACTTATTTGAGCAACAGACTAGTCAAATTAATGAACCCAAGATGACATCATAGATGAACATATGTGGTCTTTTGTTAAAAATCTTTTCCTTCCTTACAGACAACACACACTCAGAGGATAAATTTTACTTTTGGTGACTTACCCTCACCGCCAACTTAAGCAAATCAACTAAAGAAAAAAGAACTTTCAAGTAGTACTGAGATCACTGGCAGACAGCAGCTTGTACATTGGTTCCTGAACTGAACTAAAAAAAAGACCATATATGGACAACACCAAAAACAGAGCCTACAATTAGTAATAAGCAATATTAGTCACTGGGGGCTTTTGTTTGTTTTGTGAAGTGGGGGTGGGGAGTGCATGTGTGGGGGTTGTTGGGGTTTTTTTGTTTGTGGGGATATTTTTGTTGCTTTTTTACAGTGTCAAGAACCATACAAGCTGCATTTGTATGCTGATATTTTGGTCGTTAGGTGCTTTTGGGCTAATTTAAAATTATCATTCTTCAGGTTCTTCATATTCATTAGTTCAGATAAACACTTGCCATCAGCACACAGTTAGCTGGTAGTAACACCTACAGTGTTAAAAAAAAAAGCAGGGAAAAAAAAAATCTGTTAAGTGATGGCTCTGATTTAACAGGCAGCTTTTCTGTGTCAAACTTAGTCTTTCAAAATCATTATGATACATGGTCCATTTACAGATCTAGAACAGTGTGCTATTGCTTTCTTAAGACTTCAAATCTCTCAGCATTTTTCCTCAACTTCCAAAAGCATAAATGTCCATTATTGCTCAAACCTCTTCCCACTGAAGTCAACTGAATTTAGAAGATGACTGTCAGAACGTGTGTGACGACACAGCAACCTAGCCAGACTGTTCTGAAGTCAGTGCATATTTGCTTCTCCAAAAAAAAACCTGATCTTATTTTTAGCAAGACCAGATTTTTATTTTACAAATCAGGCAGAGAAAAGAACAGAAGGACTTAAATACATTCATAGTATAGATGAACAAAGAAAAGTTAATATGAAGGTTTCAACTAAATGTTTCACAGGAGACTATCATAATCAAAATTTATCAAGTGTTAATTATGAAACTATGACCTAAAATACAGACTCTGATTTAAGGCTAATTTAAAATATAGAGAAGTACTTTACATGTCTTAACCTGACCTCAAATTAGTTGAAGTCAGTAGGTTTTAGATTAAAATAAATTAAGAGTAAATATGTATTTTAAGAGCCTAATTTAATCATTTTCTTTAGTTATTAGTAAAACCAAGACTACCAGTACAAGTAGAATGAATGAAAGAATCAAAGATGACCTGCACTAAGTTTCTATCAAAGGGTCCTTCACAAAAACCAAGCAACTGGTCCATATATTGATAACAGTGACATTAAAAATGAGAAATCTGTATTTTTAGATGCTTTACCAGATATGCATTTGCATTAGGTGACTCGCCAAACAATACAAATTTTGCAGCAAATCTGTAGAGGTCCTGTGACGACAGTTTTCTTTTATTTGTATCTGATAATTCCTAACTAGGGAAGGTAAAATTTGCCAGTGGTCTTTTGGGTTGAAATTCTTATCTGAGGCAATGTTAATAACACAAGCCTTTAGCTCCATGATCGGGAGTTAGAAAACGATTTTGCTATTAAAAGAGGAAGCATCCTACATTATTGTCATTTTTCACAAAGTTTCTAAAAAGGTTAAAGCTTAAAAACAAAACAAAAAATACAGAACTGTGTGTTCATTCTTTCCTGATAGTTACTTAACAGATAGAACTGGTCCAAAACAATCAATAATTGACCAAGTGTTATTTTCAGTAATATTTTCCAGCCACAGCCACTAGGACATTTATTAACTGATTCAAACAGACAAGGAAGAACTTGATCAAAGTATCCAGATAGCAACAAATTTCACACGTTGTTCACTTTCTGCAGGTTGTTCTGGAACCTTAAGTTTAACCAAATGATGTGGATGGGGATAGACAGCTTATGATTTAGCATACCAATATGCCCAGATACCTTCATCTGTATGCTGGCAGAGTTTTACAGCTAGAAGCTGCATTAAAATTGATGAAAGACAATGTAACTTCTGTTGGATGATTCTGTGCATCTTTGAGTTCACAAAACAATGCAGCATTCCTAACTTTTGTTCACAAGAAAGTCTCCCATATATTTTCCCTGGTTTATTTAATGGAATGCCTTTGCTCTAAGAAACTTGATTTCCTGTTTTGATGCTGTTTCACTATTTCCACTCAACTCTTTGCATACTGCAACCAGAGACCTAGTGATTAAGCCACCGTTAATAGCAGGTTAGTGACACAAAATTATTTGCTAGAATTAAAGGGCATAGGAAACATTTAAAATCCTTCAAGTCGGATCATTGTAGAAGTCCCAGAATCAGTGAAGGTTTAAAGAAAATCATACATTAAACAACTACCTTTAGTGATTCATTATTACATATACAAGACAATGTTAGACTTGTGTGCTTGATATATGTGTACAGATGCACTGCAGAGTGGGAAGGTAATACGCATGATTGCATAGGATGGTAGAAAGGTTTTGTTTTGGGTTGGGGGGGTTGTAACTGCTCCGGGTGGCTTCATTACACAGCAAAGGGAGTTGTTCTGTTAGTGCTAATTAAGCCTCAGGGAACAATTTGTTGAGGTAGTTGGAGAAAATCTGGACGAGAGCAAAAAGAAGAATTTTAATGTTTTAATCCCAAGCAGAAGCAGAAACCTTCAAGCTCCAAACTTCTGGGATTCCAGCATAGGAGCTAAATGACTGATCCTGCAAAGAGTGAGAACCCCCAGCTTTTCACTGATGCTTACCGATGTTTGCAGCATATTGCAGGATTGGGTCCTTTTAATGCAGGCCCATTACTACATTAAAATAATTTTGATTAACTGCATCCTTTTATATAGTTGTACTATCACAGAATACCTTTCTGTTTGTCAGGGTCACATTCAGGAGGTTATGATTGTATATAAGAAGTACCCCAGGTAGTGGTTTTTAATCACTAAGGATTTTTCTGTTCATTTCTGTAATGCCTGTTAACAAATAAAGGAGCCATCACTCTTCCAGCAAAGAAGTTCCTGTAACGACTATTTGGTTTCATTAATGACAGCCCTCCCAGCAACAAGCACTGAAGGCTGTAGCCTCATGCTGTCACGTGAGCTTTATCAAAGATGGACTGCTAGCACAGGTAAGGTCTGATCTTTCACCTAAACGTGAATTTAGGTGTTGCCTGTTTTTTCTTCTAGGTCATAACTTAGAGAATTGAGAACAGATAAAAGGCAACCAAGATAAAAGAGACTGCTTGTTTCTTTGCTGAGAAAAAGTGGCAAACTGGGAGGCTGTCTAGGGATCAAGGGAAAAAAAAAAACCAAACAAAAACACCAAACTAACTAGCACCAGTTCCCTGCCAAGGGAGGTGGAGGGTAAAAAAAGGCAGGGAGAAGGTGTTTTCTAGATCAGCTACCTGATTTAGAGCTGAGAGAGAAACAGAACAAGCAGAGATATAAACACTACCAACTTTGTTATGGATTTGCAAGGGGTAAAAACAGAGGAGAATTATAGTGAATCATCTGAGGGCAGGCAAGAGAGATGCAAGTATACAGAGATTTGTGTATTTGGGGACAACTTTTTGCTCAAATAATATTTTAGAACACTGGAGATGAAAAGCATTCCCTTTTTTAGAGTCTCAAGAGAGTCTCAACACTTTATAATCCAGAGAAAGACATACTTCAGAAAAATAATAAGGTTGGATTCTTTGCTGGGCAACACCACGGAAACAGATTAAAAAAAAAATCTTTTCTTTTTTCAAACACAGATGTCCCTCCCCATTTTGACTTCTCAGATGCCTTTAGTTGCAAAAGAACAGTTCAACACAAATACATGTATTTTACCAAATCCCATTCTTCTGTTAAAGTATCCTCTCCCAGGATTCCAGGAGTTTTCCATCATTTATAATTTTGCAAGCTTCCCACAAATCTCCATTTCTCTTCATTACTTTCTTTCCTACATCTCCTATCTTCCTTCACTCCCATCCAACCAACATCTCTGCTTCTGTGTCTCTCTTCAATTCTGTTATTCCTTGACTTTGCTCACAGTCCCTGATGTTCTTTGCTCTCACTTTGCATTCCTACACACATCTGTGCATTAAACTTTTCCCCCCAGCTTCCTCCTGTTATCACAAATTGCAGCCATCTTCCCTTGAACCAGCTTCTCTTTGTTCCTTCATGGAGCAATGCAAGAAAGTGACCACCTTGCCTAAGGACAACCTAAGCTTCTCTTCTCACAGGATGAAGGGTCACAGTAATCATTTTAACAGCATGTTAGAAAAGGTAGTCTCCAAGTTTGCTACTGAAGTAAGACTTTTCTGTCCTAACCCACAGCATGTACATCTGGAATTAAGAAGAAGAAATTTTTAAATAATGGATGTGCATGTTTAATAACACATACAATATGTTTTATTTGTTTTGAGGAGAAAAAAAAAACCTAAACACAAAAAAAACCCTATCTTAAATAAGTGATGTTCAACACTGAAATCCTCAGGAGCTTAGTGGCTGCTTAATGGTTGGATCCACAAAATAGTTTTCTTTATGCAAAAGGAAACCACCTAACCTTAAATATTTTTCCTTTAAGGTGTCTGAAAAGTACTAAAATACATTTGGGGATTCTGCTGTTAACACCTAGAGGCCACAGTCTGCCTAGGCACCAGGTAGAACAAAACAGCAGCTTTTGTTTTGGGGAACAAAAGGCTGTCAGACTAATGGGTACACCTAAAGCCTAGAGTTTTAGCAAAAATAACAACTGCCCCCCCTCTCTGAGAACCCTGCAAAGCCTCCTCAGTCCCTCAAGAGTGTAAGAGGTGACTCATTGAAATGCCTAGAGGATCTACTTTCAAATAATTTCAACTCATAATCAATTATCCAAGGACTTGTTATTAAATTTGTTTTTAAACACAGATTGTGCTCTAAGTTTGGAAGCGTGATACCTGTTATGCAGAAGAGAAGCTGAATCCTTTTGTCAAAGGAAGGGATTGGTGCACTCTTGACCATGAAGTTGTCTTCTGAACTTCCAGGATATGAACTGCCTTTTAGTCGTCATCTTCCATAGAGCCCAGGCTCAGAAAAGCCAAAGGCAGAAATGGTAATAAAAATAAATTATCAGCTGTCTCAGAAAGCAAGGAAGAGCTAGTTTAGAACTTCAGCATTAAGAGAGCAGCAGTAGTGTTATTCCTCTAAGCAGAAAAAAAACAGCCAATAGAAAAAAAGAAAAAAATCTGGTTACTCCGTGTTTCTTTACAAATTAATTTCATACTGTGTCAAAGTTTTGCATATGACTTTTTTGCCATGTAATCTTTCTTTGAAGGTTCAGATGACACATAATTATTCACAGCCTTCTACACAAAGAGAAACAGTAACTCAGACACAGTCTGAGGGATAAAGTCTTTTAAACCAATGTTTAAGATCTTAACTAACACTCATGGAAATCATTTATCTGATTTCAACAGATTAAGGATAACAAAAGAATATGGAACAAATTAACAACCCAACAGATAACTGAAAAACATCAGTAAAGCTGGATAAGTTATGAAAGTTTGTCCAAAAGAAGTTTGGCAAAAAGGCCCATTCTGTTCCCAGAGTTAGAATTCAATAGTTCAAGCCCATTTCAAGTCCAGCACTATCCTACCATGCACATTTTGTTTGTGTAATTAAGGAGATGAAGTAACTGGAAAAGTATTAAACATTTTTGTACATCTTGCTTTGGGTCTATAATTCTCTTTCATAAGATTTTTTTCTACCTTAAGTACCTTGTAATGGCCTTCTTCGAGCAACAGATCTTTTTTTCTTTAAAAATCAATGTTACACATATGATTTGGGTAAAAGTCCAAGGATTAACATCATGGTTTATATGTAGCTGAACACTTGTCCACTTGCTTAGAGCAAGAAAGTCTGAAAGAAGAGGTAGTAAAGACGAAAATAAATGATTGATGATTAAGCCTGACGTAAAGGTTAGAGCACTGGCTCAGGTTCAAGGCAGCAGAGGTTCAGAATGTGATGTACTGAAGATGTACCAGGGCCTAGAAAATCTGCAGTGAGGGATAGGTGAACCAGAATACAACTGCATATCTAACACCAGTTAGATCTACCTTGTCATCCTCACTCTAAATTTAGAGGACTTAAAGAGGAAAAGCTGGTACCATCAGAAGTAAAAGCTAGAGGTAAGGGCAGGGTTAGGATCACCTGAAGGACTGTGTTTATAGCAAAGCCTTTTGAATCACGGCAAAGGCCATGTGCAGTAGACAAGTGAGTTAAGACATAATACAGAGACAGGCAAGAAGTACAGGTAAGATTTGCTGTTTAGGAGAGCACAGGCTGAGAGGAGAGCTGAGTTGCTTGGAGGCCCTGGGTAGCTTAGATAGATACTAGAAATAGAACGTGGTTCATCGTATAGTCTGGCATTTGGAGGTGTTAAAACCAGATTTCAGGCTGATTTAGAGTTAGAGCATAAAGCACCTTGATCTCCAAACTGAAGGAATTACTTCATCCTACAGGGATCTTAAAGAAGATTGAAGACTAAAACTGATGCAGGTTTTTAGGGTTAGGCCTGGAGCCTGGAAGCTTAAAATTAACAAAATTCAAAATGCATGGACAAGAGCAATGCTTACTACTCAATTCCACAGGATAAGCAAGGGTAATAAGGAAATATTTAGAATGAAAGTTCAGTTCAGACATAGCTGCAAATACATTTTAGAAGTGTCAAAAGATTAGGATGAAGGCTGTGAATCACTTGGGATTTGGATTATGTCCCCTGCGGGCAGAAGTTCCTAGGTTACTAGGCTGTAGAGTTAGGATGGGAATAGAGATAAGGTTGTGAAATTCAGTGATTAAGAGCTAGATTTATATCACAGTGCTGAAAAGGCCACAGGTCTAGGACAAGAATTTATGCTGGCAGAGACCAGGCTTAAGTTTGAGACAGGCAGAAATCCCTGAGCTCGGCTAAGAAAAAAATGACAGCTTCTTTAAGAGATTTAAGGCACATACAGGGTTGTAAACTGGTAAAATAATAGTGTAATAGAGATTTAAAAGTGTCACAAAGATCAAACATTTTGGTGAAAGACTTAACAACAGTGTGGTACATATCATCAGCCAGGGAAAAAGATCAGTCAACATTCAAGAGAATTATGTGTGCACCTACAAGAATGGGAGTAAAAACATTCTTACTACCTCTATTTAACAGTACTTACTCTATAGATGGCCTAATTCCCCAAGATAACACTTTG
Source organism: Aptenodytes forsteri (assembly GCF_000699145.1). Classification (NCBI taxonomy): domain Eukaryota; kingdom Metazoa; phylum Chordata; class Aves; order Sphenisciformes; family Spheniscidae; genus Aptenodytes; species Aptenodytes forsteri. Next base: position 12,006,498 of record NW_008796218.1, on the reverse strand, counting down.
TAAGTGGAAAATAAATACAGAAGTCGTAACAGCACTGTGCAAGTTATGACCCAGAGCTCAGTAAGACCATTGTAATTAAATCCCAAGTCTTGATTTCTGCATTTTCATGTCCCAGTCAATGACTAGAAGCACTAAGATATGTGAAAGAATCTTTCAACCTTTTCAGGAAATATTTATATTAAAATAAACATGGAAAAGTAAATTGCATTACAGCCGAAAGTAACGAGACCAGATTCTCCCTCTGTCTAGATTAGGGGACTGGAAATAATACAAGTAAAAATGGTAAAAGGAAGCACTGCATGAAAAATTATCTGTTCATTTTAAGGCTTGGGTTTGTTGGTTTGTTTTTTGTTTGTTTTTTTTTTTTAACTCGGGGAAGTGAAAACAATATACTTGTTTTTGTATTTTCTTTCACCTGAAAGAAGTTACGGATTCTTCCTACTGCCTTTATGCACTTTTTCTGTATTTTATAACTCAATTTCATATGAGGATAAGCAAATGTCATTATCTAAATTCTGTTAAAAACTAAAACACAAACTTGACTTTGTATTTAAGTCAACCCTAACAGAAAGGAAGCATTTAGAAATAATTCCCAGTTAAAAAAAATAAAGTTAATTTTATTCAAATGCCTTAACATGCAAAAAAGATTTTATTAGTGTTCCAATTGTTTGTGTTCTCTGTATCATTTAGAAATTGTTTATTGAGGAATGCTACTGTTGAGAACTTTTAAAGGCATAGTTCTTGATTTGACAAGTTCTAGAATAAGCACCAAAGAAAAGTTTTGCACCATCTGACGTTTAGTAAGACTATAAAACTAGATGATTAAAATATTAATCTTTTAAAGACTGTACCATCAGCAAGATTAATTATTTTAAAGAAAGGAGGAATTAAAATAACATGAAGTTTCCCACAACCATGGTAGGATACTTTTTGCGTTTAAAGACCCAGTCCAAAAGTAAAGCATTTCAAATTAGTCATATATCAGCAGTCAGGTACTAAGTGTTTTACCTCATCTGCATGATAGTATAAACAGCTACATTTTCTGTTTCTTCTGTTCAGGCAGCCTTTCTTTGTGAATTCATTTTGTTTACCTACACCACGCAGGCAGCTGAAGACTGTTTCAGTTACACAGGCTGCGTACAGCAATCATACCAGGTCTCAGCACAAAGGCAAGCTAGTTTTTGATGAAGTGTTTTTCTCCCAGAAATCCACTGTCTTAGAGCTTTGTCCCCCACATCACTGTTTCTCCACCTACATAACATTTAGACAACTGCTGAATCACTAGATCTCGTCACCCTAAGGTTGGCAGCATCTCCCAGGCACACTGCACAGCTGTAAATGGCTACTCAGGCCACACATCTGGTGAGAGTTCAGACTTTTATTTCCTACTAATGCCTTTGGGCTAGGTTACAAGCCATAAAACCAACACAAAAATTCTTCAAGCAAGGTGGGAATCTATAACCACTCCAGCAGCAGCAGACATAAGACATCTCAGATAGCACTTTTGGGAAGAAACAGTGAAGTGGCTTCACTTTCTTCTAGGCATCTACTTAGGAGGTTGTTAGAAAAACCAGCAGTGCTGAAGACCACATTTCTCCTTGCATACTCCTACAATGAAACAGGCAGCTGGGATGGAGGAAGGAGTAAGGGAAGGAAATGCAGAGAAAGTCCCATTTTGTATATTTAATGAACTGTTTTACTATGTTTTGGGGCCGGGGGGGGAGGGGTGTAGTAAGAAATATCAAGCTGGCAGCTCTGGCTTTTTAAAAGCAAATACATGAAGTTGCAGAAACACCATGCGGGGGGGGGAGGGGTGTAGTAAGAAATATCAAGCTGGCAGCTCTGGCTTTTTAAAAGCAAATACATGAAGTTGCAGAAACACCATGCTGCTTCTGTCAAGAGGTTTCCTGGGTAAGCCAGGCAATCTTGCTTTTCAATACCCATGATAGAGCCCGGGCAGTTCATGGCATTGCTCCATTAACATCTGGCTACTGGATAGTCTGTGCAATGAAAGGCAAGCTGACTGACATGCCTCATTGATATTCATTGACTGCAGTCGGTATAGGACACCATTCCTGGTCAAATAAATGTTAAGTCACAGAATTTCTCCTGTTTTTCCCCTTCCCCGGTCAACCATAGCCTTCTGTAAGTAGCAATTCGGAGGAGTGATTTGTTGTTTGAGGAGATGGGGCTTTAGAGTCTGTGGCTATTCAACAAACATCAGACACCACAAGAACTTTTGAACAACATGCTGCTTTTAAGCTTTGCTAGAAATAAGCATTTGAGCACTAGCTTAGGTGCTTAAAGCATGGTATCTGCATGTCTGTGGTGAAACATTGTTACTGCTAGAGCTGATTAAAAGGGAACAAACTAGGTATAAGAGGGTCAATAACTAAGCAAATTCTCCAAGGCTGACTCATTTACACAGAGGGGTTTTTTGCTACCCTGCAGTCAGTACAGAAAATTGAGAAGTAGTTATGACTGTACACTATGCGTACAGCTGCATGAAAAATATTTTTTTCTTTAAAATGGGGAGATTAATAGGACAGTTTGGATACTAAGGGTAAGGTGTGGGTTTGCAAGGATCAGGTTTAAGCCAGCTTGGCATCTGCCTCCTTTCAGAGGCAGATTTCTGTATGTTTTAATACAGAGGTAGACAGAGTTTATGCCTTACAATTTTTCCCTTTTGACAGGGATAAATACAACTGACATCATCCACTCCTAAACCCTGGCTCACCAGCAAGTCCATGAACCACTTAAATTAGCACTGTGTAGTCCTATTCGTAAGCACAGGGACTTGTTTCTGCATAGGACTGAATTTCACTCCAGTTGACTATAAGAAATATCTGAGATGTTAGTCAAGTAATAAACAGTTAAGACACTGGCTAGATCTTGAACATCTCCAGAGCGTTCCTTCAAGCAACAAATTGGCTGTTTATCTTCTGTGGTTTGCCTCTATTTTCAAAGTGGGAGCCCCAAATTTTAAGGTGCTACCACCCAAGAGAATTCTCAGAGCCAGAACTCCAATATTTATAACCCGCAATTATCCTCCTATCTGGAAACAGAAGGAGAAACAACAGCAAGGTCATGTATTGCCACAAAGTAGCACAGAAAATGTCAATGTCTTTCCAAATCTGAAAAGACAGCCTAAGCTATCTGACCCATTCTTTTCACAGTGCCAAATATCTCTCTCATTACTCTGTCTCTGAAGGAAGCATTGCTGGAGAAGCCACTTCACACCTGCAGAAATATCTTTGTTGAATAATGGGGTGGGTAAAAGCATAAAATATTTTTATTGCTCAAGTTTCCTCACAGAACCAGTATCTGGCTGCAGGGCACTTCCACCTACAGATCAACATAAAAAAGATCCTGCTGTATATATGCTGTCCTCCCCCACTGGGCAGGAGTAATGGGAGAGGGGAATTCTTTAGTTACTACTCTGCCTAACTGGAAGACAGACATTCCCGTAAAACTGTGTGTGGGAGCATTTCACAGTGAAACCAAGACACTGTTAAAAGTAAATTCAGTGAACTACTTCTTATGCAGTGCTGCTATGTGAAAAGACAAGGATATTTTATTATACACACCCAAACTGCCAGACGCCAACACCACTGCAGTGCCAGGTTGCCACCAGACAGCTAGCATGCTTTTTGTCTGCAGGATCCCGTCATTAAGGCTGTGGAGCAAGTCATACCTTCACATGCCAGTCCCAGTCTACTCCTTATTGACCCAAGGAGCTGAGGGCAAGATGTACCTTGTTGCTTCAGATTCTATGTAACTGTTTTAGTCCAATTAAATTCTTGTTTGGAGATTACACAATCAGCTAGCATAAGTCAATGTGGCACCCTTGACTTTCAAATTATACCAGAATTATGCTGCTAAAAGAACAAACATGGGCCAGCCTTACAACATTGCCCTACAACTGATGAACTTCTGTGCCAAATCTGTTTCATGAGAAAAATTCATCGCACCTAGTTGCTTCGTGCAGCATCAATCCAAGGACATACTGAAGTGAAAAAAAGGTCTTACTACAGCTATGAGGCACTGCATTTTTAATGTCGTAGTGAAGAGCCATATTGTTATGATGGTTAGGTACCTGAATGACACCAAGAGTAACATGGTATTGTTTTGTTTTGCAAGTTTTATCCTCCATATGACAAAATAATGAAGGTTTACTCTCTGCCTCAGACCAAGCTGACAAAATTGAAATACTTGATGTTTAATATAATTGATTTTCCACCCACCAGGAGCAATAGTTAAACACTAAAAATCAATGCCGATCTCTAAACTCCTACTTTTTTTGATCACATTTGACTGTTGTATAACAAGTTATGTTGAAAAGTGTCAAAGTGAAGGGAAAAAGGTAGCAAAGTAAATAATGCGGTCAAGACCATCACACCCTTCATAATAAACACTTAGAGCATCAAAATATTAGTGATAAAATAATGCTGCTTGGCAGTAAAACTGTTGGCTGTTAGGACACTGGTATCCTAGAGCTGGCCTGTATTCCCACTTCATACCAAAGGGAAACAAAAATTTATAAGATTGCAATTCTGTGAATGTCAATGGAGTAGAACTGAAGCTTCATATTTGGTCTGAGCAAGTCCAGCTACTGCTTATCTTTAATTTCTGGAAGAGTTACCCCAGAAAACATACTCCTCCATTAAACCTCAATGTGACTTCATGTCTCAAACATTTGCAGCTACTCCCACTCAGATTTCTGTGTCCTTGAAGGCATACAGATTAATATTTGCAGAAAATATTTAGAGAGATGTTGATTTTTAAACTCTAGTACCATTACCACACTATATTCTTAGGGCAATTAAGAGAATGACAACTATGTGCATTACGTATGCACTCAGGTATTGTTTGTAAGGTATGCTCACTTGTTGGGAGCCAGTTTCACAAGTCACATTCAAGATGCTGTTACAAAGGTAAAAATACTAAAGAAACAACAAATAGGTATTAGCTGTTAACATTACAGTGATCCTTTGAAAATATTAGGTCACACACAAAGTGATAAGCTTTGTGTAAGAAAATGCTACACACTCTACCTGAGTGCATGCCGCTGTTTGATCTAGCCACACCAAGAGAAGCTTCAGCTTCTACTATTTCATAGTTTTGCAGTGTTATTTCTGTATGGAGATATTCACTGTTTCCATAAAGAACGCTAATGCTCTCATGACACACTGGACACATTGGCCAAGAAGTATTGCTGGAGCCAGCACAACCAAGTAGAAAAAGTCAGGCTTTTTCATTATTATCATCATTGGATAAAGATGCTTTTCACTTATATCACATTTGAGGCTTCTTTATTAATTCATAACTGGACACAGTTAATTAACTACTAACTGATTGTTCTTTGTTGACCTGTGTATTAACTAACCCTAAAGAGCTTTTGTCTAGCAGAAAACAACCCAAATTCTCTCTTTAATCCTCATCTGGAATGCAGTAAGTTTTCTTTGTCCCTCAGGAAGACTTCTCCCCTAAAGCAGAAAGTGCAGTTCTGATGAGAACACGTTTAATCAGACAGTATGCTGTCTGCTATACAATGCCCAACTCTTCCAGTTTCTTACCAATAAATAAATAAATTGTTCCTTAAAGTTGAATGAAACTATTGATGGACTATGCAGCAGAACTTTCACACTCTTCGGTTTTACAGAGTTGTAGTTCAGCCCAGTTTTATGGAAGCCACCAGACTGTTGGTGTTTTGCACAGTGCATTGCATTGCAGCCATTACACTAGTGAGTATGCTGTAGGTACACAGTCACTTTTTAACTGGCTACAAGGATACTATAGGCTGTTCAGCCTGTCACAGCTTGAGAAGCTGCACTAGCTATGCTTTTCTCTGTGAATCTACAGTTAGACTGATACTTGAGTTCAAGTGTGAGTTCAATTTGAACTAGTTAAGAACACAGTGATGAGCTTTTCTTCACTAAGGCAGACTCCTCCAAGTGCTGAGTAGACCTTAAGGAGTCAGTGGTTGGAGCAGAATCAGTGGAACTGAAAACTGGCTTTACTTCACTTTCTATTCTGAGCCACTTTCAGTTCACCACTAAAACAAACATACAAAGCTACCATTTACATCATCTTTACGAGGTGCACTAGAGTTTTTAATCACAAAATTATATTATAAATTATAAAATTTATACATAATACTGTATTCTGTGATCCACACTGAACTCAGTTTATGTAACACTGAAGCAGAAACAATTCATGTTGATCAGTTATCAGATTATATATATGAAAAATGTTGCTCAGAATAACTATTGTGTTATCTGAATTGACACGGGGGAAAAAAAATGCTTTAGTGCTGTAGGCATCCTGCCATTCTACACCATATTTAACAGATTTAGTTGATGCCATAATGAAACTTGCGCAATCATCTCAAGCATTGAGCACTTCCATCCTAAAGGTCTTACCACTGAGAGCAAGAGGATGGTCCGATCTGTCATTTTCTCCATGCCAAGATCACCAAAGTCAGATCTCTCCACTGTGCTAGTGAAAACTATAAACAAAGGCACTCTTTGAGCCTGAGAGCAGTACTCCCATAAATCTATACAGGGAACTAGGTCAAAGAAGCCCCAAGGCCTCTCTGAACTACATAAGCAAGCAGAGGCCCATAAAAGGATATTTCTGCAGCTGAGAATCCCTTGTGCAAAATAACAGCCAATTAATAGTCTCTTTTCAAGACACACCTATGCACTGGATGACAGGAGAAAGGGCAGTGTCCAAGTTACTCCTTAGTTCAAGAAACATCCTGTTGGCTTGCTAAGCTAGTTTAGGGAGGAGGGGGAAGTCTATACAAAAGAGATCCCAATGGATGCAAGAAGAGAGCCCCTGGCTACCCGTTACCGCCAGCTGCAGCAATAGCCAAGCATTTTACACACTGGGGACTGGAAGGAGACCAAACTAATCTCTCAGAGTTGTTACAGTCCAATTACTGTTTGGTTGCAATGTACTACATTGAATTTTAAACAGCAGCTTGCAGTTCGAAGGTTCTATAAACCACTGTCAAAGTCTTGGGCCAGCCAGTAATCTCCAACTATGAGATTTTCTTACAGCAGGTTATAACGAATTAGGAATTTTATCAGACAGTTTATCAGAGAGATGGAGGATGAAATTTATTTTAGATGCAACATAGAATCCACTTGTTTAAATACTATTAATGGTAAGAGTGTATATATACAGGAAAACAAATAAGAAAGAAAACAAAACACAACCTGGCACAAAGGAATAAACACTTCTCTTAGAGCTCAACATCCAGGAGTGCTTCAGCCTGAATAAATATCAGACAGTTTATCAGAGAGATGGAGGATGAAATTTATTTTAGATGCAACATAGAATCCACTTGTTTAAATACTATTAATGGTAAGAGTGTATATATACAGGAAAACAAATAAGAAAGAAAACAAAACACAACCTGGCACAAAGGAATAAACACTTCTCTTAGAGCTCAACATCCAGGAGTGCTTCAGCCTGAACAAATGTTGTAAGAAAACAAGACTGCAACTTGGGTATCAGACTACATTTATGGAAGTGATACAGTGGTGCTCAAATACCTAACCATTTTCTCTAGGACCACTGCCTCCTACATGCTAGAAAGTTGTATCAATAAACAAATCCTTTCCATCCTCCACTGACATATTTAGGAAATATGAGCACCAGGACTAATTCTGCATTCTTAATTATCTTCAAATGCATTGTTTCCAAAATTTTGAAAGGCTTGCCTTTAAAAGCTTCTTGTTCACAATTTTATGTCCAACTTCATTTACAAGAGCATAGCAGGGTGCTAAGAGAACCAATCCTCAAAACAACAGGGCTTCTCCAAAAAGGAATGGTTTTTCTTCATATAAGAAAGAAATTTTCACATACATTGTAGAATATATAGGCATAAATACTTGATTCGGCAATTCTATAAAAATTAAGAACGTACTTTGGGAAGTTTATTTTCAGGGATGGTGATAAATAGTGATTTCAATATCAGCATAATTCATGCAAACATGTTCTGATCAAATTGATTTTTTTCCTAAACTAGCCCTGTGAAGTACCTCTTCCCACATTCCAGAACAGAAAGCTACCATAAGAAACCATCTTTCATAATTTTGGAGTGCACATAATTGCAAATCAGACATGAAGGTGTAGCAATGACAGAACTCGTGTCAGGCTTGTACCCAGATCTATCCAGCCCATGTACCTCCTTGATACAATTCACATCCCCCTGCTGCACCTTCTCCCCAGAAGTTCTAGGTAGCACAACTGCTTTCTCTGCCAGTCCTCTACTAGTCTGTTCCCTCTGAGAAACCTTGATGGCTCCCTCTGGAGGCATCCAAGATAAGTTAGTTTTTAACCATGAATCTTCCCCCATATATTTCTGCTTGCCAATGCTGGAAAAACAAGAGATCAGCAATCCAGAGTGCATCTGGTAATGCCATCCTTACCTTTTAGCAGACATACCACTCTAGAGGTTACACACCTAAAGCTAGTATCTTTCCTTCATGCTAGTTTCTGAATATCTCTCAGCTATTTAACTTCAGGCAACATAGACTCACAATGAACATAGCAGTACCACTTTTTGGTTTTACAGTCATCTTGGTACCAAAATATTGCATAGTAGACTGATCAGCCCTCTATTCTTAGCACAAAATATGCTGTTTTATAGGAGTACCTCTTGCTTTGCACCAGTACTACATTCCACAAGTATTAAAGCTAGCTTTACACCTTTAAAGTAGTTTTAAAGAGACTAGAGCAAAATGTACTTCCCTCAAAATAATACAAAGAACTAGTTTAATAACCATGCCTTAGAATCTCATCAGCTACATAATTTTTCCCAAAAAAACTTAATCCATACCTTAAAACATCATATCATGCTATGTCCAGCAATCATATGCCAAGCCCAAACAGGTACAGGGACTCCCTATGCTTTCTTACATTATTATTAGTTAGCATACAAAATCTGCCTCAGTCTGGGGATAGAAAGAAATCGGGCGGTAGGACTAAGCACAGATCAAGGACCCTGGACATTCTGAAAACTCTACATATTTTTTAAACTGAGTTTTAACAATATTTTGAATGTGTAGGAAATAAACACCCAGCTTGGTCTCTTCAGCCTCCCCGCCCTCCAGTCTAACACATCCCCTTTTCCCCCATATATTTATCCTCCTGGAATGCTTGTCCCCTATTACCTCAGCCCATCCCAAGATGCTGTGGCACTCTCTGTATTTGCAGCAGTCATATTTTTTACCTGGTTTCTGGTGTTAACAATATTTTGAATGTGTAGGAAATAAACACCCAGCTTGGTCTCTTCAGCCTCCCCGCCCTCCAGTCTAACACATCCCCTTTTCCCCCATATATTTATCCTCCTGGAATGCTTGTCCCCTATTACCTCAGCCCATCCCAAGATGCTGTGGCACTCTCTGTATTTGCAGCAGTCATATTTTTTACCTGGTTTCTGGTGGGAGTTGTACCTGAATTTTGTTTTTTTTTCAAGAGTCTCTTCAAGGAAGACGTTTTCTCCTATTCTTCATATGAACAGGGCCTAGCACAGGGGACTCTTCTGGAATAAAAGCTAGCTTTACACCTTTAAAGTAGTTTTAAAGAGACTAGAGCAAAATGTACTTCCCTCAAAATAATACAAAGAACTAGTTTAATAACCATGCCTTAGAATCTCATCAGCTACATAATTTTTCCCAAAAAAACTTAATCCATACCTTAAAACATCATATCATGCTATGTCCAGCAATCATATGCCAAGCCCAAACAGGTACAGGGACTCCCTATGCTTTCTTACATTATTATTAGTTAGCATACAAAATCTGCCTCAGTCTGGGGATAGAAAGAAATCGGGCAGTAGGACTAAGCACAGATCAAGGACCCTGGACATTCTGAAAACTCTACATATTTTTTAAACTGAGTTTTAACAATATTTTGAATGTGTAGGAAATAAACACCCAGCTTGGTCTCTTCAGCCTCCCCGCCCTCCAGTCTAACACATCCCCTTTTCCCCCATATATTTATCCTCCTGGAATGCTTGTCCCCTATTACCTCAGCCCATCCCAAGATGCTGTGGCACTCTCTGTATTTGCAGCAGTCATATTTTTTACCTGGTTTCTGGTGGGAGTTGTACCTGAATTTTGTTTTTTTTTCAAGTTAGTCTCTTCAAGGAAGATGTTTTCTCCTATTCTTCATATGAACAGGGCCTAGCACAGGGGACTCTGGTCTGGAATAATCCCTGTGTTCTACTAAATAGCACATTTTAAATGGATTAAATTAATCCATTTCCATAAGGGAAACCTTCCTTATGGAACAATAGCTCAGTATAGTAAAATGAGCAAGAAGAATGCCAGTTAAATAGTTCTAGTCTGATCACACAGAGGAATATACTGGAGGGCAATTGAGATTATTTCCTTATACATAAGGTTGGGTGTCAGAAGAAAAGAATAACACATTTATGCAGTTCTGATAGGCAATTTCTAGAAGTAAGTGGTATTTGTAGGTTACCCACCAAGAAGAAAGAGAGATATTCTAATTGGAGACTATTGCAGATGTGAGATGAGTAAGGGTAAAACAAAATGAAAGTTTGTCCAAATCTATAGGAATTATATAGGCAGTAAACTCCTTAGACACTGGAGATATCAGGACTTCTCCCATAGTAGTACCAGTCCTATGTAGATACAGGAATTAGTTACCACAATACACTTTTAGTGTTTTATTTTTAGGTAGAACTTGAGTGGTAACTCCAAACGTATGGGAATATAGCACACCACTTTAGGTAGAACTTGAGTGGTAACTCCAAATGTATGGGAATATAGCACGCCACAATGAGTTCCTACGTACCTGCAGAGTGTAAGCCATGAGGGCAAGGACTTACCTAGCCAGTTACTTATAGTAACAAGTAGAAGAGATGCGTTATAAGAAGATACGTTAGCCACGGTACGTCTTACAATGAACCATATAGGAACTAGAGTAATAATCCCTAGGATCTAAGAAATATAAACTTGAACTACAATAAGCAAAGGTAGCAATGGATTACTCACTCTGATATTTTAGCTACTTCAGCTCCCATTTTTTTTAGGTTCACATCTGCAGGTACACGTCACACAACAGTTCTCCAGACATATCGTGAAGTCCAAGTTTTTCAGGAAACAAAGCTGCACAAGCGAAACAGTACTGCCCCAATTCCGCATTTATACATCAACAAGGAAAAGAAGGGAAAAAACACATCTGTTAAGACTGAACTCAGAATTAGGAAAAAGAAAAAAACCAAGAGTGCTGCCTGTGCTCACATGTTCTGTAACCTGATCCAGGAGGTAAATTGGTCACAGGTGACGCTCATCTGAGACCCTAATCAAAGGAACCTGCTGAGCTTTACAGATGCCTCTTCTTTTATGCGTTTGGGCTGAACAGAATAGCTCTTCCTAGTTCCCTATTTTTGCTGTTGAAAACACAAAGTTCTGCTATTGTTTTTTTTCTTATCTAATCTTGGCATCAAAAAAGTTTGAGGTTTAAAATTAAGTCTACTAGACTTTTAAATTACAGTACACAGAAAATTTAAAAAAATTGCACGTGCTTACAGATATGTCAAAGCTCAGAAAAAGAAGTGTTTTGGTTTGGGGTTTTGGGTTTTTGGTTTGGTTTTTTTTTTTAATATTATAGCCTTTATCTGCAACTGCTAGCAACGTTCTCCGATTCCACCCAGTAAATACACACAGACCCCCCACACACACTCAAACTCCCTTGATTCAACTTACAAATAGATGAAGAGCTTGACAGATTCAATAGATTTTGTTCCTGGTCATAATCCTTCTGAAGTAATGCCTAAACTTTTTTGCAGCTAGCATCTCAATAGTCCGTCTGTTTAGACATTCTGTACTCTTACCACAGATTAAACACTCAGCATCTAGCTGCCCATGCAGCCTCAGAACTCCAGTTCTGCACTTGCAAAACTGATGCCAGGGAGTGGTAATTATACTTCAATGACTTTATTGACTGCAAATGATTAAGCCAAGCATGACTGACAAAGCTTTACTGACCACTTCTATTTATAACACAGCACCATTCCATACCCATTCAGAGTTAGCTACATGTGGTTCTTGGATGAAGCAGTGCTTTACTGCCTCTTAAGTCTTGAGGGCTTTTACAATAAGGGGGAGTTATCCTTTCATAACTGGTCATAATGCTTTTTGGAAACTTCTCATAGCTTCTCAGATTTTGGGGGAGTGCAACAGAACTCTGTTGTCAGAAAGCTATAATTTTTTTATTTTCTTGGTTTGGATTAACATATACTGCCATCATGTGGGCAGAAACAATAAGAAAAAATCATTATTCCGTGAAAGTCTCTCACCTTTAAAGCCTTACCTTCATTTTAAAACAGTCTTCTTACTATCAAATAAGAGCACTAGGTCAAGATTATTGAAACAGAAAGAAGAAAACCCTGATTTTTTTATTTGTTTTTGTTGTCACACCACAGAAAATATACCTGTGCTTGAGGACTCAGTGGAATGACCATAAAGCTATTCTATTCTATCCTATTCTATGTTGCAGCTGGGCTGTAACTGACTAACACAAGCGGTAAATATCCTAGCTTTAGCTACTCTTTCTCTTACTCCTTGACTGCACGTGCAGACACAAGTCGTACAGGGCCGGAGGTCAGAGTGACTAGAAAAAGACAGAGCAAGCAAAAGAAAGGCCATGATGCAGCAGTGCAAATGCACGGTTTGTATGGGAGTGCCAATATTGCCAGTCTCTCAACCCATGGACAAGACTCAAGAAATCCATCAGGCAAACAACCAGTTCCTCTCTACTTGTCACTCCCACTGTCTGTGGGTTCACCCCCTTCCCTGGGCATCGCAAGAATGTATTTACCTCTTTCAGCATTAGGAACTTCAACTGCAGTACTGTTGCAAGAGATCCAGAGAATAAAGGATAAAAAGAAAAAGAATGGCCCACAAGCATAAGTGTTCTGTTTTTTACAAACATATCTTGAAAGAAAATCACTACAGAATTTAAATATACCATAAATTTCTTATTATTTTGAAGAACCTTATCATTGGAAAAAAAAGCTCAGTTGTCAAATTTTGTGTATTTATATGCACTGATGTTATTTAAAAAAAATATTTTATGACTTGTAGAGTTTTAAAAAATAATATAAGCACCTGATATTGCCAAGAACCCCAGACCCCACACTGAAATAAGAATATGCTTAAATTCCAGAAATTATTCTTGAAATACCAGCAGTTTTCAAGTTTAACTACACAGTAGAAAAATGGGGGGGGAGGTGTTTAAATCTATATATTACATGTAGCTTATAAAAAAGTAGTACTTAAGTCTTCATTAAAGTACTAAAATGTCAAAGTTAAGGCTGAACTTGCCAGCTTCACGGTCTCTTTCTGCATAGCCATTATAAGCTGCTTTTCAAGGTCCATCACGTGGAACCAATTAGTGGCATCCGCCTTCACAATGAGTAGCACTGTATTCCAGAAGGGTGCCACTGAGTAACTTGCTACTCATATTGAGCTCAGTACATCAGGATCTAACAATTAGATAGTAAAATATAAATAATACATTGTTTTCCTTAGTGTAGCAGCTTATCAAGAAGAATGCCTCAAAAACCATGAAATTTTATTCTTATTCAGGAATCTTACTGATTGCAGAAAATAACCTTTAATGGAAGAAAACTACATCCAAACTTCATAGGATCTGAGTCTATATACTATAATCACTGTATAAACAAACTTATATTGTCTAATGTAAGCAACTTACAGGAAAACATGCATATACTGCCATATAGGTGTTACTTGAGAAATCAATATTCACCAACAAGACTGAAAGAATATTTCCCCCAAAATTTAGATACAGTGGTTACCATAGGTTTTTAGCTTTACAATAACTATTTTGTTAGGAAATACGGATTCTAAAAACTTTGTCAGTATAACAGTTTCAGTATTAAGCTTTTTAATTATTTAGTAGATAGAACTAACTTTTCATTCATTCATTCATTTTCTGAGTGCCATTTTTCTCTTGTGTTAAAATCAGATCTGTTCCTACAGCAGCCTTTTAATACAGTTATTTAGGTGCTTCAGAACTTGTCATGTCATAGCTTGCTATTTTACAAGTTATAGCTAGAGGTGATAGATAATTGAATTTATACCAGGTGTAATTGTTAATGTAACAATAATTCTTTCAATTTCATAGCATTAATTTTGATTAAGATCAGGTTACTTCTCCTTTTCATTAAAAATAATAGCATTGTTCTCTCATTTGCCTTGTTGTGGTTTAACCCCAGACAGCAACTAAGCGCCACACAGCCGCTCGCTCACTCCCCCCTAC
>NW_008796218.1:11984404-11991906 GCF_000699145.1 Aptenodytes forsteri | reverse complement strand
GCCGTGTCCCCTCCCAACTTCTTGTGCACCCCCCGCCTGCTCGCTGGTGGGGTGGGGTGGGGTGAGAAGCAGAAAAGGCCTTGACTCTGTGTCAGCACTGCTCAGCAATAGCTAAAACATCCCTGTGTTATCAACACTGTTTTCAGCACAAATCCAAAACACAGCCCCATACTAGCTACTGTGAAAAAAATTAACTCTATCCCTGCTGAAACCAGCACAGCCTTTAGACACAGGCTTGACAAACTAGACTAATGGAAAAGAAATTTTAAATAGATCAGCATTAAAACAAAAAGATCGGAGAGTTACAAAAACATAAAAGAATAAAGAAAAAAGGGAGAGGTACAAACTCTAAAGCAAGAGTTCCATCAAATGAACTGACAAATTAGCTATCTCCAATACATAAAAATGTTTCATGATATTTCTGTCACTAAGACCCAAGTTCAAGCTTGACAGAAAATTCAGGACTCTTTCCAACTCATGGATCAAGCCTATGTACAATACAATAAAAAGAAATGGGAAAAAGAAACAGCAAGCACATTTATTTCTGCTATTCATTTCAGGGTCACTCAGTCTTAATACATTTCATCAACATCCTCATACTCTCCAACAGAAAATATCTTGATAAAAAGTAGTTTGAACAGTGGTGCTGGAGGGAGTCCAACATATGTTGCTCATTTACCAGTAAAAAGTTCACCAGCTTTGGTTGTAGCTTCTCATCTTTCTCACCATTTCCACTGTAAGCAGAAATAATTCTCATGAAACAGTGTATGAAGTTCAAGGAAAACAAGTACTAAGCCAAATGTATCATATTCCTCTCCTCATATAATTTCTATAATACAGAAAGTTAAGAAACTCTTCTGACTTGGGTTGGAAGGAGTCCTATAGATAAACACATACTGCGTTTTCACATCAACAAATATACTTTTATCCACCTTAAGAAGGGTTTATGTAAAGACAGAACAGAAAGGGTATTTTTAAAACATTTAAAATTGCTAACTGGCATTCTGGGTTTACAGCTGAAAGACTACAGAAATTATTATGCAGTTTCAGTGAGATTCATTCTTTCCAGTTACTTCCAAGAAGAATATAGGACAGGATAGCTTGTTAATTATCTAGTGATTCCATCACCAGAGCTGATAGAATGTCTGATCTCTGATAAGCAATTTTGTAACATTTATGTCACTATGGTTTGGATCTACACTGAAATTAGCACTCCAGTGAGCTACAGACCAGACAAAAAACACTGCAACCTCAAAACAAAAGAACAACTTTACCAACGTGCAGAGAAGCACTAAGTGTTCAGTATTCCTGAGCAAACTGCTACCTAGATAAAACATATAACAAAGAAAATGTAACTGCAAACCTTTTTTCTCTACATTTCATTACAAGATAGCAGTCTGTAAGGGTCTAAAGAGGTTTGGGGTCAGTATCTCCTTACCTTGCCTTAACTTGTAATAGTCATTAAAAGCATTCGGGTTTTTTTCCTCAGGCCACAACATGCAACAATGGTGGGATAAACTTATGATGTTGTCTAATCAAATCTAACAAAGTATTTCCCCTTCTTTCCATAAGGAAATAGATACATTTCTGTTCTTGTTCCCTAACCCTCCTACACGTGAGCCCATATTTCATACAGGCTTTCTCAGGGCTGTCCGGCCAGTTCCAGTTAACGATCAGAGCTGGCTGAAAAACAGGCAAAAACTCAACAAATCCAAGCGGATTCATTGCAGCCCTGGGAACTACAACAACATTTGAGCTGAAGCACCAGCCGCAGGGGCTGTTCAAATTGGGCTGTGGCCACACCTGTTCCGTGGCCTACAGCTGAATCCCTCAGCAGGAAATTTCTCCACAGTTACAGGAAAGCAAGGAGTTAATATTTTATAATCTTTACATACCTTAACTCTGACCCACAGAGTTCGGCTGCTTGCCAGCTGACCACTGACACAAAACTGAGCGCGCTCCAGGTAATGTGTTGTGCTCCCACTCAAGCCATTTGTGTTGCTGTACAGAGGGCCCCCTGCGGGGTAGAACTTAGACCAAAAGCTGAGATAAGCAAAATTTGCCAAACTCAGACTGGGATTAGCGTTATGATAAAGACAGGTAGGTTCGACAAGCTAACTGTTCAAAAAGCACAGAGTTAGACACCGCTGTCTTACCATACATTTCAGGGATGTTTCAAGGATTGGGAGCTATAACCAAGTCTAAAGCTTTCTACAGTAAAACTAATCTTCTGAAACCTTAGTTAGACAAACAAATCCTGGGGCAGATGGTACACTCTTGAAAATACATGAAGAGTTGCAAAGGTACAGAAAATATGGCTGTTAGTAAAAATACAAGTCTATTCTCTACTCTTGCTTTCTCCTGAATCCTGTATTTAACTCTTTCTCACTCCCAAACAACTTGGGTCTAACTAATTAATCTGTTTCCTGGGGTGATGGGAGAGAATCACAGGTGCTTATGTTATAAACAAATAAGAACAATATTGAGTTGCATACACGAGGCTAAAACTGAAAAGACTGATGAAGAAAACATTATTTTCAAGGTTTCTGAAATTCCTACCTGGAGGATAAGGTTAAATCTAAGAGGACGTGCCATACCAGGTCTTCTTTATTTAAATCATATTTACCCAATTGTAGCCAATAATTAACTTTTGAAAATCTGTGGTTTAGTTATTATTTATCTTGTTATTAATCTCCTAGAGGTCAAGATCTAAGGACAGTTGACAACACATGAGCCAGTATCTATTGTCTACACTTGAATACATAGAATATACATGCTAATCCATAGAAAGGCTGTTTAAAAGCTGGAGAACTGAACAAAACCTTAAATTCTGTAGCACACCACTAGAGGGTGCACAAGGCTACTCCATTGTAACCACTCTCGGTCTTCATAAATATTTGTTCTCGCAAGGCTCCAAGTAGACTTGTAAGCACCGTTACTCAAGTTTTAGAGGGTGTGAGACTGGACTCCAGAGGAATTACATTGTTCACACGGGTAAGGACAGTGCTAGTTCAGAATCAGGCACAAAGTCAAATTTGACTTTCTGATCTGAACATCCAGCTCCTCCAATGTGCTGTGAGATAAATTTTGGCTGCAGCCACTGTTTTGTGGAAGTTTTGGCTTTTTTACTGTTTCTCTGCATCCGGTCAAGAAGTCATCCTTAGCAAAACTTTTAAATCTAAAGTAAAAGCTCTAAGCTCTGCTCTGCTCCCATTGAAGACTTAGCCCCTTTGGAGGAAACAACAGAGCCACAAGCAAATTACTGCAAATAGCTTGTCTTTCAAAAACAAGTCAGGATTCATTTGCTCGCTCTCTTGGAGCCCCTGGGACAAAAATGTAAGCTGAATCAGTCCGCACGATTCTCCCTGTGGTCTGTGCTTTCTTCTAGGCTCTGCAGACTTTAGCCCAATGGAAGGCTTCATGAAGGATGGGTAGGGAAAGGGTTTCTGCATTATTATTTCTAGTGTGATTGGAATGGAATACGGAAGTCATAGTAGGAGGGGGTGAGAAAACTCCAGTTTCATGAAAACATTTGACATGGGGCTTCCCTCCTCCTTTCCCTGCTTTGAATTGCATTACGTACTGCTGCGTTTATCCTGCTTTCTTGAGAAGGTTATGAAGAAACAAGACTCTATCCCAATGAAAGCAAGGGGATAAAACTGTGGCTCTATGATTATTTTTCATGACTCCGGAAAAGGCCTCTTCTGCCCTAGCCTAGTCAAAACATTCAGTCCCCCTGCTAGACAGGTAGTGTCACGAAACACTGGAAATTAAAAAAGTATCAGAACTAAGGGTGTCTAGGTCATGGTCTGGGCTGAGAACCCCATGTTGCTGGTTTGGGATCAGACCTAAGGATAGACAAGGTTAGGGGCACCAGGCTACCATAGATCCTATAGAGAACATGAGACTGGAGTGCATGACGGAGACAGCATTAGCAGCCAAACTAGGTTTTGAAACATGTTACGTTGTTTGTAGATTACCATAGGAAAAGGCACACCAGGGCAGGTGAAACAGAAACTAGCAGATTGTATATGGACAAATAACAGTTTCTATTTGCTATTTTGTTCAATTATTAATTGCATTTACGAAACAGAACAACCTAAGTCTTAAAGGCCATTAAAATGTCTGACAACAGGCAACATTGTTTTCTTAGGACAGACAAGAAAACAGGGAAGATGCAGAATAAAATCAACCCATCCTTACTGTTCCAGAAGATGGGAGGGCAAATTGTTGTTAAGGGAATTCACAAATGAAGATTTCATATGAGCTACTGCATTTAGTAGTCCTTTGAAAGAGACCTCTTCTGTCCCCTTTTTCATCCTTTATACTTTAGGCCTGCCTACTTACCTAGCTACTGTTGTTTTTTAAGACAAAATTTTATTTAGCCTCTTCTTTAAGAACCCTTTCCAGGACTATCTTCACTGTCTTTCTCTGTTATTTTTACTTCCACTAGGAGTGTGGGAGTTATCAGTGACCACACTCAGGACTTTATAAAGTAGCATAGTAATGTTTTCCACTTTTCAGAATTCCTTTCCTAAAATTCTTAGCTTTTTATATATTTTGATTACCACTAAGTATTGCTTTTATGATTCCTGAGAACTATGAGAATTACTTTAACAATTTCTTCCTATGGTAAAAGACAGCCCAACACTTTCTTAAGGCTTGTATCACTAGAACTCTTTCATCTCACTATTCATCTGTTTTTATAGTTTATTTATGGGTAATGGGCATTTTTGTTCAACATTCTTTAAGGGGAATACTATTTATTACTATGCTTCATATGCTATTGTTTACACTTAATGTTTTTCACTCTACAACAAGAGATGATCTCTTTTCTTTGATTAACAGCTTTATCAGACATCCATGGGGTATCTAAAGATACTGTTAACTGTTTATCCATATTCACATGGTCACTGATTTCTTCAAAGAATTCTAACAGATTTTGAAGGCAAGATTTCCCTCTGCAGAAGTTGTGGTTTGTTTTTCCCTACATCACTGTTATCTAGGTATCTACTAATTAATTCCATTTTATTATAGTTTCCTATCTTTTCACACTGTATAGATATGTAGTTCCTTAGACCCACTGTCTTCCTCCTGTTCTTCAAATCCTTGTTAAAAGTTAGCATAATCGCTTTACTAATATGCTAATACCTACTCCTTTAAGCAGCCTCAAAGAGAAGTGACCACATAAATGGAAGCAGCAATTTCATATCTGATCGCCTTGGAAGTCTTGGGTGTACATCATTGGTCCTACCAATTTGTTAGTGGTCATTTTATCAATTTATCCTAGGGCATCTCCAACTGATTCTTCAAATGAAGACTGTTCCTTCAGACCCGTGCTTATAAAGGATGACTCTAAAGAGGAGAATATCCTTATATTTCTAACTGCTTACAGCTGTGAATTTATGCAGAAAAGCTACATTAATTTTTCCAACACAGTAATCTTCTTTGAGTCCTCCCTTTGCACTTCCTTCAGAATAAAGTAACACATCCAGACTAAATGTAATGGATTTGTGCCCACTGATTCAGACAAAAGCAGATTCAAGACTGTGTTCTATGACCGTCTGCAATCAAATATAGAATGTGAAGGTTTTTCATGGAGTTAAGGATCACAACCGTCCAAAAATCACGAAGATTGTTCTTTTTTCCTGGCTGGCTGACTTACTGCATTACCCTATTATCACCACCATGTTTATTATTCCTGGGGGAAACAACAGTTTACCACAAGAGCAGATGTTCTAACCTTTTCTTTTGCAGCCTGTTACAGATGCTTTTAAGTCACCTGTTAGGTCCTTCAGCCTTTTTTTTTTTTTTTAATAGATGCATCTCTTGGGCAATTAATTTTTCTAATCACACTCATGTTTTGATCCAGCTCTAAGTAGAGCTCTGTTCAGTTATAACACATATTTATTGTTTGTACAGTAAAACATTACTCTCACTGCAACTCCTTTGTTATTCTGGGCATCATTATATGACATAAACGCTAAGAAGAGGAACAAGGTCTTTATTAGACACTTAAAATCACGGTTGCTTAAGCCTCCTGCCATTGTTAGTTACGGTTTAACTCCCTTACAGCCTGGCAACACAGGCTTCCCTCCTTACCACATCGGTAAGGTATATCCCCTACCTGTTTTCCAGTCAGTCTACTTTACCTCTCCTCAAATCTCTTAGGTATAGACCCAAACAGGCACACAGTCTCACCCCCACACTGCTCAAGCCACTGCTTGTCCTTTTTAGCAGTCAGTTTCTTAGGAACAGTCTGTTAGCTAACTTCTTTGCAGCTGTTATTGCATAGGATTTGTATCCTCCGTCACAACCTCTCTTTACTACATTGTTAGAGCACATCGTCACAGGAAAGTTCTTATCTTTGCTATTTTACAGCTACAGTGCTCCAAGAGGAATCAGCACTACCTCTTGCACAAAACCCTTTGGGATTATATGAATATTTGGCCTGCTAGCAGTCATGAGTTCTTGTAAGATCCTCTTGATATCAATTCCCTCTATGATAGCACTAGAACCACTGAGCAAAAGTCTTTACCTACAGATATGGGAGATCCCAAGTTCAGCAGGTACTGGATTTCTCCTGATGTCATTATTTATGAGAAGATAATAATGAATAGTTATGCATTACTTCTCAGACTAAAAATTTGTTTTCCATCTCAGCTTTTTCTTTTCTTTTTCTAGACCAAGAATCACTTGGACCTCTTCCAAATTCTTAAACCAATGTCTTATGACATCCCAGATGTTGTTATCTCTAGAAACAAAGTAATTGTTGCTACCAATTATGATCACAGAACATATAAATAACTACTGATGGCAGTCTAGATGCTTAGGGGACTTCCACTTGGGCACTTCTGTCTCAAGTGACCTTTTCCTTCCATGCTGCTTGCAAATTCATTTATCCTGGGAATAAGCTTGGAAATAGCATCTCAAATTATCATCAACAATTCTTAATTTGTCTTCTTTTTTGGCAATTGTTTATTGAGATAGTGTACCTGATGTAAAGGAAATGTTTTCATCAGCCTGCCTTTTGAGATCTCTTTTGCAATAAAAATTGGGAGAAATGCACCCATCCTTTTAAGTGACTGAGATGTGATTTGGGTTATAATTGCCACTCTTACAGTACAGTCTGAGAAGGATGAGAAGCAAAGCAATAAGTACACATCAACTGATGAAACATGAGATTCCCAAAGTAAAACATACTATATGTTCAGGTTTTTAAAAGGAACATTTCCTACCTTAATTCCTGTCCTTATGTTGAGGTTTAACCCCAGACAGCAACTAAGCACCCAGCCGCTCGTCGCTCACTCCCCCCTACAGTGGGATGGGGGAGAGAATCGGAAGAGTAAAAGTGAGAAAACTTGTGGGTTGAGATAAAGACAGTTTAATAAGTAAAGCAAAAGCCGCACTCGCAAGTAAAGCAAAACAAGGAATTCATTCACTGCTTCCCATCGGCAGGCAGGTGTTCAGCCATCTCCAGGAAAGCAGGGCTCCATCATGTG
>NW_008796218.1:11912869-11983967 GCF_000699145.1 Aptenodytes forsteri | reverse complement strand
AAGGCCTTGACTCTGTGTCAGCACTGCTCAGCAGTAACGAAAACACCCCTGTGTTATCAACACTGTTTTCAGCACAAATCCAAAACACAGCCCCATACTAGCTACTGTGAAAAAAATTAACTCTATCCCAGCCAAAACCAGCACACCTTAATACTGGATACAGTTATCCCTTAGGCAGAGAGAAAGAGATAAGTACTTAACATTGCAGAAAGGCACAATAAGCTCCAGAAAGGCATACACATGCCTAAATGCTGTTTCCAGAGAAATGAGAATATAACATTTTATGCATGTTGAAGGACATTATCTAATATATTGCATATAGAAAAGAACAGACTGGTTGCCATTAGGTATATTTTCATTCTACTAGGACTATTTAAACTAAAGGACAAATTTTTATTTTCTTCATGATATCCATCTGGAGTAACTTTCCTGAAGGCTGTAATCCCATGCTAAAATGAAGTCTTCATGAAGTATGAGTCAATTATGCCTACTTAGAGCAGAAGTTTGGCCCTTCATGTCTGTATTTAGAAAAAAACAGGTAGAAGGTAAAATCTGATCTTTTGAAGATACACCGAACTAATGATTCACATGGAACTAATTCAAACATTTAAAATGCTGTGATGAATTGAGATCTCAAAAGAATTGTCAGGTAAATTAAGGCAATTATTTCAGTTTGGTTGAGAATGCAGACTGGATAGTGACAGGTCAACACAAAAACAATAATGTAAGAGATCTTGTGACAAATCCTCAGGGAGACAGAAGCATCAAATTTAGGTGGTGGACAAAAGAATTAGTTACATGACAGTAATTGAGATCAATTGGAACACCATGTCCTTGCTTGAGTCACAGTTTCCCTTGTAGTCTCTCAGAACAATTACTGTTTTATCACCACAGGGATTAAGATAAGAGCTTCAGAGCTGTATGTGCTTAATTGAGTTGATATACAGCTTGTACTGTAATGTTTCTTCATGGAAAAAAACTGAGTTTTGTGATGCATCACTTTAACTGGTCATGAAAGAAAATACTTGTTTAAAAACTAAGTCTCTATTCAAAATCATATAAAAGAACAGCAGGCAGGCTAAAGTTTAGTTAAGAATAGAAGTACTTCAAAACTTGGTCTAACATCATGATGCTTTCCCCTCACACAATCCCATTAAAATATTCTCAGCCCCACAGTCTGAATAAAATATTTTCAGATTTAATTAATTGTATTTTTTATATCTGTGACCTTCCCCATGGAACTGGCCAGAGAGTAAATTCACCAAAATAAATTTTCAAGGGAAATTAAAATTTTTGGTCAAGTTTTGACAAAAAAAGTAGAAAGAAGTTTTGAAACTGTTGAGCAAATTTGCCTTGTTGAGTAGTAGAGCGGTTTATTTCCCCTAACTAAATGTTTTATGTAACGCAAATAAAAAGTTTTCTTTCCTCTGTTTCTCAGCATGTACGTCTATTGGAAGCACAAAGTCTCATGCACAGCTAAGTTTCCTAAACTGTCTATTATAATAATTATACAGATAATTAACCTGTTATTATACAGATAATTACCTGTTAATTCAGGGTAAAAGGTGAAACATGGACCCTGGTACAGCCAACTTTATGATGACAAGAGGCTTTCTCTTTGTCTTTCTCCTTTGAATGACCTGCTGTACAAGTAAACACAACTTTCAGAAACTTGATTTTGCTTTGATAAGAGACAACAACAACAAAAAAAAAAACAAAACAGGCCGAGAAGTATGGTCAGCCCAATGAGGAAGAAAAAATGCTTATCTGCCCTTGCCTGTCACTCCTCATTCACTGAAATATCTCATCCAGGAAAAGGAATATGGCAGTATCTGTGCCTGGATTGAAAGAGAGAGATCAGCTCTCTAGAAAAGCAGAAATTGGTGGAGAAAGGTTGAGTATAGTTGATACAGAGAAGAAAATATGTGAAAAGTGAAGAAAAAAAGAAATAAACCTAGTTCAAAAGAATATGCACTTTACAAAATCAAGTAAAAGTACAGAAATATCAGGTGTAAACTTTCTTATGTGATCTTAATTTGACTTTGCCACATACACACCAAAATTGCTTTTAAACTTAGTTTATTTTTAAATTAGAGTTCATGAGTGAAATTAGAGTTCAAGCCCTCCTTTGCTATCGTTTGTATAATTAACTAAATCCACATTAACAAGCCAGCAGTGAACATTTAAAAAATTGCTATTTTGGAGTAATTGAAGCATGAATACGATTTTGTTGCCTCTAGACTAGTGAATGATAAATAGTTGTTCCCAATTAATGAGACTCATTTGAAAGTGGAGTAAATATTTATATCTGAATGATGAATCTCTGAAAAACAGATTTATCATGGAAAGTATTATAGACAGTTAATTGCAGCACTATTCAAGTTGTCACAGAAGTAACATTAATTACACAAATGTAAATTTCTACTTTCAAAACAAAAGGACAGGCATTTTTTGATGTTTCTTTCAGAAAATTTACTATAAATGTCAACATTTTCTGACAGTAAAGTAACATGGAAGAAGAAATGTTATGGATGTGATTAATTATCATAAAATTGCCAGTGGACAGTACCTCACAGCAGATGAACTTCTTTCCTTGCTGATGAAACGTAGTCAAACTGTTAGCATTTGTAAACAAACCTATTTCTTTACTCCTAGAATGGAGAGGGATAGGCCGAAAATGATGAAGACACATTGCAGATTGTTCAGTGCCTCAGAACAGAAATATTGAAGTCCTTTTATTTTCCAAATACTTTTGCCATTATATATAAAGAACAGATGAAGAAAACCATATTATTCATTTACTTAAAGTAAATCCAAATCTATAAGTTCCCGCCCCTTATATTAATCATGCTTTCCGCAACCGTATGTTAGGGACTTTCCCTTCCTGAATACCTTCTATCCTAGGCTGCATTCATTGGAGAGACCCTTTGACTGGTAAAACACTCTAGATTTTATATCTCACTTCTTTGCTGGGTTCCTCTAAAGCTTCTACTTAGAATCAATTATTTTCCAGATCACAGTCTTTTAGTTTTATTCACCCAAGTAGAAACATGTTGAGGCCTTTTTTTCTTCAAAATCTATATTGCCTTTTTCTGGAAAAACTCTAGCTTTGGTACATTTGGTAATATTAATGTAGCTTTGGAAGATCTAATACCATGATCTCCATTTGGCCTACTGACTGTTCATATTCTTATTATTTTTTTTCCACCTGGTAGCAGTGCTTAAAGGTCACTTTCAACAGTCTTTACTCACTGAACTTCTTATTTTTTTTTGCCCCCCTTACCCTAACCACAAATTGTTAATATACCTACTAAATACAAATGGGGCTAATGCTCACACCTGACTCCTTACTGACAGCAGACACATTAATTAGCCACTCTGAGGAGCATGGGATGCCTTTACCTATATTTGAAGGATGCCATAACACAGGTACTAAAAATTTGGACAAAAACCAACCCAGTGCTTATCCTTTGTCCCAGAATCTACAAGAGATTCTGATTATTGATTGCATGTTTATCATTTTTCAATTCGAATGTGCTTTAAATACAGCATAGTACAGCACTTCAAAATAATTTTGAAAATTACAACCTTGAGACTAGTGAAACCTTTGTCCTAAAACTACTTGAAATCTTAGAGAATTTTGGCATTCATCACTAGACATTTCAACTTCCTCACAGTAAAAAAGATAACAATAACTTTTATTATCAGTTTTAAGGAACTATGTAATTTTATTTTTTTTTCTTCTCAGAAAAACCCCAAGACTATGGGCTTTTAATTTAATGACTATCTAAACTATGATTGTGAATATCGTTATAGAACCTGACATCAGACAATTCCAGCGCCTTGGAAATCAAGCAAAGATTTGAAAGTGAAATAATAAGACTTCACAGAGCTATGTTTGCATTCTCTTATTTTTAATTCTTATTTGCAAAGATCAGTAGCATCTAAGTAACGGTACAGCTTGAGAGCAAGATATACAAATATTTTTGTACATATAATGTGATTTTTATCTTATTATAAATAGTGATCTCATTAGCATCAGAATTTAGGATATAAGATGTGAAATCTTTATACATATATGGTGGGTTGACCCCGGCCAACAGCCAAGTGCCCACACAGCTGCTTGCTCACTCCCCTCTCCTGTGGGATGGGGAGAAAATAGAAGGAAAGCGAGAAGACTCTTGGATAGAGATAATGACAGTTTAATAGGCAAAACACAAGCTGTGTGCTCAAGCAAAGCTTAAAAAAGGAATTTATTCCCTCATTCCCGTTGGCAGGCAGATGTTTAACCACCTCCTGGAAAGCAAGGACTCAGTCCACACCTAACACTTATTTGGGAAGACAATCGCCATAACCATGAATGTCCTCACTTCATCCTCCTTTCCCTGAACTTTCATTGCTGAGCACAATGTCATATGGCCTGGAATATACCTTTGGCCAATTTGGGTCAGTTTTCCTGGCTGTGTCCCCCCCCCAGAAAAAAACCCAACAAAACAAAACCTACCCGTGTTGCCCTTCTCCAGCCTATTAGACCCTCATGAATTTCAATAAGTTCTTAATGAAAATTATTAGTGTTCCTGGGATTTCAGCAGCCATTTTTTAAAGTACCCTAGAGTGAAGTTCATTCTAAATAATTATTCCACAAATATATTCCTACCAATAACATGCAGTTGTTCAGATGGAAGTAAGAAAGACTTGGCTGCACAGAAATTATTACTGTAGAATATCTAATGCACGAAAGCTCACAAAGAAACAAACTATCCTGTCTGGAAAATTCTTGATTTTTCTTGTCTGAGCGTCTCCTGTCAGTGTTTAAAGAGGTTGACACTGGAAAGGCAAATGACACAAACTCTTCATTCACTAAAAAGAACAGCTGCTTTTAATATCTTTGTGCTATGTTTGAATAACTTTCAACAGATATTGAAAGAGTTTTACAATGTGAAATTAAGAATTTACTCTGACCAGCCAAAATGCTGGGTATCACCTGGCAGCACCAAACTGCACCATGGAGTTACAGCTACTTCATTTGGATACAGGACTGGTTTTGAAGGTTAGTTCTGAACTGCATGCCAGGTCATTATAAACTCTAGAACTTCCATCCCAAATGCAAGTTATACTTTAAAAAACACCCTGTCACTTAAAAAGTCACTTAAAACAGAAAAAAGACACAATTAAAAATGTGCAATTTCTTTCTTTGATGGGAAAAAGGAACTATTCTGTACGTGATATTTAATGTAGTCACTAATTACTTTAGTGAAAAATATTGGGGAAAAAAAATGAACGTGCAGAGAACAGAGCAGAGAAGTAGTCAGTTCAGTGAAATACCAGTAAAAACGAAAGGAGAAAGATACTTTTCAGAGTATCTTTGCCATGGAACAAACTGAGAGCTGGAAGACTAAGCAGGATAATAGCAAATATATTTGTATGCTAATGTGATAGCATACATTTCTCATACACAGTTTGGCATCTCTTAGAATTCGTATAAAGAATCAGAATAATTTTAGCTTTGATTTAATTTATTTTCCCAAGGATATTGGTAAATTGTATCACGAAGTTTCCAACTGGAAGGTTAAAATGTGAATAAGCAATAAGCAATGTTAAGTAGTTTTTCAATCATTAGTGAATTCCCTAAATAGGTTGTAGAATTCATGTCTTTCTTCTTAGTTATGCCTTTGGGCTAAAAACTGAACCGTAATGTTGGGTGAATTCAGGGCTAGATCCAGGTACACTCTGTATGGATGGGAGAAGGCAGAGAAAAGGGGTTCTTGTTAGTGAATTTCATGGTGACACCAAAGGCAGGTCTAAATAGAAGATAAATGTGTTGGACCAGATTTCATTTGGCTATGTATTGATTAACTGCCCAACACAGCACTAAATAAACAAACTATTTGGAAGAAAAGATTTTACATCTCACTCTATTGTCTTTAACTCTGAGCTCAGCCTTCTGGATTCTGGCTATCATATTTTCATCTGGTCTGAGAACTGCAAATCAATTTTTGCCCTTTTTTCAGCCAGATTATAAAAAGGCCGTGC
Source organism: Aptenodytes forsteri (assembly GCF_000699145.1). Lineage (NCBI taxonomy): Eukaryota > Metazoa > Chordata > Aves > Sphenisciformes > Spheniscidae > Aptenodytes > Aptenodytes forsteri. The sequence goes on along the minus strand of NW_008796218.1, from coordinate 11,977,934 downwards.
CCAGCGAATACAATAAATATGTTACACATCCACTTCTAACTTGGATATTTTCTGAGTTTAAATCAATGGAAACAGTATCTGAGGAAGAACAGGATCTCAAAGTGTCCAGAAACTTGTACAGAACAGAAAATAGAAGTTCTATCATCTGTTTGAAAGAAATGTTCTGGCTAAGGGAGGCACTGGAAGAGTATTACTGTTTCTAATAAAAAAATTGAGCTTTAGGTGAGATCATTCACTACCTCATGGGAAGAGAAGATGAAAACACATGAGAAACCATTAAAAATGATGGATTTAGTTCTGTTTGCCTGGATATACTGACCCTGGTTAGTTTTTCCTGATCTTGCCATGTATTAGAGTAAATAGTGCAACAGTTATTTCCCAATATTGGTTGTTCTTTATGTGAATAAGTGAATAAAAATATTGTGTGAATGAGTGAATAAAAATGCTTCATTTTTCTCATTGCTTACCATTTCATACTGACATTCCACAAAGTCATGCACTTCTAACACCTACTACAAGAGTGAGGGGGTGAAAGACATTTTGAAATTCTCTCCTGGCTAGGCTACTGGCTTATCTTGGGCACTTGGGACCACAGGCTCCAGCTGATTTAGTTCCTCTTGCATTTCCATGGATATGAAATAATTTAAATCAGGCTGGTAACAAATGAGACAAAAGGAGAAAAATCCTTTTCACTTTTAAGTCACACAAAGCACCTACGCATTGACTCAATAGCAACCACAGATTTCCTTTTTACGCTCCTGACCGTAGCTGAAAAGCGTAGTAAAAAGAAAAAAGCTGCTTATATTCTGTGAAAGCCAGAATTGTTAGGGCACTAGCATTTGTTTAGTAGTTGCAGTGAAACAAAGCATACAAAGGCAATGCAATAAACTGTCAGAGATACACTGTCTGTGGATCAGAATGGAGCTGAGATTGTTCAGCTCTGACTGCATTTGTAAATAGCGCGGGTCAATAAAAGTGGACAAACACAATGAAGCAGTGTTGAGGAGACTCCTCGACACCTCCATCACATGCAGTTTGGAGGGAGAGGGGAGTTATTTCTGACCAGGCTTATTCAGGTACCCTGAACCATTTGGTACACATATGGTTCAAAGTTTTCGGAAGGAAAACTAGTCTGCAAACCTTTGCTTTCCAGGCTGCATGCCCCTCCAGGAAGCACGATGCTGTCCCTTCATCTGTCTCTCACAGATGACCATAGAATATCAGCGATCTTGGCACCACAGCCCAAATAAGGCCTCACATGTGGAAACCTTATCTTTGCTCCTGTTCATGCAACCATTTGGCCTGCTTCCTAGCTCATCTCCCTACTCTGGGTTTTGCACAGTGTTCAATACCAGCTTATGTTTGGGGTAAAGTGGGGTGGGAATATAAACTTCTTCCTGGCAATGGCATCAAACCACCATCCAGTCTCCTGGATCTCCTTTCAGATGCAGGACCAACTTTTAGATGAAGAAAGATACTGTTGAGTTCATGAGCTGAAGCTGAACTGCAGCCATGACTCTGATATCCTCATATGACATTTTGGAGCCCATACTTGGGTCCAAGAGAGTGGCTATTACTTCATAGTGTCTCATGTCCCGCAACTCCTACTAGGCAGTGGCTATCCTCTTTGGTCTTAGCAATTTTGCCAATGGCAAAATTGTGATTAAGGTCTCTGAGGCCATTTTCAAATACCTGTCTTTCAAACAGTGCAAACTGAGAACAGTTAAGAGTTTGAACCCTGCTTGCTTCCCAGCTTAACGTGCCATGTAAGTATATTCACTATTGCACAAAGAAAGAAGGCAGATGTCACACTAGGGCAGAACAATAGTCCACTGAACACTCTATACTAGATAGCCAAAACCACAGCCCAATCTTTCAGGAAATCATGAAAATTCCTCCTTATTCACATGTTCTATCATGCAATTTTATATCTGTGAGAACAACAGACTGTTGGAGGAGAGGAATGAAGGAAGCACAGATATAGCACAGAGGATTTTTCCAGGGTCATCAAGTTGCTATTTAACTTACAGCACAAAAGTTACTAATGATGTTTGTAATTCTTCCTTTTATTTGAGTCATCTGTCCAGCCTTTTCTCCTTTTTCTTTTTATTTCATATTTGTATACCACACAAAATGTAAGTGAGGGAAAAAAAGGTAGGTAAACATTAATTAAGAATTATATCTAAAAATGAAATTAGGACCACATTATTTTTGTCTAAATACAGAAATGCTATAATTTTGGCTATGGGTAGCCTTCCCCAGAACACAGACAGTGTGAACTGTAGGTTAGGGGCTCTCAGTAATCAACAACCAAATTGTCAGAAAGTATGTAAGCAATAATTTGCCACCCTTCCCTTCGAAAACAAAGGGTGAAACTCAGTACTGTAATATATCTGTACATTGAGGTGAGAAAATAGCTCAAATCTTGTTTGAAAAATGAAAAATGAGAGTGAAAATTAAATGCCAGAATTGAAAGATTAACAATTCTAAGGTCTTACATTGCAAACTTTATCTTTTGTATACAGTCTAGTAAATCACAGTGGCAGTCTTCTAATGAGAAAGACCTGTCAGATCAAACCTACTGTGTTTCCAAGAACTACGTACCAATTGCCCAGAAGGGCCACCTTTGTTTCTTCATGCTCATGTTGCTTTTTCTTAAACAGAATTACTTAAGTTATGCCAATAAGCAGTCGTTGACTTACAAAAATGCAGGGTGATGATACAGTACCGTTATACTGCAGTTTGAGTTCAAGCTCTTTTTTCACTGCTATGCCTAACAGTGCCAGAGGAAGGCAGAAGTTGAACATATTTTCTATACCAAATTGTAGTAAAAGCATACACGACTACTTCACAAACAAGCTGTGATTAATCAATAGATGTACAGAGCTTTCTTAACACTAAGAACTATATTTAAATTACAAATTTCAGCCTTGAAAAGAAGCAAATGCTGCAAAATGCAAGACTAAGAGAAGAAAAAATCACAACAGCAAAACACAAAAGCACTTTGCCAATGTAATGCCTCTCAAACTTCAGGGCACGCATCTGCACAGAGAAGCCATCTCTTTGGCTTATGGTATATCAGCTTACAAATGACAGGATATTGCAGGTGTTGAGGCCTTATTATGAGGAAAAACTTGTGGGGACAACGTTCTGGTCCCTGTGTTAACTCTATTTTAATTTTATATTATTGACTGGACATGAGAGGTAAAAATGCTTTTGCAATTATGCAATTGGCCTATAATTAACAATAATAGACTCCAGTTTCTACTTCTGATACAGAATTTCTATGGCAAGTCACTTTATCTCTCTGTGAAGAGTTTATAGTGAGTTTATAGAGTTCATAATTTTACAAAAATATTTAGGAACCTATTGCTATAATAGTACAATCAAAGAACACAGCTGAGGTCTTAATTGCAAAGAAAAGAAAAAAAACCAAACCAACCCAGCTTAAAAACTAATTTTTAAACTAGTTTTTAAAAGGACATTAAAATTCCCACACTTGATTTCTGCATGCAGTTATCACAGGACGGTTAAGTGGGGTTGCATTGAGTCATATTAACGTGGATGATCTCAAAGGAATTACCTATTTCAGATAGTACTTGACATTCAGCAGAGAGCACTCTTCTCTCTGTGTTAGTCCTGCTTGCAGGAAGGTACAGGGAGCTGTTAGAGAAGCAAACTGTTAGATGCCATTTCAGAAAGTATTCCTCATCAGAAATTTGAAGGAGGTAAGAGAAAAGGAAGTATCGACAGTGCTCTTTTAATCTGTGTTTCATCAATGCCTTTGGGTGACAGCTTTCAAACCTGACCTTGTCCCAGCTACTTGGGGCTGTTATAGAAAAAGTACCCTCTTCCTCACCCCACAGTATCCTGAACAACCGCTTTTAATAGCATTCTTTATCACTCCAGGTGACACATCTCCACTTTTCAAGAGGACTGAAAATGTAAAATATTCATATGTAAAAGATGGAGGGAACATGGAGTTTTTTACCTGAAGTTTTAAAGTTTTTAAAATGAATCAGCTGTGGTATAATAAGGTAAATACAGTGGGCTACAGTGATTCTCTATTGTGTTTCCATGCACACATGTACATAATCCTTAGAAGGGAATAAGTTATTCTTTCAATGCTGATAGCTGTGCTCACTATAAACTCTTCAATGAGGCATAATGCTGGATGAGCAGTGACGTGAATTGAAAACTGGTTGAAAAGTCAGGCCCAGAGGGTGGTGATCAGTGGGACAAAGTCTAGTTGGAGGCCAGTAACAAGCAGTGTACCCCAGGGGTCAATACTGAGTCCAATCCTGTTTAACATCTTCATTAATGATCTGGATGATGGGGCAGAGTGCACCCTCAGCAAGTTTGCTGAGGACGCAAAACTGGGAGAGGTGGCTGATATGCCAGAAGGCTGTGCTGCCATCCAGCGGGACCTTGATAAGATGGAGAAATGGCCTGACAGGAACATCACACAGGTCAACAAAGAGAAACGCGAAGTCCTGCATCTGGGCAGGAATAATGCCAGACGCCAGTACATGCTGGGGGCTGACCAGCTAGAAAGCAGCTTTGCAGAAAAGGACTTGGGGGTCCTGCTGAACACCAAGCTGAACATGAGCCAGCAATGTGCCCTTGCCACAAAGCAGGCTAACAGTACCCTGGGCTGCATTAGGAGGACTGTTGCCAGCAGGTGGAAGGAGGGGATCCTTCCCCTCTCCTCAGCACTGGTGAGGCCGGTGGACTGCTGTATCCAGTTCTGGGCTCCCCAGTACAAGAGAGATATGGAGCTACTAGAGAAAACCCAATAAAGGGCCACAAAGATGATTAAGGGACTGGAGCCTCTCTCCTGAGGAAAGGCTAAGAGAGCTGGGACTCTTTAGCCATTTTAAGATTATGGAAAACTACGTTTTACAATGACAGATTACATGCTCTTTGCTTTAGCACCAAATAGAGCTACAAAGGCAGCATTCTCTTGCCTCTCTCTTTGCAGTTTCTAGAACATCCTATGCACCTAAACCCAATGGATAGATCCCACAGGCCTGTATTTCTGTTTAAAAAAAATAACAATGCAAAGTATTTTCTGGCTAAGAGCTAGCAGCATCCTGCTAAAACCCTGCTCACTGTGGGTTTTGTTTTGGGGTGGGTTTTTTTGGTTTTTTCTTAACTGACAAATGAAACAAAAAGAGCTAATCTTTTTGATTATCATTAATAATTTTGAAACATAAGAACTACAATTTCTGTTACAACATCATCTAACAAATCCTGGAGACAGATCCCTTGCTTATATAGTGTGTTAAAATAACTACCTTGCAGTTATAAAAGTTTAGATTACCTGGTACCTCTACCAAGGAGCTTACAATATTTGTCCCTAAGCCTTTAAATGGCTATACAAGTGAGTATATCCTCATGGCACTGAACCGCTTAAATTCTATTTGATGTACCTGTAAGTCATGTATACACTTTCAAGGTAAGGGTCTAAATATATCCTGGGTAAAACAAAACAACCTCCTCCCAACTCCAAAAAAACCCTTTGGCTACACTATTACACTAAAGGCCTGTGGTCTGTCACATGCCTAGTTGGTTCTGCTGTCCTGGGAAGCTGTCCTCAGGAATCACTGTATCATCTGTAGGGATTTCAAAGGTATATCTCATTCTTCTTAATTTCCCCCTTTTGTCTTTTTCATGATTAATACATTTCTTTTCTCTTTGAAGATGCTTCATTATTTTCTAGTTACGTTAGTCATTCTTGTTGGGGTGACTAAAACCCATGACTAAGAGAACAGAGATTAGGCTAAAAATAATAAAATACAAGAGTAATTACTAGGAAAGTAATTAACATTTACAGATTTTTCACTCTGCCTTTTTACGTGCTTTACAGTTTCTCAGCTTCAGCAAATCCAAATGTACTCAGGTCAGTTCTAGGATATTTACTTCCAAGAAAAAATAGATGCAGAGGAGTGGGAATATTCATTGTGAAAGCTACCAATTTTCTCTTAAAGAAAAATGAAACTACAGTAATCAGAAGATGTAGAAAAATATAATTTTGCAGTAGGCACTTTTATTTACTTTGGGTTTTGCTTTTTGTGAAGAAAAGTATCATAATGTTCAACAAAACATGTCACACTTTCCATGAAATAAATGGATTTCCACGTTTATATTGAAAAGGTTTAGCTGGATTTAATACCCAATATTAGAAACTATCCTTGAGTCCTTTCAAGGCCTAAGGATATGTCCAACAGATTTGATGCCCTGCCTAATAAGAGGGTTACAATAGTAGTGCAAAGAGTTGCAACAATAGTGCAAATTTAGGCTAATATCGCTGAACTAGTGCAATGGTTAGTATGTACTCCTATAGTCCAGTGTAAGATTACCTTTCTACTTAACATTAAGTCAATCAGGATTGGATTCAAGCTAAGTGACAAGATTACACAAAGATTTTATGTTGTCAGATTTAAGCCTATAACAGTAGAGAACTCATTAATACATCCTGAAGGAAAAAACTGAGATATATAGAGAATCCTCAAAGGTGGGCTGTTACTTCGACAGCGTAGATATTGCTCCTATCACTGTTGTTCCATTACCATTTTCTATTACTTTGTTCATAGAAATATACAGCTATTTCTTGGTGAAATTATTCTTAATAGAATTATAAATTAATTAATACAATTAATTCTGTGTGTTGTATAATAAAATAATTTGTTAATATACTTTTGCTCTTAATTATGCTTATTCCAACTAAACATAGCTAAATTAATACTATAATAGTGCTTCAGGCATCACTTAGAAATTAGAACCACATAGCATCATGTGCTGTATAAAAGCAAGGACGGTGTTGATCCTAGAGAAGAAACAACACACAAAGAAAGATGAAAATGGACAGCAAAACTAGATAGCAAGAAAAATATGGCAATCTAACAGGCAATATTCCAAGCACTTTGTGTACCACTCGCTTACAATTTCATATATCACTCACAGGAAAAGAAATATGGGGAGGAGAAGAATGAACTAGCTTGACTGAATAATGCCCAGTACTCGTTCCCAACTGAGGGAACTGAGGTCAAGAGAACTGGTGAAAGACCCCAGTTGGCACAGTAAATGTAATAGAATAACTATCTTACTTGTAATCTTTTTTTCAGTAATAAGATCCAACTCCTTCTAGAGTAAATGTCAAGACAGAAGATGATAGGAGAGGAAACTATTACTACTGAGTGAATATCTAAAATACCAAGAACATAATATTAACATGTTCTACTATTTCTCCTACAAGTGAAGGAATAAGTTATAAGAAAAATACATTAATCTTTACTCAAAACATCAAAATCTATATAATAATAAAAGATTTTGAAGTCCAACATCTAGGAAGGGAGGGAAAACCCATAGCAACATAGTAGCAATGATGTAGTAATAATATTGTCAAATTATTTTTTTTCACATAATAAAACAAACTGTATTAAACTTCATGGAAGGGCACTCTTTGTTCTTTTTCTATTTCTTTTTTTATCTTTATATCTCCATTGAATTACCTTTTTTACTGATAGCTAATATTTCCCCCAATTTCAGGCCTCGCTAGGAGGGCAGTTACAGCCTTTCATATTCACCATGAATTACGTTTAATTAATGAAGGCAATAAATAGGATAGTAACTGTATATAAATGAAATCATCACTGTTATTTATTTTAAAAAGCCCAAAATAAAACATTGTAGAAGAGATCAGAAAATGACAATATCCCTGATTGAATAATAGGTCTATTTCTATTCCTATTTTTTCCTGTTTTGAATGTGTATGAGGTTTTATAACTGAAGTGCCCTTCCAAGGCTGGACTCTTAATAGCTTGTACACTGAAACGCATGCCAGGAATCATCACTGGTGCAGATGTATCACTGATCCAATTTTCCATTAGTCATGGGCAACAATGCAGTGAACATTACATTCACAAAGATCCACAACATAGGCTCAACACGACAACTTACCCCATACATCGCAAAAAAGCTTATCAATGCCTTGTAATAACTGCAAGGTTATTAAGACAGATAGGAAAGGATCAAAAACCATAAATGTACAAAGGGCACGGAAAATCAAGGCAGGATCGGGTATTGTCTTTACTATAATCATGTTTAGAGACAAATTAGTACATAGTAAGCTATGCACACAAAGGAAAAAAAGCATAAATAAAATGCCAAATTATATTGTTTCTACACAGGATTAATAAGCAAACAGTGTGGAGTACAGTACAGTGCAAACATTACACACAGAGTTCTAAAGGAATACACCTCCGAGAAGCACAAAGTGTGCATCTCAAGAAGTCACTACAAAACAACTTGAGTACTTTATTTCCCCAGGATCTTAGCATTTTGTCTTCTTATCACCACTACAGACAAGAGACCCTCTGAAATTATGATAAAATTCTGTTTTTTGACTAACTCTTCTGGTGACAGAAACAACAGATGCCTCCTTTGAAATTGCAAGAATTTTTCACTAAGCTCCCCACACTGAGAATGCAGAATCTTAGCTCCCTTTTTTATTAAATTATAACTTGATTAAAAAGTTGCTAAATGCATAAAAATTTGTGTAATATGCAGAGTATGAACAGCACCACAAAATGGCATTATGCTCTGTAACCCCTCTTGACTTTTAGTTTAAATCAGTAGCAGTGGCCAAACATGCTGGTGCCATCAATTGGTTCCACTATGGTGCCATCAATTTTTTCCACTATGGCTGTTACAGCTGAGATAAAATCAACTTCACATCCCTGCCAAAAGAAATGAGTCTCATTCCCTATGCCATGCTTCTCACAGTGTTTCTGCACCAACGGTAATGAAATTATTTGATGATACAGACAATAAAGGTGATGTAACAACTTAGAAGTCGGAGAGCTACTATTTGAATAACATGGGAGCCCTTTATAAAGCATTGGAGCCTTTTCCTTCTGAAACAACCCAGCAGAGCAGTAGTGTGCATTTGCATTTGGGGTATTATAAAACTCATCATAGCTATTTGAAGACCAACGTGCCTTTGTTATTTTATCCTGCTCTTAAGAGCAGGTGGAGAGCAATAAGGGTAGGATCCTAAAGTGGAAGAAAACATTGTCAAATAGAGTCATTCCAGCGGTATAGGAAAAGTGAAATTAAATTTAAAATTTATTCAAGGCATATGCTTGAGTAGTAAAAGTACAGCATATGATCATTTGAAATACTGACATGAGTTAATTTAGTTCAGGGCAAATATGAAAGCTAAAGACTGCTGTTTTCACAAACACAGCTCCTGATCAGACTGTAAGTGATAATAAAGCCCACTTCTCACCCAGAAAGTTCCAATTACTTGTCAGAAGAAACAGTATCAGACAAGTCAAATCAGATCCTAATTTTTCTGAAAGAAATAAATGTAAGGAAAGACATTCAGGCAAGAGGTCTGTGTGGTAACTGCAGATAAAGATGGCCTATAAATACAATACTACAAACTGCCTACTGGTTTAAAAAAAAGCAGTAGTTGTTACTATGAATTAGATAATAGTCACGCTGTCTACTGGATGTAATGTAATACATACAGCTGGACTGTTATAACCTAAGGTGCAAAGTTGCATTCATATGAAAAACCAGTCATGCAGGACGCACAACTATTCAATTTTCACCAAGAAACAGCATCCTAATAAAAGACTAGCAAGGCTAGCTTGTAGTAACCTGAAACACTACCATCTCTCTGCATTGCTCGTTGGAGTTAACACCAAACATGCCACAGTAAGGTATGCAAACTAATTCTTTAGCTCAAGATCTGCAGAAGATTGGTTGTATCAGCTGACAATCATATTTGTAGACAGTAATTTATGATAGGTTCTGTGAACCCCTACAAGCAGGAAATTCTGTTTATAGATACAAACTACACTGTTCCAGGTAGACAGCTGATATCATCATGGTGTTACTCAACGAGAACTTAAAACTCAGCTCTCAGATGTAAGTCATAGCTCATCTTATATTGCGGGCAATTCTGATGATTTAGACATAACATTCTACACTAAAATGATAGGAGTAGTTAGAATGCCTCAATGAAATAGTGTCCCTTTGATTAATCTGTGTGCCTGCTTACTGGGTATTCCCATCACTTATTGTTGTAGCTACAAAAATCCCAGCAGGACAGCAGTCAGTAGATATAGTTAGATCTCATATGGGTTATAGATTAATAATTATACAGACTGTGAAAAATTATCATAAATGTTTGTGTAGTTCTATTTGAAATAAATATTCTTAGTCCATAGAGGATTTCAAAGGAGCAGTGGCAAACAGCTATAACACTCTCTGCTAAATTAAATAGCTTAATTTTTTCAAAATTGACATGACATGTCATAACAGGTTGTTTTCAGAACACATAGAGTGATGTTTTTTAAAAAAATTCTCAACCTACCTCTATTAGCTTACCATGCTTTAGAACACATCACTCAGAATTAGTCATTTTGTGTAACTTGGGAATTCTCTGACCCAGTTCTTCAGGAGAGCTACGACAGGTCTATAGCGATTTGTACCCAATGTGGATATAATGCATTCTATTCCTCCTGTTAATCTTCATGATTATGTCAGTTCCCCTCTTTGTTTATCTTGAAAGTTACCATCAGCCTCCCCAGTCACCTTTTAGCCTCTGAGCACCTGCATGACCTGTAATAGTGAAAATTTCTCCATTATCTTGATAAAGAAAATCTTTACCTCTTTTTCTTGAGCAGTCTGTCAATTTACTCTGAGTTTCACCCTTACCACCAGTCCCTAGAGTGAGTCCTTTGAGATGTCTAAACCTCCAGGGCTCATCCAGTCCTTGATTCCTCTATTAAGACTGCCAACAGGTGTACCATCTAATATTTTATTTCAAATCCTCACTCTTTCTTAGCTTGATAGCCTACTTCAGCAACCTTATCTTACACAGGTAGATACTACTCGTCTCTAATCCCATTCCAGCCAATTGCACAGATCCTTAAATACCATTAAAAGTCACTCCACAGTCTGGGGAGCTATATCAGTTTATGTGGGCTGAAAATCTAGTCAATACCACTGCCTGCACAAAGTCTACCTATGAGTAAGCATGCATGATTTACTGTTGTTTTAATAGTTATGCATTTTTAATCACTCATTTACATTAAACCACAAAAGGCATTCAAATTCACAGACCTGTCTACATATTTTGCATCATCTTTATTTCTCTTTTACCAGATTTTTGAAATATGGTGAAGAATGGGTTCAAATGTAGGTCAATGCAATAAAGCATAAAGGTTTTTAATAGGTTTTGTTGAAAAGTTACATTCTTTCTTCTTAATAGCAGAGTATCTTGAGTTGGTTTGGTAAAACAAAAGGTATCAAAATTACATCTTTGCCGTTTATGAAAACTGTATTTGAAATGGATCACAGAATGGTAATAGGCCATTCACACCATATAAATGCTTACATGAAGTAAGTGGTCATATTTGCCTATTACACCTGTGGACTAAACCCTCAATCTTATTTCATGTATAATTTAGAACTCTAATAATTTTAGATATAATAAAACCAGCCACAGGCAATAGAAGAAAATAGAATTTCATAGGAAATCTAGGCTCTTTTACATCCCTTAAAATGCCCTCAATAACCCATATCAAACTTAAAATACCTTCTCCAAAGTATTCCAAACTTTACAAATTACAATATACCCTAAGAAGAGATTGACAGAAATTAGTGTCTTTATTTTGCAGAGGCTCCCCCAGTAAGGAATCTTTTTGGTGAAAATGCATAGAGGAACTATGCTAAGATGAAAGCAAACAAGCTAAAATAAACAAACAAACCCCAGCTTTTCCCTGCTTGAAGAAAATTCTGTCCTGATTCTAAATCTGGCAGTTGCTTTAACCCTGATGTCTGTGAGAACACACAGTAACCAAGTACCCAAAAGATTTTTATAACCATTAGAGCAACAAGCTAACTGTGGTTTGTCTCTGGTGTTCCAGGAGACACCAGACAAACTATGCACCGAGGAAAAGATTATGCCTTCTGCTCCCACATTTAATATCATCACTGGTAGCAAGCATTACTTCAGTCAAGTAAAATGTTCACTTATCTAGAGATTGGAACATCTCCATTTAGGGTATATGTTCTTTCCAAGATCATACTGCCCGAAGGAATTACAGAGAAATTTGTGTTTGTGCCCTGTTGTGTCCAGGTTAATTATTGGAGGGCTGGAAGGAAAAGGACAATCAGAATGATTATATCTTAAATCAAACTCAAAATTCACCAATGTTTAATGAATTATCTCAGAGGAATTCCTCCTCCTTTACAAATTGGTGCATAAAAGTTTGTCATTTGCAACACATTTTCAGTCATGTAGCTCTCATCAATAGCCTACAGTCAGAAAAAATATTTTCTTGAAGGATGCAATGAACATTCTTACAGGATATAAAAATGCTGAGATCGTGTGCAATGAAGTTCTAATATGCAAGCCCAGTGACGGCAATAAAACATGTTCACAGCTACTTGTAATTTAAATATGAGCTTATCTCTTAAACTTATCTGTTTAGGTTGAACAAAACCGAAGTGAAGGACTCCATGGAATAAAATAAAATTCTGACAACCAGCTGGCAGAAAGATCATTATCCTGTTGTTCAACTCTCTGCATTAGCTCCCTACAGAAATCAGAATTATACCAATGGGCCTGTTAAGTGTCTTTCTGGAACTTTAACTCAATTGGCAACTGAGCAACTACTTTCATTTATAAATCTCACCACTGCTACATTTCAGGTCACATTTTTTCCTTTGAAGTTTCCTAACAGACAATGACTAGTCCGGTAGAGTTTCCTTTTTAAGTTTCTACAAAATGGAGTGAATATTTGGGCAGCAAAACCCATATGGTTCATGAAAAGAAGTAAAATCGATGAAATATGTTCACTTACTATTTCAATAAAATAGATTTTCTGCAGTGGGGGTTTTCAAATAGTTGAGTATATAAATATTTATTTATTAGTTCTGTAGCAATAAAAATTGTCAGATACTCCATGGATGGTTCTAATAATAACCAGTGAAATTCTCAATTATACATCAAAACTCTCTCTGCTGCCAGTGATTGAAAAGGTTGAAAAGGGTGAGGAGAAACTCATGCCACTAAGAAATACCTCAACAGTTTGAAGATGCATTGCTGCCATGGTGATGACATGCATAGAGAAAAGCACTAGGAAGAAAGTGTAGACAGTTAGCAAGACTTCAGTTTGACCTAAATTGCTGCTTATACAGTTGGGTAAGCTCATGTACCTGCTCATGCACTTCTGGGTAAGAGCAACTCTCATTATACAGAATATAATTCAGTATTTCTGTATCTACTTCCATAAGTTCAGGCATTCTTACTCATAAAATATAACTGCATAGATAGCCCAAGCAAAATTTTTGTCCCCCAAAATCAGCATAGTAGTCCAGGCACTGTGGGTCTCCACAAATTCCTTGTACAGGAGTGAAGCCATGAGAATTCAATTCAGATCATTTTGTAATGGTTTTCAACACACGTTTCTTGGTAATAGGTCTTTACCAGTGTTTAATAAGATCAGTTACGGACATATTAATAATTGTGCTTTTAGGAGCAATGGAACTTAAAGTTCGTCCTCCATCTGAAACACAACTGCATTTGTGTTCTGTTGCAACAGAAGTTAATGTGCTTTTTATCACCTGAACATATCCAGGTCAAATCGTGGTGCCAGTGTGCTCACACATGTGCTTTTTCATCACTGTGCCTGGCCTGCCTGTCTGCTTGTATAGAGGCAGCAAAGGGGAACCCACAGTCCCTGGATTCCAGACATACAGAAACAACGTGAGTCTGGTAAATTTACCCTTGGTGCTTGCAGACTAGGCAAGCGTAGTGGGAAAAGTATGAATAAGTATGTAGCATTGATATTGCTTTTAACGTGTAATCCAGGGACGCGCATATATTTTTGACCTACCAGTTTGATGCAGTTACCTTCCTATTCAAACAGCTAATGAAGATTACGTACCCTATAAATCCAATTAAAGTTTTCTTAATTAGTGGTTGTTATTCTACATCTCCTCTTTCCAATTCAACTAGTGCTCATTGTGATATTTTGCCTGTGCACTGTTATAAACCAAAACAATTATGTGATAAACAGAACAAGAAATTAAATTTTATATTATGCATATGCACATGCAGAACTCGTACTACACCTGAGATGGGAAGGCTGTACTGCTGACAGGTTTTTTTTCTTTTTTTACATGAAATGGTTCTGTGCATGAAGATGACTAAACGCAAGGGCAAAAATATCCATTTCTTTTGTTGCATTCACCTGCTTTACCAGTGGGATCAGAAGTTATGTAAACAACCAACCTTTATCTGGATGTTCCAGAATAATTTCACATGACAGTGTTTCGTGATAAGGACAAAGAACAAAGCATTTTTTACTCCTCTTATTTCTTGACACTTAGAGGACACAAAGACGACAGAAAGTTATAGACTTCAGGAAGGAAATAATGATAACTTCAGCTGCTTTGAAGGAATACTTAAAAATATTTTGTATTTGCATAATAAATTGTGTTATTCAAAGTTGATCTTTAAACTTCAGCAGCTGATGTATATGCCCCCAGTAATATTTGCAATGAAATTAACAGGCTTATATTCTAAGTAAAGGTATTGAGAAAATAACATGCCTGGAAGTGTCAAAACCAGAACCATTATATTGGGTTTCACTGGATACCCAGAACAGGGTGTTATTTTTTTACTATACATTGTGACTTAGATCCAATGCCATGGCCCTCTTTTTCTATTTGTCACTGGCATAATTTCCATTTATAGGTTCAATACTCCATTTTTAGTGGAGTAAGCATGAAACCCCCGATATAAATGTTATTGATTGGGATTGCAGAATAATTGGTGTTACACAACATTTTTAACATTTTTCCAGTCTCCTGTGCATCCTACAGAAATGGAAAGGTAAAGGAAAGCACAAGAAATAAATGGAAGAAGTTGATTCTTATTTTCATGGCAGCCAATTCTGTTTTCATTGATACTGAATTGGATTTTGGGAGGTAAAACAGGGTATCAATCTAGGCAATGTTTAAGCTTTAATCTCACACACTGTTCGGTTCTCTTCCAGTTATACAGTTGGAAAACTTCTGTATATTAGCAAATCCAGAGAACAAGGAAATGCCAAACTTTCCTATCCACTATGGGAATACATGCAGAGAAGAAATACTGTTGTATTTTAGATTAAGAAACCATACTGTCTGGTCATTTTTTATAGTCTTGCTGCCTGTAACTCATCTGCAACTTCAAGCCTTTTTTAGTGCTTCCGTGTGTTTGCAAGCAGGGATATGTTCAAATAAACACACAGGAGGTAAAGAATTAAATGAAAATTATATTTTCAGTGGGGTTTTTTCCCTGAATAAAATAGTTTTTAAAATCTACCTTAATTTTACCTTGAAAATCTGAGAGTATCTGGAGCTAAATACGATTTTCAGCTGAAACCTGGAATTTTCATTAATGGCAATTAAAATAACAATATTGACTACATTATCTAATCAGTATCCTTTCAATAGAGTGAGTGTATGTGTATGCATATATGTAGACCATACACGTATTATTTAAATAAAATGATGTTCAAATTCAAAATCAACTTAAACTATATTAGTTCCCCACCACCATTACTAATATTGTGTCTGGCATTTCAGACACATTAAGTTCATTTGAAATTGCATTCATTGATATTCTGCATTTGAATTCTTCCATCTTGCTATTCTGAACTATGTCTGATATAATTTAAAAGTGACATTTGATCGTAAGGAAAAAAAGTGCTTAATGTTTATTGTCACAGCACCATGTTTTCAGCTGGTGTGAAAATACATTGAATGGCAAGGCCAAGAGGGAATTGTACATCTAGAAACAAACACATTCATTAAAGGACTCGGAATGTTAGCCAACTCATTTTCAACTACTTCATGCCTAATTCATTCAGCAGGTAATGATATTTAGTAATATTAATATTGGCATTTTACATCCAGCTCTATGGCAAGATTGACTTTCTGAGTTCTGTTGTTTGAAAACAATTCAAATAGGGTGCATAAATGAGAAATACTATTGAGTACTTTCAAGCTCTCAAAACTCAGATTCTGCTGTGTTTATACATTTCAAGTAATACTTCGTACATACTTTCATTGATTCCTATGACTGCCTTTGTAGATGAAAGCAACAAAGGCAGCAGAAATAAGCCATAATCTTTTGTCACATTCTATTCTACTTTCAATAATATAGAGTAATTCAACAGATTTACAATGGCATTACTGAGAATAGAATTATTTCAGCTATTTGCCATCTGCATTTCAAGCTTAAATACCAAAGGTTAGTCATTAAGAAGTACCTGAAACAAACTTTACTACTGGGGTAAACATCTTCAATGAAGAACATCTGGCTGATTTTCATTCAGCATAATGATATTGTTTTTCTATATTTGCGGATCATATTTGTGATTAGTATACAAGAGATAGTGTCAAGCTTATTTTCAAATTGAATTATATCAGTCTCTAATTATATACTTATATCTATTTTATATTATTTATTATACATTGCAATATATTTGTTTATACATTACATTCAATTATAGTGTTTTATCTAAAAAATGACACTTCTACCTCAGCTTTATACCCGTTAGAATTCACACCGTGATCTCATTGAGGGATTTTAATTCCTACAGGATAATTCACAGACACATACGTGCACTAGCAATAAAAATATTCCATTGATCTTTCATAATTGTGGAAGGAGCTATATATAGCTCATGCTATTGTGGGCATATGTTGTACCTCCAGGAGGATCTGATTAAATGAGATACTTGGAACAATTCCATGAAATAACAAATTGAGATAATGAGTGCACTGAATAACTAAAGCCTTGCAGACATTTATGGACATGCTTAACTTCATGCACACCGCTAATCTCATTTAAATCAGAGTATGCCTTTGCGTAGACAACACAGAGTTAGATGCTAAACTAGATATTTATACTGCATATCAGCAGAGTATCTGTGCACTCTAGAGTCCTTACAAGTTTTATCTATTTACCAGCCCTCTGAGATGGAAAGTAATACATTCATTTTAAACAAAATACACTATGTAGAAGTCTGTGGCTGAACCAAATAATGAATTCAAATCTCGCAAGTCCCATTAAACTACTCTATATTCTAGATTATCCTTGCTAAATTAGAGCTCACAAAATATTCCCGAGTCATACACAAGGGACATTACTTTGTAGTTTTTTCAAATTTCACTAAAATATTGCTAATGATTTGCTCTTTTTTTGCTACCTTGAAATGATCCCTGTAAGTATCCAGTATAAATTCATACCTTGAATCTTTCAGTAAGCACTCTGCCATCTGCTGATAAACAATCTGCAAGAAGCTACTCCTCATCTCCTCTCTCAGATGGGGACTATCTGAAATTGGACAAGTGAATGGGACAAATAGACAGAACATTGCCATAGACATTCCCCAAGTGAAGGCACTCTCATTTTTTTCTATAAATGATCAACTACAGTTGCAGATGAATGACCATTTGCAACTAAAGTTCTATGTCAATAATGTCTATGTCAATTAAATATCTAAACTAAACTTCTATGTCAATATCTTCTATGTCAACATAGAAGCATATCTGGAAGCAAACTAAAATAAAGCCTCTCATTGTTAATGTAAAACATTTAATTTTTAAAAGACAAGTTTCAGAGGAGACATAGATCATTATGTTTTTATTGCATCAGTGGAAACCTAGCAACTGTGATTTAGAAAGAAGTTTCTGCTGAAAGCCATTTTTTTTCAGCCTGGTCTGCAAAAAATTGTGCCCATGAATTATCTGCCACTGTAAGAGATGGTATGCTTGAGTAGATGATCTACTCTACTGCATTTGGTCTATGATAGCATGTCCAGAATTCCTAATTCTCAAGTTTTATCTTGTTTTGTTTCATTTAAACATTTTTATATGTGGCTAAGACAAAACACAAAGCGGTTGATGCCTACTAATTTTAACAAATTTCAGAAAGTCTGCATATTTTCCAGATGGAACCGCAGCTCTCCAGGAGAAATAACTTCTTCTTACTTAGAAGTTAGTGTGTTAACAGGCGACTCAAGAATAGAACTTCTAACTTGTATGTAACGTTAATCTCAGTACGAGTTTACCAACTGTAAAAAATATGAACTTACCTAATAAGAGACACTGGAAAATGGATTCAATCATACATTTCGACATCTTGACATTTAGATGAAAAGTGATCCTACCACCTCAATAATTAAGTTCGGTAATGATCGTAGAAAACCTTCACAGAAGGTCCAGCTGCACTTAAATAAATAAATAAAAGCTAAAATGAAGCTATAGAAGGTCAATACTCTTTATCATTATCCATTATCATGATCTATTGTAGAGGGTCATAGAGACTGGCCTGTGCCTATCTAGTCAGCGCTTTAAAAAATACAAAAAAAAAAAAGATGATGGCAGGAGAACGATGGTGAAAATGATCAAAGGAGGTATATAAGAAAACAGTACAGGATAAATGGTGTAGAGAAAGCAAAATTAGGGTCTGTTTCTTTTTTTATGAAAGAATGAAAAGGGAGCATTCAATAGAAAAGAAAGGTAGAAAATTGAAAATAACTTTTAATTGTTGCAAAGGTCAAGAATTTAATAAAAATCAACATGAAACTGTACAGTTGTGTAAATATCCATGAATGTGATAACAAAATTGCAGGAATCATTAAGCTTCACATTTTAAGGTTTAAATTCTAAGACGATTTAATCTATTGAAGATTCAGTGTGACCTAATGTGGGTCACATTACTCCCCATCTGTCTGCAGAAGCAAGCTTACAGCTTCCTTTGAAGCATCTAGTCCTAGCTACTACCAACAGGCCCAAAACTGTTGGGTTTTCTTTTATTGATATGTTATATAATATAATTTATAGAATTATAGAATATTTTCAGCATTTTAGTAACTCCATAGGACAGATAAAAACATTTAATTAGTTGGATCTGTGTTTTACCACAGTTACTAAATAAGATTTTAAAATACTCCATTATCTTACTTGAAATATGCAGGTTGAAGTTGAAACACATAACTGGAGTATATGCCAAATAGAACTTAAACATAGAAGTGTAGTTGTTGTAGAAAAAATACTTGTCCTATAAGGAAATGGCATTATTATCCACAGTGACATGGGAATTAGAATTGGCTCTCTGGTTTTACGATGCGTTGCCATTTCTTCAGCAGTATGTAAAAGACCATACATAAATAAATTTATATCGTTAGACCCTTCTCTTTAGATTTCAGAATAGGGAAACATCTGAGATATAATACTACATTTCAAAATGTATTTCTCTCTTTTGTGATTTGGTGTGTCAGAAGTCTTTTTCAAGATCTAAACTCATTTTAAAGATGGGTGAAAATGAGTCATCTCAGCCACAGAGCAACTGAACAGGAAGAAAAACAAGTGACAGTTGCCTTGGGTTAACCAGCAGAACTGATACACATTCAACAATAGAAAAAGAGAGTCACCTGAAATGTTTACCTCACAAGCTTTGTAAACCTTTCCAGTGTTCTTGGAAATAATGATAAGGATTATGGTTTGCTATGAACCTTTTCCTGATTTATCCAGTAAGCAACAGAACAGGAGATCTTTGAATACACAACCTCACTAAAGACTGATTTTTAAAATCATAGGATTTAATGCAGTTGATGATTTTCATTAACTGCACTATTGCAAATAAGTTTGCAATGATAAACACAATTATGAAATAGCCAATAAACTAGCATCTGCAGAGAATCCCTTAATATGAAAAATGGTGCAGGCTTTAGTTAAGAGGGTATATTTATTTTAATCAGTATCTGCCACAGACTTGTAGCTTTGTCAAATCATTACAATTTCTTCAGGCTTTATCTGCAACAGAAATCTAATGCAATACAGAAAGACACAGCAAGGGCAATTCAGCTATGGAATCGGAGCTCAGTTTCAGTGTCATTGCAAGAAACTATCAAATCATTTTGCAGATGTCACCTGCACCACACTAATACGTTGAACTCAGTAGTAGACTGCAAATTGCTGTTGATCTTGCAGAAAATATGTCATAACACAGCTGCTTAGTTCAGAGAGGCACTGCGAACCTCCATGTCTTTCCCAAACGATATTAGATCAAATAAGGTACATCATTAAGTAGAACAGGTAAACTCAAACATTGCTGTTACTACCACATTCAGGATTTTGATTCAGGTAACACAACTGTTTTATTCAAGCTCCAGAGCCACGTCCTAACAGAACAGCAAGGTATCTTCACCCAGAAACATTCACTACAAAGTGCTGCTTCAGTAAACTGATACAGAGTTGTGGTAAGGTTAGCAGCTAACATCTGGAAGAGCACTTCTGTGAAAGCGGTATCTGAAACTGGAATTGTCTTCACTGTGAGAAAGAAGGTATTTAGGGCAACAACAGGCAATTAAGTTACTACAATAGTCTCTTTCCTACTGTACTACCTTCAGCTTCCTCAGCATGTAATTTCAATTCAATGATAGCACAAATTACACCACTTTGTCAGCTACACAGACTTCCATGTGTAAACATAACTTGTATCACAATTTACATCACGAGTAAATGAAATGATATATGATAGTGGGAAATCCAGAGGGATGTACAGGTTAAAAGAATCAGCACAACATACCTGTTTGTTACTTGCATTTGGGACAGGGTCTAAGTGGCCTGCACTTCACCTAATTCTGGTATCCACTGTTTCCTATGGGTTAAGGGTATACAAAAGTCTAATATAATACATAACCACAGGACCCAATGTGACCTTTCAGTCATTTCAAAATGGCACAAATTATATGAGTACTAAGGCAGTGGACAGGTAGTGCCACAGGAATTACACACGGTTTATATCATGGCATTCATCATAGAACTTGAACTGTATCAGCCTTCATTCTGCATTTTCACTCTAAGGCCACAAAACCCCAAATTTTGCAGGTGACACGAGGAATTTGTCTAATAAACTTTATAGGTTACAAAATAATACCTTCATTCAACAAGACTTTTTTCTTGAAGAGATTTACATTGCATGAGTGAGGGTCTCAAAACAGTCTCTGTAACCAACATTTGTTTTTACGTTTGTTTTAATCTCTTACACATGAGAAGATGGCAGAGCTGAGGATAGAAATTACAGCTGAACAAATATAATAAATGGAATACAGGAAGAATTTCCCTTTCAATTACAAAATTTCAGGCTAATATTCTGACACTTAAGTCATACAAATTAGAGGCCAGTGGCTATTCAACTAGGCTATGCAGTCCCTCGAGGACTACATGCCCACACATTCTACTCCAGCAGAGATACACAAATTAACCTTTTGTATCATCTGACTAGTCTTTTGGTACTATACATCAGTCACTCTTTACTCTTATGAAAGGTATTTCTGTGAATTTCATGATCTGTAAATGGCATTTCTTAACTTACTGGGTATTGAAATAGTCATACTCACATTGCCATTGATGCAAAACTGCTTGAATTTTGTTACTTCTCTCTGAATTTTTTGTGGAATAAGGATTTTATCAAAATACTAGAGGATGCTAATTTCAAAAGGATGTGCAACTGCTTTAATGCTAGTGATAGAAATATGTAATTCAGAATTTTACACAAGAATGGGTCCTGTGACTTCTTGCAAACTTTCCATTATTTAGCATCTGGAAATTTTTATAAAATGATGCTAAATACAATTTTTTTTTCTATTCTTTTTTTAAGTTTTTTTTGTAATGCTGACTGATTTTTTTTTTTCCTTTCAAATACTAGTAGAAGTCTGATTCTATTCTGGTGACACTACCACTATGATCAAGATCAGAAGTTTTCCCTCTTTAAGTTTTGCTTCGTATTTGCCTTTCACAGCACTGAGAAGTTTTCCAATAATATAAAATAATTTCCAGCACCAGAGTTCCCAAAGTAATCATGTTATAAGTAGCATCATTGCTTCTAGGCTAATACATTTTCTGCTTGTGTTCCCTTCCTCTTTTTTCTCAGATTGTTACAAGGCCCAAAAAACACTTCAGATCTTTTTTTTATTTTTTATTTTTCTTTCAAGAGAAACAAGAAGTCTGCAGCACAGCTGGGTTGTCTAAAAAAAATCAGGAAACTTGAAAGATGTCGAAATTGATTGAAATTTTTTTTTTTCATTTGAAAGAGCTTTTCTAACAGGTCTGTTTAGATTTTAGTTTAAAAATTAATTAAGAAACATAGGAAACATACTGAAAACAAATTTAAAAAAAAATATTTTCTTCATTTTTTTTCTGACCAGTATTGCTAAGTAGTTCTGTTCAAGCAAGAATTCTCTGTGACAGTTGATGGAAGACAGAGATGGAAAGAGAGGCATTTGAATGTACTTATGGTAATTTCCCTTTAAACTTTGAACTAGAGATGGACAAAATTAAGTCTAAATCTTAATTGAACTTTAAAGAAAAAGGTGTATGCAATTTGGATCCAAATTCTGAAATCTTTTCTCCTCATCAATTTAATCTCACAACTTGATAGACTGCCCTGTTCTATACACAGCTAATGAACTACCACTGCTGGAGGTGGCTGGAAATTTGCCAGCAACCTAATAAATAGGCATGTCAGGAAAAGGCAAAAGGAGACAGAGCTGTGGTTGTGGTACCTAGTCTGTGGTATATGAAAAAAGTGATAATGATATAAGGCACATCTCGGGGGGGGGGAAAGCCAGTGTCTTTCCTTTTGGGGATATCTTGGACTGTTATCAACCTCCTCTTCTTCACTATCACAACTAAATTTTCATGCTCCAATTGTTAATTATATAAATGACATTGTTCAAATATCTTCAGATTGTTTCTCTGAAAAATCTTGTCTGGATTTTTACTTTAAAATCAGTATCACATTCCTTTTACATCTATTTCACCAGTGTAAAATGCACTTAATATTTGTGAAATGACTAATTTGTTTCAACTGTTACATATTTCTTTTATTAGTTGTCCTCTGAGATCTAAATCATGTAATTCCTTAGGGACAGATACTACTCTAGTCTAACAAAGAATTTCCACTGCCATCAATGAGAGATGGACCTGTAGATTTATGGCAGAATAAGACTCTTAGCATGAAGATTGTTCATTTGGGACTAGGCTGGTCTTAGCTTTCAGCATTCTTGGGCTGTGGAAGCAGCTTATCAATCAGTAATGTCAGCCTATTGAAGCTTTTAAGATTTGACTTCTCTGACAGTTTGGAATTCCTGAAAGAAACACAGAGAGAAAGCCATATAAAACTCCCCCTTGGTTGCCCACTTATAGTTCAATTGAATTTCAGGCTTCATTGTAAGAGTTTAATTCTTAAAAGCTGAATAACTTCTTTGTCATTTTATTATGTTGATGAAGAAACAGCAAAAGAAATGTTGATTCTTTCCTCAGTCCACAGATCTTAGGGCTAATTTCCTCCCGGTAACAATCACGTGGAAGTAAAACAGTATTCTCCTTATTTTCAGTTTTGTGCATAGCTTACAATGCTTGTGATTCTCTGAACAGAATAAATCTTCCAGTCCATAAATTACTGTGTATGCATGTGAAAAGCATGCCTTTTGAGGTTTGGAACTGAAATTTTTTGTTTGTTAGTTGTAGGGAAGATTAAAAGTATTTTCCTCAGATACAAAGCTGTCCCTTTTGTCTCCACATACAACATAGTTAGTTAGTGAAATTAGTTTGCTAGTTAGACAATAGTGAAAAAAGTAAAAGATGGAAAAAAATTATTAAAAAATTATAAAAAAAATATTTTGCAGTTGAAGAGCTGAAATTTAAAAAATTATGATTACAGGTTGAGTAGAAAGTGCACAGCTGAAGATGAAAATACAAAGCAAAGATTAGCACTCAGCTATCACCTATTGGGTCGTTGGTATCATGACATCTCTCATTACCAGTCTCAGCAGTTCTACCTGCTGTCAGATCTCAGTTCTAGTGTCATGAATTTTAAACTCCCTGTTGCTCCCAGGAGGTAACATTCATTGAACAGTAGATCAATTTTTAACCAAACTTTCCCTGATCAAATCATATGTTTACTATATTCCTCAAAAGCTACAGAAATAACTGTTTTCCCTCTTTTGTCTGATTCTTAATAGGAAAAGAGGTTTTGCCAGATTAGGCCTTACTTTTATGCAGACACACAAACAAAGAGGCACATAGCAAGTGAAAAAGAAAACTCATCCTTCATCAGTCACAATTTGCATCCCTGATTCTCCAAGATTGCACAGTAAACCTATAGATTAAAGAATAGGACAAAAATTAGAATGGTAGAGAAAAGGGCTAAGAGCTCGCCATTCCCTCTCATATTCTACTCCTCAAGGATAGTCATGCAGAACAGAAAGGACAAAGAATTCACCTGTGAATTTCTCCTGCTCTGCATCTGTCTTCTAGCTTCCTTGAGAAACTATCCCAAGTCCGTAACAGAGAGATTTAACAGCAGTGAAAGGTACTGATTCATCCTAGCAAACTTGATTCAGGAAAAAAAAATTAAAAATCAGAATTCATAAATTAAATGAATCTTTAGAACATATGTGAGTATAGTTCTATATATATATATGTGGACATGTAGGCACACATGCACACACAAATATGGACACACTTAGACACACAAATTTAAGAGATTTAAGAGTTTGATTTGGCTGATGATGTTTTCTGACCGGCAATAAAGCTGTGCCATTGGGTCCCACATCCTTCATTACATTTAAGTACCAGTCTAACCTCCTCAACATGTTCTTATGTTTCAAAAGTTTTCAAAAATTATGATCATGTTAAACAAGCATTATCTTGGCTTCTAATGTTTTCCTCCATTTCCAGATGAGAAACTAGAAAATAAAATGGAGGATTATGTAATTCTGAATCAGACTTGTTCTTTAATTTGTCAACCTAGTGAAGATTTTAGGGACATTCTCAAATAATTTGGTTCTCTGATGATTTGCTGAACTGTAGGCTTCTTGGTCAAATATCATTACAATAGGTTCATGTTCAAAACCACCAATTAACACCACTTAGTATAATTATATAACATATCCAAATTATTTAATTACCACAAATTTGTGAAAAATTCCTTGGTAAATACTACAAAGACAGTATTGTGTCTTATTCACTGCTTTTGACTGCAGAAATCAGAAACTATGGTTTAGGAGATGAATAAACTATTTAGCCAAATAGCTTTTTCTAATGTGACTTTTTAACTTTAAATGAATCCTGATGTTAGAATTCTTTCAATAATCCTACTATAAGCATTAGGAACCTTTCTGTTGCTTACCAGTCCTTTTAAGAACCAGATGGATTAATTGAAAATGTGCTCCCCTCTCAAAAAGGTTAGTTACTTCCAGCAGTCAACAACAATCTCCCCATATTTTTGTGCTTAACTGCATTACACAGAATCTCTAACCAAGCCAGAATATATTGACCTTTCACCATTCCTTTTATTATGTGATCCAAATGTCACTCTGATCTATTTTAAACTTGCAGCACATTAAATATTTGTCACTATTTTAGATAGTAAGTAGGGCAAGTTATTTTCTGAAGAAATACTATTTACTGTGTGTGTGGGCGGTTGTTTTTATTCCTTGATGTATTCAACAGCTCAGAGACATTGGGTTTTCCAGCCCTGTGGAATATGGCATAGGGATTTACATCTCTTCAGAATTGACAGCAACTGTCAAAAGCGGTGATCCCTAGTTGACAGTGACAGCTGACAAAGGTCATTCAAGAGTTAAAGATGAATAAAAGGCTCTAAAATATGAATGTGGAAACAGCTTTAAAGGAGGGAAGCACATTTGAAGATGTGACATCCCATTTAGCAAAAATTATCCTTAAAATTGCAATCTGATGGGTAATATCCAAAGCAATTTCCTAAAAGAAAAATGATTACAGAAAATATAAGATAGGAACAGAAGTAATCTGGTATCTAAAGCTAAGGGAAAGTTGTTTTCATACATGCTGTAATTTGAAATTAGTCAGTCTTGATAGACTATTACCAGCACAAACTTAAAAAAAAGCCAAAAAACCCACCCAAAACATTACGAACACAAGACCAGTTATTTCAGTTATTTTTCTCAGTATTTCTGCATATTCACCAGAATGACTGGCCAAGCGTAATTTCCCTGAGGGACTCAGTTATGCTTGGCAAATCAGAAAAGATATGATTTTGTATATATACTCTTGAAGCACCAACTCGCTTTATTATTTGCATTTACATTCTTGTTTGCTGAATTTCAAGTTTTTTTAGCTTTTTAAATGTGGGATAACATTAATCTTTATAGAACATGAAAAAACCCCTATAACCAACACTTTCATTGTCTCCAACTATTATAGCAGAGACTTGTATAAAGTGAATTGGAATAAATATAGAGAGAACCTTTTAAAGCAAACCATTTTATGACTAAATAGACAAACGTAAAGAATGTCAGAGAAATTAATTTCCTTCAATGTACTGTTTTAGTCTACTACTCTACCAGTTGACTGATAAAATGAACATCACAGTTGCACCTCAGGGAAAAGTCTGCATAGGTTTACACAGATAATGCAAGACACCTGGCAGAGTATTCTTAAACAGCCAATGTACTCTCCTGATTCTACTGAAGTATTATCCAAAAGATAAGAAAATACTTATTTTAATGAAAGAAGCAAGTAACACAGGCTTCTTACACTGAAAATGCTCTTAATACTCTACCTTCTCACAAATCACTTAAAGGCTGCTTAAGATGAATTTATAAGGCACAATTACAGTTGAATTGTGGTTGACTGCAGATCAGAAAATGGTTGACTCAAAAGACTAAACTACTTCCTACAATGTACTGTAATGTACTATGCTGTAAGTACCTCAGCTAATGCTATAGCTCAAAAGTAAAATCACAATAAAATATATGGACATTGTCAGATTTCAGACCTTCTCAGTAGGGACAGATACATTTTGACTAAGGTCAACTTACCTCTCATACTTTACCAAATAAAGAGACTGAACAAAGTTTAATCTACTATCACAAGCTGTATTTTCCAGAGCTTTCAGCTTTTTCATAGCTCTTTCCTGAATCCCTTTTAATATTTAGCTCTCATTTTTGATGTCTGGAACTAGAAATGGAATTCCAATAATGTTCTGGTCACTGAAGGGATAATACAGGTGAAGTATTGCCTCCCCACTTCTAAAGGGTATTCCTCTAACCATTTAAGGATTACGGCTGCTGTTTTTAGTATAACTCTAGAAAACATGTTCTGATAGCTCCTGACAGTTTCATTCTGATTTTTATTTCCATGAATGTAGGGCATCCAGAACCAAATTATGCATCACAAAAAATGCATTATGAAATTTTTTTCTTGGTGTTACAGATGCCTGTACAAGGCATTGGATTCTAAGGCATTCACTATCTGAAAGAGTTTTCCTAGCACATACTAGCAAAATAAATAATCCTGTGCTGCTTATGGCTCATGAAAAAAGGAAAATGGAACAGATTCAAGCCCATAAAACCTGTTCCCAGAAAGGACCAATGCCAGTCACACGTCCTGACTGGTCTCTCCATCTCCACAATGAATAAATCAAAGAATTCTGAAAAAAACAGTTTGGCCTTGAGAATTTCAAGTGACAAATCCACTGTCTTTGTGGTAAGTTCAGTCATCAGTCACACTTCATCAGTCTCACTGCCTGAAATTACCTCCTGGACCAAGGGTTGATTTACCTGACTTCAACTGTCACCACATGATTCTCATCCACTCCTTACAACATGATCAGAAACTTCCTTCACGTTTCCCCTTTCCGTCATGATTATTCCTATACCATAACTGAAGCATATGGAAACTTTCTAGAGAAGCAAGGTTTCTTTAGGAAATACCTACAGATTTTGTCTGAATTCTTGAGTTTGATGAGTTCCCACAGAATTAAAGGCAAAATGCCTACAAAACAAGCATGGATTCTTTTAAAGTGCATGAGGCTCCAGATCGATTCAGAAAACCTATTCAGCATCAACTTACCGCAAGCTAGTTTCAAGAAACCTCTGCGAGACACCTTGCTACAAAGCTAAGGTTCAGGTTTACCCAATTACAGGGCAAATTCACTTGGTGAATTTCCACATAAATTATTCTTGGCTTGCAGGCTTCCCAAACCAGGGGAAATCTCAAGATGCTTTAAGCAGAGGGACTATGGGGAGCCATTCCCAGTTTGTCATAGTGATTAAGAAGCAGATGGCAATGCCACTGGCTTTCTACCTTTTTACTATAAAACCAAGAAGCCAAAATCCTTGGATTCTCAGTATGAATTACAATCCCAGCTTTGGGATTTCAGGCAGCCAACAGCGACAATAACACTAATAGCTTCCATTTCTTTTCTTTGTTCCAGAGGCCTTGGGAGAATATTTATTTAAGAAATAGCATATATTTGGTTTCCATAACAACATTTTCTGCATGGTAATAAATATGAAAACAAACAAATTAACCCTGCAAGTTCCAGTGTTCTCAACCAGCCAGCTCTGTCCTCAGAAAGCTTTTTTAATTAGCATTTAAAGAATAAGCTGATTTTTTACATGTCATGCCTTAAGGTATTTTTTTTAAATCCTTAGATTGTGGCTTTTCTGAATTTATTCCAGGTTTTTTTCATAGAGATTAGACATATCAGTTCAATGCATCTTGCTTATCTACATCATGCTCAGTGTTTCAGAAAATCTCACTATATGAAATGAGCAACATCATTTCTTACATTTCTTGCTGTTCCTTATATACTGCCTTAAGGGCCATAGATTTTATTCCAGTGATACATTTAAGAAGATTTAGCACAACAGCCAGTATGTCTAATGGTTCTGATTAGATTCTAGGTTCATTTTCAGAAATATTAAATGTACCACATTTACTGCAAGTACCAGAATTCCTGGTTCAGATATTTCTTACTAAAATAAAACTGGGTTAACAGAAGGTAGCATGCAGCTGGTGTCAGAAGAATGACGTGTTCAAAAAAAAAGTAATGACTTTTCCTAGTCTAGGCTCTTTTTAAAGAAAGAGAGACAAACTATTTCTTTCTTCTAGGAAGTGCATAACCATGTCACATATAAAACATCTGAGACCTGGAGTGTGCTGTTAGAAATGTTCTATAGACGGTCACGGCAAGGACATTGGTTTAAATTTGGACTTTCAAAAATCTGATCCAAATTCCCAGATATGTCATAACCACGATGGGCTCCATCCAACAGGGACCTGCAATAGGATCCTATCTCTTTTTACCTACCAATTTCCAGACCTGCCCCAGTGGGGGACAGATGCAGGGTGAATCCCAGATGTAAAATGCATCATTACTGCTGCATTATACTGACTTTCGTTAAGAGGAAGTAAACAAAGAAATGAAAGAACCTCTCTATCTTCAGTTTTCTAGTTAAGAAAGAAACACTGACAGAAACTCATAATAATAGAGCAGCATCTCCTTGGTTTAGTTTCTTAGAAATACCACATGGCGATGATTTTACAACTAGTTGTTGCAGATGTTTACCTTGTTGTGAACTAGTGCCTTATTTAATAGCTGCCAAATGGAAGCTTATTTCTGCACTTACAAACTTTTCCATGTGTTTCCCAGTGAAGCTTTTACAGAATATGTCCAGCTACACGAATAAGACCTCCCACAAGTAAAACACTCTGAGATCCTGCCACCTCATGGATTCTATTCTCATCTGTGAAAGTGCTGCTGCCTAAGAACAGTTTGCACATGGAAATGAGGAATAAAAAAATTAAAGTCATGGTCATTGCAACCAAAACCTTCAAAATGCATCCAGAAAAGAAGCAGTGTAAGAAAAACCTATGTCAAAGAAAGCTGCTAGCATCCACTTATGAAGGGGTCGAATACACTAAGCGTTCATTAAAGAAAGAGAATCCAAGCACTTACATTCTCAAAGAAAAATGAGATTCACATTCTGTTTTCTTCTTGTACTGATTGCCCCTTCCTAGAATAGACATTTACTTTGTCAGCCAAGAATGACATTAAGTTGCGTAAGAAAAATTGCAGCTTCCCTACTAAAAGGTTTCTAAAGGATTTAGAGACTGAATAAGGTGTAAAACAGAGAAGTTTCCAATCTGTTGATTATGCTGTATTAAGCTAGTTAACAACCCAACCCTTTGCTGAAAACCACTCAACCACTGCTTGCAACTTGTCACATTCTTTAGAATTCTGAGCAGAAAATATTCTCTTTGTCATCTGAATACTTCCATTAGCTTTCCATCAGCTTTTCTGGAGTCTTCCCTAGCATTTAATTGTCCTACTGGTTTAGTATCTATTTATATCATATTTAATATTTATAGTGGGAGTTGGGATACACTTTACACAAGTGCAGTGGTACATAGTTGCAGTGGGAGTTGGGATACACTTTACACAAGCGCAGTGGTACGTAGTTCCAGTAGCTAAGACAGGCATCAAAACTTTATTAAGTACAAATTGTTTACATACAAGTTTTATATATATCCTGTTTTGGTGAAAAAAATGGTTAACTGCTGATGCTGTAAAACAGAAGGGAGAAAATACAAAGCAGTGACCTGAAGTGACCAGTGAACGCCATTATCATCATAGGGCAGTGTAGCAATCATACAAAAAAAAAAATCAACAAGAAAAAATATTCCTTTTGTATTTTAGAAAGCATAAGAGCACGTATGCAGCCCCTGCTGTCCATAGCACAG
This sequence comes from Aptenodytes forsteri, assembly GCF_000699145.1. Lineage (NCBI taxonomy): Eukaryota > Metazoa > Chordata > Aves > Sphenisciformes > Spheniscidae > Aptenodytes > Aptenodytes forsteri. The sequence goes on along the minus strand of NW_008796218.1, from coordinate 11,947,274 downwards.
CTGACGCATACAGCCCTTTTCTCTCGTATTGCTAACGGGAGTAGTCCAGCCCCTCTTGCGTAAAGGAAATTTAAGGGAGTATGTTACACATATACAATACATATTTTTGTAACTTCAATACAAACCAACACAGCATAGAAAATCTTGCCTCACGCCCACAGTACTCATGCACGCTACCTGTGTGCGAAATAAAACTAACCAAATACATTTCTTGAAGTGGTAGCTTTCTCTGGGGAGACAGAACATGCTACAGATATAGTCCATTTTGCATAAACCAGGTTAAAAGCTGTATCATTACACACCTTAGTCACCTGGAAGGATGGAAGTGAGCTGAGGCAGGGGGGAACAACCTCGGAGTAAAACCTGTTTACTATGGTACAACTGTTGAGACTAAGTACTAGTTTCCAGGATTTGGCTTTGTATAAGTAGATGTAATGCTATTTGTAAATAATTGAAATTATCTGTAAAAACAATCCCCTATACTGTATGTTTATGAGGACTATTTTCCATCAAAATCACTGTATGATTTCCTGGAATGCTGAAAATAAAGGAGACTTCATAAAACACAGCTTTCCTCTGTGCTTTCTCCTATTTAAAAGCAGCTACTAACCAGGGAGACGTAACCCTAGGAACCACTAGCACTTTGAGGGCAAAGAAAGATGAATCCATTCTTCAATGCTTCTGCAAACTGTAATAAGCCCTTCATGTCATAATCCATTATGCATAATTGGCTTTGTGCATGTAGATGGATGAAACGTTTGCTGATAGTTGTGCTATTTTGTATTCAGACCAAGCATTCATTATACCATTCAAATCAGAAACATGTATAGCAAAACAGCTGATTTTGCTGGGAAACCAGTGCTGTAAATAGTTTTAACATCATGATCTGGATGTGGACAAAAATCATGAAGGAATTTGCAATATTTCCAAGTACATTAAGGGTCACAACATTTTAATGGGAAGCAATAAATTTTTCCTACTACTTACTTCTATTTCAAAACAAGTTGTGTCACACCAGAAAAGCAGAGTGAAGAGAGCAGATGGTGAAAAATGCAGCCTTCCAACCTTTGCACAGCAGCCCAAAGTCTCAATTTAAACACTCCAGAGAAGGCAAGGCACTTCAGCAGCTGCTCGTGAGCACAGGAGCTTTGTTATACAGGTTGAAGTAATCTGAGGATCCTCTCCTAAGCTATGTGAGCAGAGCTCTTCCAGCAATGCTGCTAACACAAAAGGCTTCTGATATACCTCCAGCTCAACCAGGTTGACGTTTAATGTGTTTTATTCCTGAGTTAAGAATTCTTCATCCTTTACACTCTGTTGGTAATACTGCTTAACTGAGTTTAAATAAGAATTCATTACAGTACCTATATTTAATGCTTCATGCACTATGCAACAGAAAATTCTTATTTTAGAAGAATTAATACACATTTAAATATCTTAAACACATTTAAGACAACGTGCTGTTCTTCCCAGTTAGAAATATTTCAGATTTCTCTGCTATTCTTCCAAGTATCAAAGTTGCAAAGACTACTGTCCATATAGGAAAATTTAGAGCATCACCATTTGAATAAAGCTCAGCATTAGCATATGCAGTCCTCAGTCTGAAAATGAGGTTGCCAGGGGATTACAGTGTGCTATTCCAAGAGAAAAATCAAACAGTAATTCTACATGTTATATGTTTCTAATTATAATCAACTATAAGCATAAAGGTCTAGTCACAAAAACATCTTTTCTTAATGAGAAAGAACTGTGTAAGTAAGGATTTTTCTTATGCTTTAACAGCAGGTATTACTAACTCCACAACACACGTATTGCTTTAAAAAGGCATAAAGCATATTCTTTTTATTATTTTCTGTTGATAAATTACCCATGGGGTGTTTATTTTGATACGGAGTGCATCAGTGTCATTCTCAGCCATCTGACCATAGTCATAAGTCTCACCATTGAAGACAGCAGACTTTGAATCAGTTCTGTCCACTCACTTGTGCTTGCTAGCTCCACCTGTTATATTTCTTCTAATATTATTTTCTATTCTTGCAACTGGATGTGCACTGGACCTCTAAGACCACAAAGAATCCCACCGAAGTCACTACTGTGAATAAATGTTTCTTCCACAGTTTACTTGGGAGCATTGCATTCATTCATCACTCAAAAGCTTAGATTTTGAATACATAAGAACAATATAATCTCCTCTGTCCCTTGACTGGATTAACACGGTTCTTCAAAAAAAGGTTGGAATAAAAAAGATCAAAAACTATTGCCATCTGATGAAACGAAAGGATTATTCTATTTATAGTCATGAGGATTTTTTTCCTTTTTTAAATTAGTCTCTTAACATGGGACATGACTTTATTTCTCTGAATATTTCTGAGAGTCAATACATTGTTAAAGTGTCTTAGAAAGAATAGCATATCAAAAAAGAGGGTAAAAAAACTCAGGCAATTCTAAATTGAGCGAACGTTAACAAATGTTTTGGCAGATATTCCCTCAGTTTAATTACAGAATAAGTCATGTTTAACTATCCTTCTGCATTACAAATGGAGAGTTCCTTAAAAATGTATTCTGTGTGTATATATAACATACATGCATATCTAACACTCTTACAAATGTATTTTTTCAATATAAATCTGCTGATAATATGCACTATTTACAAAATTAGGACAATGTTCATTTGGATTCCTGAAACAAAGGAGATGTGTTATTACCATGCAATGTGTGTTCCTTTTCAGAATAGAAAGACAAATCAGATTATTTTAGATAATACTCTGAAACCAAGGAAAACTTGCATTATTGTATTAAAGCATGAAATGGAATGGCCTTAAAGAACCATTTTAAATTCTTTGATATGAAGAAACTGTAGTCAGTGGTTTTCAGTTTGCAGTCTTTCTTTCCAGGGAGCTATGGACTATTTATTGAAGGGATCCACAAAAAAGTAATTATGAAAAACAAATGTATTATAAGCACAATATATTTGTTTTTACGGGCATTCAAAAACTGGCAGAGGCTGAAACCCATTAATACTATTGCCTTCCCTCAGATGAAACAACAGTTTTGAAAAAATAAGGTTAAGAAGTTATGAATAAATTTTGAAATATGTAGAGTCCTTACTCTCAAAAGGAAACCAAGGGTTTACTTCATAACCAAGAGGTTATGAATGGTATGGAGACTGATAGTGGGATACAGAGTCTTTCAAATCTTCAAGCTGTGTGCTAGGAAATATAAACCAGGCTTTGTTCCAACACTGGAAGGTGACGCTTTCCTGCTATGAAACAGGGAAGTCACTAAAGCGAAATGATTGTTAAGCTCCAACACAAAGGTCTAGGCAACAGCAGCTCTAAAGAGAATGTGACATTATGAAGGGAACATGGAAGAGAAATGTTGCCTATATATGTGAATTCAACTATAATTTGTCTGCCTGTCATATTTTAATCTTTGATACTTGTGGATATTAGAAGTAAATCAATTAACACCCGAAATTTACTGCTACCAAATGTACACACCTTCTATTGTTTAGACACTATAGTGAAATACATAAATTCCCAGGGTTAAAGCTATCATCTGAGCTCAATTGACAGAGATACCTCCCTCTCATATGCACCGGTACAATCAATTTTTTTCAGTATGACAGGAAACGTAGTGTTAGATGAGTTGGTTCTCATCCTGCTGTGGCGTGCAAGTGTGTACCTACTGCACATTTTTCTACTTCTTTTCTTCCTAATAAGCCTCGTATTTTCTTCACCTAAAACATAACTTACTGAATTACAGTGCTAACTATGTGTCTACTTGAATGGGTCCACTGGAAACACTACCACCATTTCTGCATGTAAACCTGACCATATAAGTTCCCTGGCAGAGTCAAGATTAATGAGTTACATTTTTAGAAGGGGTATTAGTCACTTAGGCTTTTCTGCTTTCATTTTTTAATGAGGTAGCATTCTATCTTTGTACCTTCATTTCCATCCTATGAATTAATCATAAAGTGTTATCAATACAAATGCTTTCAATGTTTTGCTAGTTTAGATATAATTTCAATATCCATCATTACATTCAGTTATCAAGAAATTACTTCTGCATCACAGCTGTATTCCACCTACAAAAGTGGGCAAGAACTCTAGTGAAGACAACTGCAGAAGTCTAGGTATTTCATAGCAAAAAATAATATGAATTGTTTTGGTCCTTTGCTGTTCATAAGGCAAATAAGAATTAGGGGTTGAGCATTTTAATGACTTGCTGATCAAGTCACAAATGCGTTCAATTTTGACAGGACATGCATCTTGGTCTTGTGTTACTGGTGTTATGTTAACACTTTTTTCTGCAGTATTCTAGTAACTTACCGAGTTACTGCAGTTTCTGCAGTGTTCTAGTAACATAATCTTCCTACAACTGAAAGGAAAGTTTGAAAACAAATTAAATGAGAAAAAAATTTTAAGGGGTATCATTTTTTGCCTAGATGGCTATTCAAATCAGGTTCCTTTGCCTAATGATTGCATTTGTTTATTTGTACTTATACTCTCACATGCACGTATTATGTTTAGAAAACTTACCATGACAATTTGTTGCCCCCAGTTTCAAATTATTTATCAGAAAAGATGACAGACAAACTCAATGCACTAGAGTTTGTTCTTACTTTATTCTCTTGTACAATAGGGAGGAAATGTGCTCAGAGCACCCTTTCAAACACTGAGAAGTAAGCATGTTGTTTACCAACAGTCATGTACAATTGACACATATTAGAGGTTTTTAAGGTAATAGAGGACTCTCTTAATTAAGGGACATTTTATGAAATGACAGATTCATTTCTGAATGTACGTAAAGTTCCACCAGCCAGAAAGGGCTCACTGCCTGTAATACACCTGAAACAGGAGTGATACTGTAGGCACAGGTGTTAAGAGAACTCCTATAAACTTCAAGGTGGGTAGTTTTCATTACATCATGATGTAATGAAATGACCTGAAATGACCTTCTAGTTATATCATCTTATGATTATGTCTTTAAATCATGGAGCACCATTTGCTATCTGCTGCCTATATCAATCTATGTTTAACAATACATCAGGCAGGAAAGGGTAGCTTCTACACAACCCCTAATTTACTGGTTGGATCTACTCCTTTACCCAACAGTTCAGAAAATGAGACAGGAAAATATGGTTTCATCATAAGACAAAACTGATGCAGAATGATAGAAATCTTTATCTGCATCTGGCACTGAACCTGGAGAAGACAGTTGCACCTTTTTATATTCTGGTTTGCCTGTCTCTAGTACAGCAACACTTAATTCACATGGTTGCAGTGAAGCTTGATGAGCACAAGGCACTTGGAAGTCCTTGGATGAAAGACATCACAAAAATGTTATTCAACAGCACTTGAATTATTGGTAACTCAGTAATCACGAGTCATAAAATAAAGACTTGGTTGCTGTCAGTTCTGATTAATCTGCTAGAAAAAAAATAGTTCAGATAAGCAGAGAGAGAAAAACAGTAAAAACATTAAGAAAAAAACTGATTTCTAAAACTGAGCACTACATCTTTTATTACAAAACTTATGGATGGAAATACTACCTGACTTTATTAACTGATAATTACTGAAGATAGAGATCATCTGTGAAACTTATTCCTGTTGAGTATCTTTTATAATCATTAAAAGTACCGTTACTATTCGTACTAACTGACTCCTTGCAGCAGTATCTGCAAAGAGATCAAAGAACGAGCTGGCAGTGGAAGCAGAATGGCTACATCCAATATTTGGACTCATTCTTTTCATTTTAGGAAAGATGGATGAGAAAATTGCAATGGATTCTATCTGGATCTATGCCAAAAAGTGGCCTACAGTTTTAGGCATGAGAAATATTCCTTATCGTTGTACAGACTACTTTGTCAACAGTGTCACAGACAGATGAGGATTTCACACACTTTGATTTTGCTTTTAGCATAGAATGAACATACATACATAGAACTTTATTACAGATGTGGGCAGAGGAGAATGGAAACATTTTAATCTCATAGTTGTTTCTCTTACCACACTATGCTTTTCTTGTTGAAGATAGCAGAGCTAACACATCATAACGCTCAAAGTGACAGGGGAGGGGGAAGAGAGAGAGACTCCTGCTTTCCATTCATAAATGAAAAAGAGAAAACTCTGCTTTCCATTCATAAATGCTTTGTGCTAAAAGGACTGCAAGTAGCATAGATTGATATCATTTAGTATTCATTAAGACTGGTTATAGCGTATGTTATACAGAAATTATGATCAAAAAGTTAGATGAGCTTCGAGAGGTTAGCCACCTACATGTCAGAAAGATTCGTGCCTAATATCTTACATTTAAAAAATTTAAAGATAAAAACTAATACATTATGGGCTCCTAACTGTAAAATGGAGTGGCAAAGCATTCTAAGTCAGCAGCATATTTGTTCATTCATTTAGTTTTCACTCCTTCTTAGTAGCTTTGTTCCTGTAGTGATGCCTAAATTGTAGTTGCTAACAGTACCAGATTCTGTAAGTCGCATCCCAAGCCTATAGTAAGACAAGACCAGACATGTATCAAAACCCCTTCTTTCCCCCCATCTCTATAGTCTCTGAAGGAAAGAAATCCAGGCAACAGACCAGAAAGACCACAATGACTGGGAAACTAAGATTGTAGGCAAACCTCTACCACTCAGTTTGGATGGTGCCTGTATCTATTCAGTGCATGAAGGTTGCAAAAGGCACAAACAGTCTTGGAAGCATTACTTAAGTATTATCCACACATTTCATGTGGGTCCCCTTTCCTAGAACAGCTCTGAACGTCTTGTTAAGTAAACCTCCCACTGAAGCATATGGGAGTTGGAGCAGGAGGATTGTGCTCAAATCGTTGCTGGAGTGCTAGAATTAACAGGCTTCTACATGCTCTGCTCCTATACCTGACAGCAAGGCCACGTGGTAAGGAATATGCGCTGAATGCCGTAGATACAGAGAGACTAAGAAAAGGAGATAGATGAGCATCTTCTATCCTTGCATATATCAGGCTGAAGGGATGCATGTTTTTTTCCTGAACATGTTCTGCAGTTATCACTAAATAGGCTAATGCAATCATTCATGGTTCAGAGTATTCATTTCCATGAACTGAAAGTCAGCAGTTCACCCTGACTTCTGACTCCATCTGATAAATTACCTTCTCTGTAGTGCCTGATCTATAAATAAACACAACATCTGTTGGAATGCTAGGTCTGAAAGTCTGGCTGAATAACTCACTCTCCAGAAATTCCCAAAGCTACTAAGGCTCTTTCCACTACTTCTGTCCTTTCCCCTCCCCTGCCATGCATATATCCACCCTCTTTCCCATCTAGTGGGAATAATTTTAGTATTGTTGCTTTCTCCTTTTCAGCTTCTTAAAAGCATACCTTCAATTAGGTCAGCTGAGAGGGCTAGCGGTGGTGGTGAGAGCTATTGCTCTGTATTCTAAAGCACAGAAAGTTCAGTTACTGCTTCTTCAAAAAGATTATTAATGTTGGTTTTTAACACCCATGTTTGGTAAAAGCGTTAATAAATTAAAAAAAAAAAAGAGTGGGTATATAAGATAGTAATTTGTGCTCAGTTCTTCGGCAGCAGTAAAGAAAATAAAAACAGATTTGGCAGGCTCTCCTTGTCTTGTTAGGCTTTGCCTTCTGATATCTCCTTTTTCCAGTACTCCTCTTTGCAGATTAAATAGGAAGACTCTCACAATTTGAGAAGACAACTACTGGGTTTCCACAGGGATTGCAGTTTGTCTCTTGCAAGCTCACATTCTCCTCAGTAAAATATGGGACTTAATCAGATTAAATGTCTGTGTTTATAGAGGGAAGAGTTGCAACCAGAAAGTGCCTGATCCCAAACGCCAACTTTCATCAGGCACTGCAGCACCATATTTTGACAGAAATATTTCTGGTTTAAGATCATCATTAAAATCCCAGGTCTACTACAAACAGCAAAAGAAGTTTTATGAAATAATACTGTTTGGTATTTTAAAAAAAATAAAATATTTGACCAGCCCTAAAATTAGCATCAGAATTATGTGTAGTTTTAATATTAACCTGAAAATTTGAAGGGACACCATCCATAGAGATGCAAACATCTGATGGTCATTTTTGTAATCTCTCATAAAACAGAGCAGACCCTTTGATGAGGAATTACTTCAGTTAAAGTCTCAGAGGGAAAAAAAAGTTATGTAGCCACTTAGTCTTTTGGCCTTTGATGCTTTATTGAACAAGTGCAGTCTTAAAGTACAGCCCAGCTACCCAGGTAGTATAAATTCATTCCTTTTCTTTCCTTCTGAAAGAACAGAAAACATGACATTTCAAAAAACTCCAGTTAATAACTGATGTTGCTTACTATCCCTTTGTACACATTTAACCTTCTATTGCTTTTGATATATGGAGTAGAAGACAAAGTTATCTTCACTGTTGGATCATGTCATGCTATATTTTTCCTGATTTTTTGTGATTTGATCTCTAATTTTCCCATCTCACCAGGCCAACTCAAACAATCTAACTTCCATAACCACTTGTGCTGATCCAAAAATTGGATAAATTAATTCTGCATATGAGTTAATACACTAGAATTCTCTCAGGATCAGCAACAACAGCTACAGTTGCACACTGCAGCAGAGAAAGTGGAGGCAGAGACAAGAGTTGAAAAAAAGCAGTAGCAAACAAATGATGGTAGTGGATAATATGGGATTCAGAATCCCAGTACCATCTTCTTGGGCTGACCATGGTCTCTTATATTACAGGTAAAAGGTTGTATTACCTCATTAAACATTTTGAAGAAGGTAAGTGAAATATCTTACAACTTGAAAATTTCCAAGTTCTAGTACATCAAAAAACTTTTGTATCTACATGCTAACAAACACGTTTAAAATAATGTTTGTCCGTGGAATGCTTATTGCACACAACCCCAGTTTTTCAGCCAACCTGTGCTGTGGGGTAAAATATTTATAATTAAGCTGGCTTGGGTGTTCCTGCACAAGTAGAAAACTCATGAAAATTGCTTGAAAATTCAATTAGCAAAGCTTACTTTTTAATATTTTTCCCCAATGAATTTTTTCTTGCTTTCATTAATAGGTTCAATGTAGACTGCAAATACTGAAAAAATGTTAAAAAATTATAAGACTATCCAGGTTTCTATCAAAGTATAATACAAGAACTAATTTCCTCATTAGGAATTTTAAATTGCATGCACATTTTTCCCTTTACTGAGAAACTTAATATGTGACTTTGACATACACTCCACAGAACTATTCCAACTGTTAAACTTAAGAAAAAGCTAATGAGGGAAGAATTATTTATAGCTTAGCCTTTGGCAGTAGGAATTCTAGATAATTTTTGAATCAAGCTTTCTAACTTTAGAAGTAAAAAAAAAAAAAAAAGAAAGAAATCCCTGAAGCCAAAAGGGATAAAAAAGGAAAGTGGAAATCTTTTTTTCTATGAAAGTACTGGCACATATGTTCCTATTGGTGGTCTTTGTCATTTTAACAGAAGTTTTTGTACTTTACGTTGAAGGTCTTTGATGCACTTTACCAACCATAATGAATACATCTTAATATTTTTGTGAAGCAGTAAGATAGTGTCCTCAAACTTAGGATGAGAAAATGAGACAAATACGCAGAAAGGATTTATGACCCAGTTGTCAAACATATTGAGCCACTGAATCAGGCTGTATGTAACTTTTAAATCACCTAAAAGCAAGTGGTTAGACCAGCTCAGTGACCCTAATTAGATCATAGGAGAAAGACCTCCCCAGGAAGCCGTGATGCTGTCTATTTTAGTAACTACTGCCAAAAAGAAAGGGGATGCTGCCCCATTTAAGAAGATAATTCCACGCATTTACCTTCTTGAAAAGGTCTTTTATTTATATACACATATATACATTTTATATTATCATTCTAGCTATTGTAAATCAGTACTTTCTTATGGTACACTGACTTGAGAGGAAAAAATTAATCAGTTATTCCTGTGATGCTCATACAGCAGAATACAGGACTATGAGGTAGGAAACAGAATGCAAAAGTGTCAAAGCTATTTTTGCATTTATTTACCTTTTTTTTAATGCACTGTTGGTTTTTAGAGGCATTGTGTGATGTGACAACAAGGAGGTGCACAATAAAGTGTATGTAACTAAACTCTGCTTCCTTTCCACCACTTGAATGACACAAATGGAGCATATGCTCTGTCCCCTGTATTTTAAGAACTTGGGGACATGCTGCTGCTTATCCTGCTCATATGCTGTAAAGAGTCACAGTCACTGGAAATTCTCTATGCATGAAAATAAGTGATTTCTTTCTCCACTAATGATTGTTTAGTTGAAAGCTGAACAGAAATGAAATGTAGCAAGATTCAGTTTCTGACAGTCTATGTTAATTCAGTTTCTCCCTTGTGTTCCAAAAAGGCAGTGTGTTTATCACTGTGAAGATTATAACAGGGTAGGTGGTAATCCCTGCTGGACAGCCTGGTTCTAAAATAGCAAAGCATCTCTTTATTTCATGATACTTATGCTGGACTGATTTAGCCTATTCACGGGTTTACGCACTAAGTTTAATCCTCAGAATTCTCAAAACAAACCATCCATAATAATCATATGTAATGCTGATTTTTTTTCAAGTGTAACTGAAGAGATTATTTTAACCCGAACACTATTCCCACAACACACTGCAGAAGTCAGACAACATATTCTGATACTAAAAAGATTAGACTCTGAAAAGATCAAGGTGTAGTGTCAAGAGGATCATCCTGCACATTCCTTCAAGGAAAGAGATAAGGAAAGGAATACAATAATATCAAAAGGTGACAAATCCATGTTAAACTGAAGATCTTCCGCCAACTGTATGAACTATCAACATCTCCAGGCAGGGGGATATGACAGTAGAGCAGCCAGTAGTAGTGGAGAGGAAGCACTATTGAAGGACCACCTTGTCTGGACAGAATTCATACAGGAAGTCAACAATTTATGCACAGTCCGTACAACTTCAAAAGCTCTTCTCTTACAGTGCAAGTAATATCTGAATTTTTTTTTGTGCATTGATGGATTCCATCAGTCTGGATTTTCTGACTCTCAGATACTTGATCATGTTTCTTCAGATTATACTTATCTTGGTTACTTTTGAAACAGCCCAACACTTTCTAGGGTCACAAAGTATTGTTCTTATAAATAAGACAAAGGTGAATAAAACAAGGATTTATTTACTGGAATCTGCATGGCTATATTGTAGAGAATGTAGTGACTGTTTCATGCCAGTGGAAGGTGTTTGTTTTCTCTACACATTCAAAAGCTAAAGCTAAACTTATGTCTTATAGGCAGTAATCTATTCCACAGTTTCATCAATGGAGAGCATTTGAGTAAGATATGTTAAATTGGCTTCAGCTGGCAGTCACTTTAACCACTTGGCAAACAATAAGCATTTAGAGGGATAACTGGTATTTCCTTCCTAAAAGTCTTTCTATATTCCATCAAACCTTGGTTACACGGCATCCAGGTGTCATTAACTAGGCTGGTGAGTACCCATAACTGTTCAGCTTGGTCCTTGTTGTGGGCTGCAAAACCCATCTGAAATGCTGAGCAAAATATTTTGCCTCACGTTGTTACAATAAATACTATATAGAGTTGTATCAGCATTCACTTGGTGAGCAAAATATTTTGCCTCACGTTGTTACTATAGAGTTGTATCAGCATTCACTTGTGTACAGACATCTACAGAAGGTCTAATCACACCTTTGACTTGTACAACATAGCTATACCTAAAAAGAATGTTAGATGAATAATATTTTTAGGTTTTCAGCTGTTAAGTCAAGCTCAGACTTGGTGATGCGTGGTACCAAAACATCTGAAGGGATCTTCCCAGTACAAGATTTTTATGTGCAAAAATTTTTATTAGGAAAAATAACCCATCAATCACACTAAAATACACAGTCCCAACTGGCATTTTTTTCTGGTTAGGACCTTCCATTACATCTTAGCCAATTTATTTGCCTTGGACAGACTTATACCTCTTAGTTGAAGAAGAGCAGTAATGATGGCTGCACATTACAGTCAGAGATCTAATTAGTCCTGCTAAAATGAAGAGTGAATTCACAAGTATTCTTTTGAGAAAAAATTAAGATGTATATTGAGACATTTACCTCCACACATATAATTTTTTTCAGGTCTTCTCGATGTTATTGCACAGTGCCTCGAGTATTTTAATTTCTGAAGCATTGAGGGCCTTTCATTCCAATTCTGTAGCCTGCCTTTTACTTATAACATTTCACCTGTACATCCTGACCACACCATGGCAGTGCCTTTACACTAGTATCCCCCTGTGCTCTTACCCTCATGGCCTTGCAGTGGTGGATTCTGAAACACTTTTACATGTGTTGATTCAGGTTTTGTGTGGAAAGTCCTACTGATGTTTAAATTACCCTTTTCTCCCTCCATCTCCCCATCTTGTAGCTTATACTCTGTAACTCCGTAAGATCTCTTCACTATTCCCCTCATAGCTTTTATTTTTTTAACTGTAGAGCCTTATAGATAGCAGGTAATAGTCATTTACATATAAAATAATATTACCCAATATTATACATTTGCAAAGCTTTGCTACCAAAATAAAGCCTTCTTACATTGTGAACTGATGGCATTTCCACATTTAGAAGTGTCTATTCAATACAGTATGTTCATGATACCTTATTCACTTTTTAATATACTTTAAAGGAAAATTTTCTCTGTGTAGAATTAGCAAGTCTTCTCAGTAGGGAGAGAAATTGTTAAGAGCTTTTAAACTCAGAAAGATTGTAAAACAAGAAAGCTAATCACTCAAAGACTTGAAAGGACTGATTGTTAACAAACCCAAAACCTAACCTTCCAGTAGTTAAAATCTTTCTGAAGTACAGTTCCTAACTCAAGTACTCTCCTAAGTAGCAATTTAGCCTTGCATTTCTCTGTCACTATTTTGCATCATTCATAGACAATATGAATCACTGCATCAGACAAATTGTAATCAGTGGAACACTGGAGGGAGTGGAACCATCCCTTGAATGTTTTCCTTTTCCAGCTTTGCTTAAAGTCCCAGACATTTAGAAACATAGTGATATAGAAGCAGTATCGGTTCAGCAGTTCTCAAAGCAGCTTTACCCCTACCTTATTGCCCTGGCAGATAGAACTTGATAGCTTATTCTGTGAAATGCAAGGCTGTACACGAAAAATGTAGCTACACAAAGCCTATTCCCTGAAAGACAGGTGACTGCTGCCAACGGATATAACTGTCACTCATAAAGTTTATTTGGAAAAAAAATATATATTGCACACAGATGGGAGCTGAAGATCTGTGGTTCTGCTGAGGTTCAGATCATGTCTTTTAAAAACAGATGGTTTTGGTTTTGTTTTTTTCTTTTTAGCATTGACGCACACCTCATTTCCCATTGTTGGAGATGATAGGTGCAACTGTTCTGTTATGTATACAGGTCTTCGGCTTGCATGGTCTCAGAATAGTCAGGAACATCCATACACATCCAGTTCTAAAAATTGAACCAGACTTCTAACCAGCACAGAGTCAAGAAATATGATCTTTATACTCTCTGTGTGCCTTCATTGTGCCCTTCATGATCTGGAGTGTCAGGTACATTAGGATCTTATATTTCTTAACAGAAAGAAGGCCTATTAATATGCCAAATACACAGTCTCTGGCTAAGGAAGTCCCTGACTCACAAATCTCAGAAACCTGTGTGAGTATGCAGGGGAAGTACGTTTGCACAATGCTATATGGTTCCATTGTTACCTTAGAGTCCACTGTCACAGATAGCGTGCTGTCTATGGCAGATGAACTTTCATTCTGACCTGGTAAGGCCTTTCTTAGGTGTCTGCAATTTGCTAGATTTCTTGGTAATACATTCCTACAGTAGACGTTTCTTCATAGTATAAAAACAGAAGGAGGGGAAAAAACCCCAAAAACATCTGTCCAAAGAACTTACAATTTGAGAAAACAAGACAAAAGAAAATTGAGACTGACAGTTAAAGCAACTCTCTAAAGACCATGGAATGTGTTAGCAACAAAAGCTGGCAAGAGGTCTTTAATTTCCAAACCAAAATCAAGACCACCATAAAACTCTACCATAAAGTCAACATTTAAAAAATGACAGAATCCTGTAACCCAAATTTAAGAGATTAGCATACTGTTCTAATCTGAAAATTCATTTTAAAATGGCATTTTAGAGCTCTGTAGTGGTATTATCATGTACTAATGATTCTCAATTCAAATGTGTTTCAACTTGTATTTCAATGATGATTCTTTGCTCTGTATTTGTCAAATTTGTGCAACTGAGAATTCACTTTGGCTATGCAGCTGGAAGTTCATTATCTTTATTTGTTGGTGCATGAGCCACACAACTTGAATAACAGTAACTGTGCAATTGCTGTAATAGCAGGTAAGGAACTGAGGAAATTTACAGCCAAGCCATGCTCTGTACGTCTGCAGAAAACCTGCTGTATTACTCTAGTCCTTGAAGGGAGGACCGGGTCTGTCTTTGACAGCCATCTTCATTGGTTTTTTTCCTCCCCTTCCTCTGGGAGTCTCAGTCAAACACAATAGGCTAAAATCTCCACAACAACTAGAGTCCATATCCATTCTGTGGCAGAATCTTATTTTGGTTTGGCAAATTTCTTCTATTCTTTTGTCAATAGCTGTCCTTAGAACTGATAGATTATGTACAAGAGCAGAAGAAATTCAACACATGTAAAATGGTTGGGCCACCAGTCCAACCACTAGTGGAAATATGGTCCACTAGTACAAATTAACTGAAAAACCTGAAAGCCATGTGGATTTGTGGCCCTCACAGACAAAATATATAATTAACAATGTTCACCGCTTAATCACAATGTCTCCGTGCTCCTTATATACAGAATGGAGTGCATCTATATTCTTCTCAATTTTCTCTCCAACTTAAATTGGCCCTCTTTATGTTCATATATAGTGAACTTTTTATGATTTATATTACTGGGAAAAAAAGTGACCAAAATCACCATCAGAGTTTATCTCCTTCATGAATCTTCTTTTGTTCCCTTGTCTACCTGTTCTAGTCCAAGCAAAGCCCAGCTGTGCATCTGTATTGTTCACATTTCCAGATACGTTCTCTTTATTCCAGTGTATTGTAACAGTGAAGTTGTTAAGGACCATAGTATAAAAATACAAGAAAAGCAAGGTCTAAAAATACAAGAAATGCAAGTTTTATAGGAAAAGGTAATTAGACCATTTGCTACAGTTCAAAAAAAAAAAAAAAAAAAAAAAAAAAAAAAAAAAACGAACAGGCAAAAAATACCTTTGGGCACGGCCTCTGCAGACCTGAGAAAATGTGTGTGACCAAAATCCTCCATTTTACCAAGCTTTCCAACATAACTTAATAAAACATATTATATGTCTCTTCAGATCAGGCTTAGACAAACATACATAATACAATGACTTGAAGACTGCCTGCTTCTGCTCAGAGAAAGATTCCCGAATATACTAAGATCTATCCACAATATTTAACAGCTCTTCCATTAGAGAAAATGCTACTTGGTTTTATTTAGTTTTGGTCAGGTCTCCTGCTAAAATCAATTTTTTATATTCCTCAAAATACACACTAGAGGCAGTCACCAAGTGTTCTATCACAATAAATGTGATATATGACCCACGTTGACAGAATAATTTTGTTTACTTAACACAATTGTGTAATTTAAAAAAAGCTGCAAGACCAAATGGAAAGCAGGGCAAAGAGTTATTTCATGAAAAATGGATTTAATTTTTTCCATCTCTTTTTTTAAATCTTACCATCTGAAAAATATCAACATCATAACTGAATCTGTGTTGGTTTACCCCCCTATTATACACCTGCTGAAAGATTTGCTCACTAGCATTAATGTTTTGTGAGCTGAAGAAATCATCGCTGAGCTGGTTGACTCCATGGAAATTTTGCTGATGTTTAAGGTACTCTTTGAAAGGAAGGAAGGCAATACCTGCAAATGGTCACATTAGTAAAAGAAAAGATTTGAAAAATACAAACTTAGGGAAATGTATTTTTAAAGAATATATGTTGAACTTACTGAAATATGAAAATCCTTCACATTACAGATATTTAAGAGGCTTCATTTTTCCTTCAAGTTCAGGCCTGTTACAAGCCACACCTAACCAGTTCCTAAACACATTATTACAGGCTACATTGACGCCTTATTTGACATTGTGTTTAAGCTTGACTCTTCTTCACAGACATATGTGTGGCTGCATCCACATCAGTTGCAGGGATAGAGTTGGAGTATAAGCCAGTCTCTCTTCCCTTCAGCCCTCTCCTGAACAGTGCCTACATTTCATTGCCTGGAGAGACAGTTGGACCACTTCAATCTAAAGTCAGTGTCTGCCAACTAGTAAGCAATCAGAAATTGGGCACGAGTATCAGTTCAAACACTGTGCCAACAAAGCAATATTGAGCTACCATAATAAATACAATTTTCTTCAAGTTGCAGACATCTTCTAATCCAATGTCTCTCTAAATATTCACTAAAATATTGGGCCTTAAAATCTAATAAAACCAATGTCTTTGCACTTCCAGGGTGTAATTCTCCCTGATTCCTAGATTAACACCACTTCATATCCCTCTAGGAGCTACAGCTTTCCCTTGATTACACAGAAAAGTAAGGTCACTTCCAACTTGCAAAAGCAGCTGTAACCTCAGCTGGTGCTTGGCATTGTTCTGTGTTGTTACATCTATGCCAGACCACATTTTATCTACTTCTCAGGCTCTAAACTAAATATGGGTAATGCTTATGCTAATCCATCAAGGGTTTGGGTTTTGCTTTCATTGTTACTGCTCTTGGTTTTTTCCTCCATTGTCCTCTGGTAAGGGGTCAAAAGTAATTTCTCAGGATTTCCAAGTCACACAGCATACCTTTGTTAGAGTACTCTCAGAGTTACAACTCAGCCTCTGCACTTCCTCCCTGCATAAACCTTCTTACATTTCCAGTGCCCTATGTCTGCAGTAACAATTGCAATAACAACTACCACTGGCATGATCAACAGCTCTTTCTGAGTCTCTGCCTACCCTTTATGGTCTCAAACATGCATCTTTTACAACTTGGCTGATAATGCACAATTTAACAGTCTTGCGTTACAAAATACCTCACATCATCTGCACTGCCTGGGAACTCAAGCTCCCAATTCCTTTCCTTACAGGATTACAAATGAGGAACAGAGGATGACTAGAGATAAATTCACACTTGAGTACAGCCTGCCCTCTGACAGTATATACCAACACATTAACTTACTTGTAACATCATCTTATTTACTCGTTACTCGTTTCCAGATTAAAGGACTCCTGATGCTATATGGCACCTCCACGCATGGAAGAAGAAAAGTCCAATCTTGTCACCCAGTTTCTGCTCTGATCCCCATAGCTCCTTGTGTTTCAAGTGGACATCCACAAATACTAAAACTTAGGAAGTTAATTACTGTCCTTAATGTGAGTGCCAGTAGCAAACTGTCATAACGTCAGTAAAAGTGAAAGGTGTGCTTTGTCCATTTGACCAGAGTGATTAAAGCACAAAGTATTAATGTCAGAATCGTATCTTTCTAGTTCAAGAGATCAGCATTTACCTGATGCAAGCCTGGAGCAAGGTTTGTGGTTAATTCTCTGAATGAGAACTTTGTCAATGTGTCCCAAATTACTAAAAAAATTCAACAAAATACATTATTCACGTATTTAACATTTTGGATCTGTATTTCAGGTACCTAAGAACCAAAAAAAAAGGTAAAATATATGGGCCATAGTTCAGCCAGGCATAATTAGCAAAGCTCTATAGATTGCGTAGAGCTATTCCAACTCATACTTACTGAGAATACAGTATCAGGCCATTATGAAAAATATCCATGATAGAGAGATCCCAATCAGTTCTGTGGGATTCAGCCACCAAGCACGCTGAAAAAATAGGATTTGCTTAGTAAAAGCTACTGTCTTGACTGACGTGCTGGAGTTCTTCCAAATCATTACAGCACACAAGCAAAATGCAGTTAACATTGTCCATAGTACTTAGCTATCTGAAAACCTTTTAGGAAAATACTTCATCGAAAGCGATTAGGTAATGTAAGAAGTCATAGAGGTTAAGAAAACAAACTTAAGAGGAGGAAAACAGTTTTATGTTAATTTGTAAATATTAATTCTTTTGATAAAAACAGGAGATCCCATGGATTAATTTTGATAATTCATCTGCAATATCAAGAAAAATGATTTTGCTACCTCTATGAAATGGGAAGCAGAGAGGAACAAATAGTGATATTTTTCCAAACTCTGTACATAATTTTAACTCTGCCCATTTATGTCACTTAATTCATGTCACCAGAAAATACCTTAGGGTCTGAACTGTGTCTCTTTCTTATTCAGTCAAGCACAAGAAGGCGGCTTCACTCACATTTAACTTTTCAGATTTTAATTCTCACATAGCTCCTAGTTTCCAAATACTTTATGAACTCCTTTCATACTCAAATGAAGGAGTATCTTGACAGCCACAGAGTCAAGAGGGTCAAACTAGACTCGAGATGGGTGATTCAGAGTCAAAATGCCTCTTTAACTTCTCTTCTTCATAAACACACATAAACGCTTGCCTCAGTGCTGGGTCCTAAGAGAATATCAATTAAAAGAGCAAGTGCAAATCATGGGGGAATCTAAACAAGCAAGTGTGCTGTGTAAGAAAAGGAAAAGATTGCACATAAAAGGCTGGGACATGAATAAAGCATTTTTATTTTACAACAAAAACAAATATATTTATAATTTCACTCATGCTCTCTCTGAAATTATATTTTTGTAACTAATTATGTCAGTGTGGTAAAATGCGTGGCCTGTCAGAGCAAATGCACATTCTCCATAACTGGTTTGTCTCCTGAAAACTATAAAAACAGCACAAAAGTCTCACCTAAAACCAACAGGTAATGATCAATAGTACATAACATTATTGTGAGAGGCTGGCAATGTATCAATAATTTCTCTGAAAAATCCATTCCTCTTAAATTTCATCTTTTAAACTGCATATTTTAAACTGCTAATTAAGCAGAGTTTAGGCCTTTATAAGACTATACTAATAAGTATTCTGATTACTCACAGTAATAGAGGTAGAAAGGAAATACCTCACAAGAAAGTGGCACAGATTTGATATCTTATTTCCCTTCTCCCACTACAATGTTTAGGAAGTACTGTAGTAATATACTAAGGACTTAGATTTTTAGATTCTACTATCAAAACATTTTCTTAAGCAGGGGCTTGATGCATTGATATAAAAAATTATTCCAACCTGTTTAAATATGAGCTCAGGAAAGTGTTTCTATAGTTTAAACCTGCGGCAATGACTAGGCAAGACATGCTGATGTTGTCACCACTCCAGTTCCTGAGATTGTAACAGGGGTGTCAACTTCATCTTAGCCATCTCTAATGTTATTTATCAAGCACAAATCTGTTTCTTTCTGTAACATCTCCAAGATCAGCCTTTTGTCTCAGTTTATATTGCTGAAGCTGAAACCCAGATCACCATTTTTCATCTTGACCTCTGCAACATCTTACTCTCTCATCTTGACATATGCCACTTTGACCATTTTCAATGCATTCACTTTTGTACAACCAAATTAATCTTCTTGGCTGTGCCACCAAAAGACTGCTCTCTTTTTCAGTCTGTCATAAACTCCTGATCCAAAGAGAAGTTTTCTATTGAATGTGCTTTGTAGCTTGTAGTACAATATAGCCTGTGGTCTGAGTATGTGCTCTTCAGTGATTTCCATCTCTATTCAAGCCAGCTGTCATCATCTATCAGCCCAATTTTCTTTCAAACTCACTCTCACTTTCTACCATCCTCTAAATAAGGGATGAATTCACCACAAAAAGAGCAAAATAACTATTCTTCTTCAAATTAATCTTTTGATGTCACCTTTCTGCTGATGCCTATCAAGCCTGACAAATACCATCTTCAGCATGGGCCTCTGGGAGCCAGGCTTTTGCCCCCAGGCCAAATGGGGTTCCATGCCCAGTGCTGAAAGTCTGCAGGCAGATGCAGGAGACTTGCTCAGTATGTATTAAATGGCATTTTCATGCATGCATATAAGACTCCCTCACATGAGCATTAAGTAAAATTATATAAATGCAATGCATGCAGTGTACATATTATCTGTGTACATCCACTATGAATGACTCATCAGGCTTGGCTGTGAATGCACAGAAACAGTACCTAAGTGCCTTGACTTGTTTAAAGTAGTTCTCAGCACCTGTTGTGTTAATACAGCTGTTTACTGTAAAAGAGAAATATTGCTCCCCTACTCTGTTCCTCTTCTTTGTTGCATCCACCTATCATCATATTTTTTCATCCTATGCTTTCTGGGGCAGGAAATGCATTGTGATTTTCAAACTTCAAATCACCCATTTGCTACGATATGTTACAAATACCGAAATGCAGAATCTCAAGGTTTTCTTGCACTATGCAGTATAATTAACAGTCTAGAATTTTTTTTAACTGTAATACATAATCACATAGTGTTTTTCTCACTTTCTTAATCAAATACACAAATTTTGATGTGCAGGTTAGATACTTACTGCTTTGTATGTTGGTATTTAGGCATTTGAATGAAAAAGAGCGAAAACATATATATCCGTATATCCTAGCATTCCCTGCACTTTACAATCATTTCAAAACAGAAGGAAGAGGTTCTGGGCTTCATGCCAGCTGAAACAATTGGTGTTAAATCTCATAAAGTGAAGAAGTGCACATCTTTAGTTTTTGAAAGATTTGTTCACTGCTGACAGTGGGTTTCAGTAACAGCAGAAATAAAAAAAACTCAACAAACAAATTACTCTATTCCCCTCTGCTTCACATAATCACACTGGCAATTTTGGAAGTTTTCTTTATGATCACCTTTCAGATAAATATTATTCATGAGTTGGACTGCTTGATAGATAGAACTGTATTTATCTGTTAAATATTCCACTAGACAAGTAAAATAGTAAAATAACCATTCTGAGCACAGAGTAAATAGCTTCAGTTAGCTGAAGAAAGAAAGAACTGCTGTTCTAGTATGGAGCAAATATCATCAAAGTTTTATTGGTGATTTTCAATAAAAGCAGATTGATAGTGTACAGTCAAGTTACGTTACATGAATACCATCTGCACACTTAGCAAGATTTCATACATTCATAGAATAGTTTGGGTTGGAAGGGACCTCTAAAGGTCATCTAGTCCAACCCCCCTGCCGTGGGCAGGGACATCTTCAACTAGAGCAGGTTGCTCAGAGCCCCGTCCAACCTGACCTTGAATGTTTCCAGGGATGGGGTGTCTACAACCTCTCTGGGCAACCTGTGCCAGTGTTTCACCACCCTCAGCGTGAAATATTTCTTCCTTATATCTAGACTTAATCTACCCTCTTTTAGTTTAAAACCATTCCCCCTTGCCCTATTGCAACAGGCCCTGCTAAAAAGTTTGCCACCATCTTTTTTATAAGCCCCCTTTAAGACGACACCAAGTTGGGCGGGAGTGTTGATCTGCTCGAGGGTAGGAAGGCTCTGCAGAGGGAAGGCTGAACAACCCCAACTCTCTCAGCCTTTCTTCATAGGAGAGGTGTTCCATCCCCCTGATCATTTTCGTGGCCCTCTTCTGGACCTACTCCAACAGGTCCGTGTCTTTCTTGTGCTGAGGGCTCCAGAGCTGGACACAGTACTCCAGGTGGGGTCTCACCAGAACAGAGTCGAGGGGCAGAATCACCTCCCTCGACCTGCTGGCCACGCTTCTTTTGATGCAGCCCAGGGTACGGTTGGCTTTCCCCATATTTCTACTTCATTTTCTTTCATCTGAAGAAGGCACATGTGTGATCCTGTATTGACATGGAGAGGGGAAGAAGGGGCACGTGCTCCTTTTGCTCTTTTGGAACAAAAAGGCTGAGAGTCTCAAGGGCACAGAAGGCAATGAGGTGCCATTAACCATCTCCAGGGTATCACTCATGCTACTTAATTTATCAGTTATTGTACTGTATAAAGACTGTATTATGGACAAAATTTTCAGCTGTTTCTGATGGTGACTGTCTGGGGTGGAAGCCACAAGTATTTGAGAAACATAGCAAGATAAACAAAAATAACCCTTTCTTATCAACTTTAATGAAGAGAAACGGCTACATCCAAGCCATATGAATAGGAAACCATATCACCCCAAAAGAAGCATGTTAGGGAAAGTGCTTGCAGACTGAACAATTTGCTTTGGATCCCAATCATGTAGCCATTGTAA
Source organism: Aptenodytes forsteri (assembly GCF_000699145.1). NCBI lineage: Eukaryota > Metazoa > Chordata > Aves > Sphenisciformes > Spheniscidae > Aptenodytes > Aptenodytes forsteri. Next base: position 11,925,024 of record NW_008796218.1, on the reverse strand, counting down.
GAGCAGACACAGTATTCCCTGGAGACAGGGCTGAATTTAATTTCACAAACTTTCAGGGATATGTGGTTTAATTCTACGTTACTGTGACTTTGTCTAATGCTGGGCTGGTCTGCAACTATGTGATTTGGATAGTTACTAGGAACACAGAAGCAAACATTTTTGTTTGCTTGAAAGTAAAGAATTCATTTTCCCACCACAGACCTGAAATGGAGATATTTGTCAACTAGATCTCTCCAGGTTATCTTCAATTTCCACAGTTGCTTGCTGTTTCCAGTAAAACTCTGCAGAAAGTTAACATACAGTACCTCTCTTTCTGGCTCAAGTAGGAACACAGCTTTACACCAAGATCCTATTTAAGTGTAAAGATAGACTGGCATTTAAATACTATAACGTGAAATATTGGGGTAGGGTTAAAAGTTGCTAATCAGGACGCTGAAACCATTCTGCAAGGAAGAAAGAGCTCTATTTTGTTGGGTTCCCCCCCAAAAAACCCAACAGTTAAACTAAATTAAATTATTAAAATAATTACACAAGAGAAATAGAAAGGCTAATGAATGGCATGCATCATCAATCTTTTAAAATTATCCCCACTGCCTCTGTGGTATCTTGTATGATTTATTAACTCTTACTTCAATAAAATACGATGTCCATGTAGGTAGAGTTCCTACATGCTCTCTTTCATAATTTTTAATTTTTACTTTTTTGGAAATATTCCCATCTTTAAAGCAGTATATTATTATATAATACACAAACTATATATAGTAATACTACAATATACAATTAATTCCTGATATATTTGTTCATTTAATATTTTTCTTTTCCTATTAGTATCACTTACTCTACGTTTATGTATTTTAATCAAGTTGTATTCCCATCTTTAAAGCAGTATATTATTATATAATACACAAACTATATATAGTAATACTATACAATATACAAACCATGTATAATATAACAAACTTCTGCCCTGAGGACATAAAGGAGATGAATGACAGGGAGTCAAAGGAAAGCTTTTTCTAGTAGTTGTTTGAAGATGTGGACCCAGGCCTTGAGCTGATTTCAGTGAGAGATAGGTGCCTTCCTTGCTAGCTGCCTAGGGGAGAGATGCCAACTGGTAACACATCGCTTCTACAATAGAATATCTTCAGTGACTTGAGCCTTGCATAAAAATGCAAGATGAAATCTCCTGCTACTGCCTCCATTTTAACCCAGTGACCTTATTCAGAATTCCCTTCTCTGAGGTTTACATTTTGGACTGGAAAAGGGATGCTGATAGGACTAATAAGTGCAAACTGCCTGCACCATTAAGACTTTCATCATACAAATAGTTACACTCTTGAGACCTTTGAGTATTACCAATTGGTTTCAGAGGGATTCCTAGCACACATAAGGTTGTACACAAGCATAATGCAAGTGGTTTGCAGAATCAGTGACTAATTCACACTAATTAAAATTTGACCCAGATCTGTGGTATCTAGGTCAAATGAAATAATTGCTATCTGAAGGCTATCCATTGACATGTGTAAGCTTGTAGTGTCATGGTGCTGATGCGATATGGATGCCTCTGTCATGAGCAGAAGCCATAGCATACTTGGGGGACCTGGTCAGAGCTTTGGACAAAACTGATTAGTAGGTTTGGCATGCTAGATATAGCCATGATCTAAGTCCAGAGTAAGGAACAAAGCTCCTGATGGAGAATCACTGCCTATCACAGAGATAAGGCAGCTGATCCAAATCGTCTCCTAGCAGCCCCTGCTCACTGCTCCTACTGAGCTCCAAATTCAGCAAAAGCCCTGCTTTTTCTCAGAAACAAAATCCTCCCACTACTATAGAAAGACAAGACATGTAAGTACTGAGATATTTTAAGAATATACATAGCCTCACTGATTTCAGCTAGCACACCAACAAATAGGCCTGTCCTTGTTAATTATGAAGCTAAGTTCTAAAGGTGACTTATCTTCCTTTATAAGCTATATATACATATAAGTATGTATGCCCCTAGAGATACAGGACCAGGGGGAAAATGGACATCATCATTCACTGATGATCACAAAGTTGACAATGTTCTGGTTTGTAAACAGATATTTCAGAGTAATTGGAGAATAAAGAGAAAGTTAAAGGAAACATCTTGACAATAACATGATATAGGTATTATGGTATTTTCTGTAAACAAGTAAATAAATTTTGCAATTAATATAGGTATTTCTTTGGAAACTGCTTATCTAAAATGTATAGAGAAAATTACAGTCAATAGAGTTGCATCACTTGGCCCCACTCTGTCCTGTCAGAAAACATACACACTGAGCCATTCCACTTACTTGCACGCGTATGGCTGAGAGTACTTGGTGTGCACCATGAGAAATGCACTTCCTGCATCCTTCACTTAGGAGAAGCTTTTCATCATTAACTAAACTGATTCAACATAAATATAGGTATAAACATTTTCTAAGCACTTGCTGGCAATGGTCTCAGAACAGCTTTCACTTTCATAAACCGAACTGTTTATTTTCATAAAATATATTGTCAGCACAGTTTCCAAACAGCAATGAAACTTACTTGGGAATAGTGAATAATGGTTTTCACAACTGGTTAACTGTATGTGTGTCCTTACATCCCAGAGCTGACCTTGGACTGGATTACTAAGAAATACAGCTCAAATACTGGAGTTTGCATCAATTCTGTGAAATCTCTGACCAACGTACATGTATTTTTCCTGTAGTCAAATTCTAGTGATTACAATCACTTTGGAAAAGGCACATGCCAAAATTTACGAACACAAAACAAATTGTGGGGGTTTTTTCATTCTCGTCTTTCTTTCTTTTACTTTGCATTTTTGTATACCCTTTTAAAACTGCTATAGTGCTTATTTTAGTTTTAAATAGGATTAATATATTCCAGAAGGCTGAAAAGACCACCACTGCAACATGTGATAAGGAAAAGGCAAATGTGTTAATTTGCAGTTATCATCACCGGTTGTTATTTGACTATCAGGCCCAATCCTTTTTCCTAGGTCATCTTGTATGAAATTATGACTTCTGTGGGAAGTTGGACACAATCTACCCCCTCTGCCTCATTGGTTTTTTCCAACAAGAAATCTTAGATACTCAGATCTCTCCAGGTTACTTTCCATTTTGACATTAAAGCAATGAAAAGGGACCACTTCCTAATGGAAAATCGTCTTATTCTCATCTGTCGAAGCTGAATACCATATGTCTACAGAACAAAATACAATGGGTTGGAAGGGTTGTTGCTGTTAATATTTATGATCAGTTCAGTCTTCTTTTTCCATTTATAAATGATTTGTTAGAGGAACACAATTTCTCCAGATATATACATTATTAAACATCCCAAGGAGTTTTCAGGCCCAGGCCAGAACTGATTTCAAGAAGCTCTCTGAGCATTTTCCTACTGCTGGTATGTCATTCATCATCAAAATTGCATGAAATTGTGCTGTTCCATGGGATGACAACAATTTAAATTAGAAGAAAATGAAAATTAATAGCAGAAGTGATTCCTGATAGACATTAATGTTTGGATTAATAATTCCTAATAAAAAATGTATGAAACTTCATTATCCTCCAAGAAGCTAAGGTTAATTGCAAACTCTGCCACTGGTTCCCATTTTGTACAGACAGTTACTCCCTCTGGACCTCATCTTTAGGGATTTTTGTTAGAATCTGCATACGTTATCACAGTGATATTGGACAATATGTAAATAGCAGTTTGGGAGTCATCCTTTCTATTTGGTATGACTGTAGATCTGCTACACTCTCCTTGTGTATAATAATTTCTGCCAAACAACAACAAAAACAAAACCTAATACATTCGGGGAAACACATTCATTTTTATCTGTTAGACTGCAACTACTGTAGAAATGGGAATACCATTCCTACAGAATACAAGTATATGCAATACATATAAGAAGAGAGATCTATTCAAAATATTCGGGTTCCACAGCTTTACGTAATTGAACAACCAATAAATAAAATTAACATTTCTTTTACTCTTACATGATCACAAGGTTTATCTTTAGATACTCAACTAAAAAATAAAATTAAAAAATCTATTCTTTTATCTAGAAGACTTCATTGTTCATCTGTCTTGTAATTGAGGAATGTTTTTATAATGGACACATGTCTTTACAGAATGAACTCAGAAATCTGCTGTTCTCTTGAAGTAACATTCATCTCTGATAGCAATATTTCTGAGTACCTTTTGGCCTGAATACTATGTGTCATGTCTAAAATCCTCAATTATTTGGAATTTAAGTTAACAATATTTTTAAATCCTTTGGCGAGTATGTAAAGCACACATTTGTTAGAGTTGCCTTCCAGGTTTGGCTGGCAAATAGCCAGATGGCTATTGACTCTTGGCGGAATACTAAATTATTTATACTTCCTAGCTCTTTCATGGAAGCTCACTGTTTTGACATATCACTGGCATAGGAACCAAATCATGTGTACTCTTCCGTTGTCTAATTCCACATCACATAAATTGACTCATGATTCCTGAACACTCAGGTTGGACTGTGAAAAATGTCTACAAATCAAGCCCTGTATTCTCAATTGATTTTGACTTATGATTTTGACTCACTTTCAGCCCATAAATAATATAAAAACTGTCACACTTGTTTATAACTATTAAGATATTACTTTTTCCCTTTTTTTTCATTTGAAGTCATACCCAATCTACTTATGTATCAACAATTTTTTTCAAACGTTATAATCTTTGCTCGAGTACAAGAAACATTTTTGCATCATTGCAATTATAAAATACAGAAGGTTTTATGATAAAGAGCAAATAAATTCCACTAACAGCGGTCCTCTATACCATTCCCTGCTGGAGATTTCTTCCACTAGCAAGTCAGGTATTAAAGTATACTGCAAAAATTCAAGTACTTAAAACTTGTGGGCACTTCTGAAAATTTTCACAGAGCCCATTCAGTAAGTCCTTCTGCAACACAGAAAAGACCTGCAGTGGTTTCTGAAACTTACCCTGAAAACATTCAAAGTATGAACTATTTCAACAAATTCTTTGCTACTTTTGTAAAAGCTGCTTATTACAGTAGAACTCCTAAAGATAAAGCAGAAAATAATACATACTAACCTGCAGCTTGAAAAATGTGAAAAGTTATCACATTCAATAAAATACAAGATTATTTCCTTTTGAAAAACATACCTAAGGAAACCAAAGTTTGAAATAGCTCTTTGAACTGGGCAACGCATTGTCAGAGCTTTGAATGAATTAGTTGGCCAGATTCCTGCTGAGGAACCAACTTCGACTTGCTCTTTACAGGAGATTTCTGACCCTGCCCGCAACTATTCACTCACCACAGGAATCATGAAGGAGCTGATATAAAGAGCCATACTATTCAAAATCACTTCAATAGCAATAAATGCATTTCAGTGCCAGTTTCTGCACCCACATAATTTAAAATATTAAATTATATTTTTTATTAACTATACACTGAGGAAACACATTAAATGGCATATCTAGGAATCAATGCTACCCATTTACATGTAAAATTGTTATAGCAGGGAAACCTATTCCAACACTGGCTGGGGAAAAAGGATACAATGCAATGTGTCTAAACCCCAACCTAGAGAAAGGAAGCCTAGTTCTGATGTATGCAAACCTAATTCTATGTATCTAAGTCATGACAACTAAAAACACAATAGACCTTTACTGGCAGACAAGATAACCTTGTCCTCTGCCAATGTGCTGAAACTGGTCTCACAGAAAACTGTTCCTGACTGAGAGAATCGCCTTGTGAGACAGATCTACCGTCCAGTTTCTACTCCATCCAGCTGACCCTCAGGGGTTAAAACAGTCCTTTGGAGTCACTGCCAATTACCAAAGTTAACAACTTTTGTAACACCCGCTTGTGAACTCAAGGAATACATGGGGATATTGACATTCTCCCATAACAGTACCAGTACAACAGGAACATGTACAATCGAAACTCAATGTCATTTGCAGCCCAGTACATGACTGTAAACTGCAAGAAAGGCATTTTAGATGGTTATGTGAGATTATGAACTGCAGTGCCATTCTCATGACGTGTGGGAGTACATGCACAGTGGAGCACACTGCTGGGTGCAAGAACCCTCCAGGCCCTCAAGCTTGGCCTCAGAACCAAGGAAGCATGAGAATGGGCAAAAGCCACCTCTCTTCCCACTCCCTCAGACCCCTGCACTGAACATAGGTTAGCTAGATCTATCTAGCAACTGATGGACTTCTTCATCCTTCTGGCACTACTGTATGGTTTTGTGGATGTACCTGTGTCCATCTAAAGAAGATATCTGAGGCACAGATACTTCTGAATCATGTCAGATATGCAGTGTAAAAATAAAATAGAAAATCTGATTCCAATCACCATGCCCTACTGCTACAGCTGTGATGTTCTAAGTACACAAGCAGGACAATGTTTATAAAAAGTTACTTCCACCTGTTAGCTTTGCCTAAGAAAATCACCATTCATTCCAGAGCAATAGCTCTGCAAGGTCACTGCTATTCATTCATATTCACATTATTCAATGTCGGACTTTAAAATCTAATTGTCACTTCTTGTGGAACTTCTGGAAATCACACCATTATAATGAACAACTGGGAAATAATAAAATAGTTTAATACATACTGCTAATGGAGCTGAAAATGGAATGGTACAGCCGGCACAAGATTCTTGACTGTGATTCCAAAGAGCATTATTTCCCCTTCATTATGCACTGATGAAAAACGATGTAGTCAGTCTTTCCACAGATCAAAACGAGTCTTAGGTCAGACTCAGAATCTGCCTACTCAAGTACCAGTTATGCCTCACAGAAAGGCACACATTTAGAGGGGATCTTATAGATTGGCTATATACCTTTTCACACTTTGTAGACAGTCCTAGAAAAAAAATTGTAGACAGTCCTAGAAAAAAAATTGTAGACTAATGGTCACACACAAGATGAAAGTAAAACTTACACAAGTTTTTTGTGGTTTGTTTTTTTTTTAATTTATTATCAAGTAAAAATAAATGGTGTATTACTGCTCTGAGTCAGAGTGAGGATCTAAGCCAATTAACACATTACACTACAGTTCCTTACCTGACTGTTTAGAGAAAAAACACACCTGTATTTCTTTTTAGGCTCTTCTGTTGGAAACGTTCTCTGTTTTCACCACATTTACTGGGACAGACAGATAGCCCGTGGCTTGCAGATAACTCTGTAGCCTGTAATCGGGCTGCCAAAGCTGGCAGAACAGAAACCAGAAACAAGATCCCTAACAACCAGCAAAAGTACTCTAAATAGTCAGCTCCTGGCTCATTTCAGCTAACTTGTACTCTCCTTTTAATCAGACTTTGCATTATTGATGCCTTCAAAAGTATCACAAATGTTATGTGAGGATTGTCTCAAATTTAAAAAAAAAATACCAGAAGTAGTGGCAGATAGAAGAGTCAAAGATCCTTGAGTATGCCTTGCAAAACACTTCAAAGGATAAGGAAATCAGCAACACGTAGATGCAATGCTGAAGAAATTCAGACTGCCAGGCCAGTTTGCCATGAAGCTCAGGATGGAAACTATTAGGGAATGGAGATTAACACACCTGATTAATATAATATAATATAATATAATATAATATAATATAATATAATATATGAAAGAAGAGAGAAGAAGAAAGAGGGTTTTCAAGTAACTCCAATACTAAGCTGAGCTGCGCCACAGATAAATGAAGATCATCTGATTGTCCAATGATGTGTGATGACTGAAATAGAGAAGAAGAAAGAGGGTTTTCAAGTAACTCCAATACTAAGCTGAGCTGCGCCACAGATAAATGAAGATCATCTGATTGTCCAATGATGTGTGATGACTGAAAATAAAGGATTCAGAAAGAGACACAAAACTAACTCTCCTGCTCTTATTAACCACTTCTGGTTTCCTTTTTTCCCCAAAGACAGACATGCTCTGATTAACTACTTGTTTTAGCTATTCTCAAGACAATAGACTAGTCGAGGCAGCCTGAGTGGAAAGTAAACAGGGTAAGATCTGAGAAAAACGGCATCAGTCATTGCTGTCATCTTATGCCAGACACACAGAAAGCAAATGTAAAGATTTTCTGGTCCTATCAGGTATTTTCAGTGTTGTGTACAAACTGCCATGTATTTATACCCTGCCTTCTGCTTCTCATTTTAGCAACCAGAAAAGTTCAAAGGGATCTTTATGCTGCTATGAGAAGGTTTTTGAGGGTTTGCTCTTCTCAGAGAGGGTAATCGTTAAGGAAATGATATCTCATCCTATGCTAACACTTTCTAGCCTTTCAGCACAGGGGTGTGGAAGTGAGGACAGGCATCTGGTGGGAGATAATTACTACCAAGGAAGTCCCACAGAGTCCTTTAACTTGCCTTCAGGCCTATTTGAGCATTAGAATAGGAGATCAATAAATTTGCATGAAGTGAAGGGAGAATAAAGCCCTCTAAACTGAGATCCAATAGTCTCACTGAATGCATGTACTGCCACAGATTAACACAGATTCTTGCCTAGAGCATAGCAGTCTTGGTTAAATAGTCAATACCATGTGATAAGAAAGAAGAGTCAGTTCCTATACATACTGCCTGACTGTTCTAAAACTAGTTGATTTTCCTCCTGAAAGTTATGTTGCAGTTTAAGTCAGAATACTTGTGCCACTGGGTAACTATGTGGAAACAAGAATTGGGAAATACAGGTACTCGCGTAAGGATTTTTTTCCTAGATCAAAAAAGAAGATGCCAAATTTGACACAAACACATTTTTCCATCCGCAGAGAACACACTAGGTCAGCTGAAGGCAGAATCCTAAAACAACACCAATATGAGGAGTATGGACTCTGTTACTGCTATTTTGTGCAGTTTGGGGCAAGAGCTCTCTGGCAATGACCTGGGCCCCTTAGGCTTATGTGCTAGCAGTGAATATGCTGGTGAGATGTTTTTGTTGAGTGTCACATAAATTGTTGCAAGAAGGTAAAATAATCCCATATACACCTACCACAGGTTCATTACATCTTCTCCTGAAATAGCTTGTGAATAATGCAACACAAAGAGTTTTAATCTGGTGAAGTCTGGTACTCTTAGAAGCATTTTCTTGGTTATAAAACAATGCTAAGATTGGCAGATAGTATAGACTGAAAAGTATTAAACATTTTTTCTCATTTTTCTTAAGAAAATTGAGCCGGTAAGAGAAAAAAGGAAAAACTGTCAAGAACCGTCTAAACATGACAGCAATATTTATTTAGTCCATCCTAGCAGGACTCTTTCTGTCAGCCATGAATTTTTCATAAATAACGATTACTTATTTTTAAGCTTCTTGTAAAACTTGCTAAGAGACATGTTCACAACAATAGTGTTTCTTGTCTTTCTCTTGTATCAAGATCCCCCAGACTTTCTCATCTCCTGAAAAAAAAAAAAAAAATCAAGAAATGTTTTTTTCATAATTTATGCTCAGAACTCAGCACATGTGAAGCTTTTGTCCTGGTGCTTAGATAACCTTATCAAATGTGCAGCACACCTTTTGCCCACTCTAATACAGTCTTGAAAACATCTCTCATACTTCTTTATTCTTCATTCATTGACAACAAAGATCTCTTGGACAGTTCTAACAGGCTCAAGCAGGAAAGTGGTTCTACCAAACCTAACCTTTGCATTAAAAATTTCCCACATTATTTGCCCTATCAGCTGTGATTCAGAATAAATTTTCTGCTGATTAGAAAGTCCTTGAACACCTGTAAGTTCACGGGTGATTGTTACCCACACAGTTACTAGTAAAGTGCTAGTTTCAGGAACCAGTATGTTAAGCATTCACGTTCTTTTGTAGCATGACAGCTATTTTGACATTAGAGCATTAGCCCATACACTAAGCATAAGATCCATTTTTATTATTGGCTTGTCTTACGTAGCAGGAGTCAGCAGGATTGATTATGCCACCACATAAGTATTGTCAGAAGCAAAGAAGGAGGGAGAAATTTTTTATTAAAGCTGCTGTGGGATACCAAAGACCAACACTCAAAGGAACCTAACTGTGTTTTTTATTTTCCTTGAAATTGCTCCTTGAGGAACATACCAAGACTTTGAATTACTGGATGTTTTCCCTACATCTTCGATTATACACGGTCTTTCAATACCAGTTTGATTGCAAATCTATGGTGGTGTGCAATATATGAAGTGATTTTCAGTGTCCAAAACCTACTGTGTAGAATCATAAAATATATTAGTTATACAGAGATGTTTTATTAGCATCATGCAGGCTGAGAAATCTAATAGCTATCCACCTCTACCCAAAATGCCTATGGACTTAAGAATCACAAAGTAATAACGTAAATTCTCTTTGCACATTAACATCTGCTCATTCCATAAAGAATGATTCAGTTTCACAAGTCAGTAGTCCTTTAACTTTTTACTGTGAAATGTAATTGTTTCTTAATTCACCTACTAAATGCAAAAATTTTAATACATTTTTTTAAAATGTATATTCATATTAATACTAATAAGTTTCATATTAATCTTTCATATTAATACGAAGGCAAAGAGATAAGCAAGGGACATACTGTACAGATCTGCAGTCAATTAAGGCAAGTAATTCATTTAAATACCTTCTTTTTATAAGTTTTATCCTTAGATAACCTTGCCAGAAGATATGAGTAATGTTTGCATGAATTGCCATGAAATTGCCATTCATTCCAGTGGAGTTTTCATGTACTGATGTGTTCCAGTGACTATAAAATAGTACATGCAATTCAGCAGAGATCTCCCTTGCTTTATGGTTACTTTATTATATTTAATGAGTCTTTTCACTCTTGGGGACATATTTCTATATATATTTCACAGCAAAAAGTCATGGTGGCTGGTTGCACAACAGTCAGACAGCTCTAGTAGACTCCATCATTTATTTGTATTTGTTTTATTTAATATATACTGCTTAGATATTTCAGTTCATTAAAAGGTCTTGAAAACAAGACTCCCCAAGAGAACCTTCAGTGAAAGAACTTCTTTTTACTATCATTTCCAGAGATACTTGGGCAGAGACATCCAGCGTCTCTGCATACTGCAGAGTAAAGAGCATTGGTACATTCCCCCTGGTTGCTGTGGCACCCTAGGGGATGCATTTTCCTGAGTTACAAAAACACTGAAACATTATGAATGTGGGTCCTCAAAGGTTGACAGAAATTGCCTCATTCTGCATTTGAGAATGCCCTTTTGGATGTCACCACTTAAGACCTAATAAAGACTAGGTATTATAGACAGTATTGAGAAACAATTAGCTTCCTTTCACTGACACACAGGTCTGAACTATTGTTCCTCACAAGAGCCCAAGCTCAAGATAATCTGCTCATGTTGTAGATGTTCATAATACTATTTCTGCTTTCTGAATACCACACATTTCTCACTCTTCTGTTGGTCATATCTTTGCAAGAGGTTACAGAGCACGCTAGTATTCTGCTGTTAGAAAAAGTGTATTGTACTATGGGATCTCCCACTGAGGCAAGATGCTACACCGATCTTTGTCTTTGTCAGTCCCAAATTCTGCCTGGAAAAGGAGAATCAAAAAGATAATTTAAGAGCAGACTTTTTTTTTTTTTTTTTTTGCATTAGCTACAGTGTAAAAACACCAACATTAAGGCCCTGAGTCAAGGCCAAGGGAATTGACTAGCAAGACAGAGCTGACAAGAATACATATACTGTATGGATAACTTTAGAGTCAAAGTCAAAGGCAGGAAAAACACCCCTAAAGGAAGTTTGATTAGTCTTTGCTTTTATCTCGTGTTTTTTTCTGGTAAAATATTAGACATAACCTTGTTTGTTTGTTTTTTAAATTCCTACTTGCTTCCAGCTATTGCTTGCCCTACTTACTCATTTTATCTTCTTTTTAAGATAATTGTAGAGTTGAAATCAGAATCATGCCTATCTGAGTATTTGTACAGCATCTAGCATAAGTGGTACTGTTGCTGTTCTAGAATTTTACACTGATAATACCATGTGCTTTAGATGCTCTATTGCAGCCTAACTCTCAACAGAAATTACACAAAGGAACAGATGTATCACACAGTTTGTAAGCAATATATTTCCTGAAATAGCTCTCAGTCGGCTCCTCATCCATCCCCAGGCAGAGCTCCATGCACTCCAGCTGGTCATTGCATAGAGGGCC
>NW_008796218.1:11837910-11912813 GCF_000699145.1 Aptenodytes forsteri | reverse complement strand
AGAGGCATTTAAGTTGGGCCCCCGATGAAGCTGTCCTACTGGCTGGAGTTCCTTTGTGCTGCTCTTCAAGCGCTCTCCTGCTGATCTGTGATCCTTCTCCAGGCTCTGGGCATCTATTGCTGGCCCTGGCATCAAACTGGTAGGAGTGGGATGGACTGAGGTTCCCCTCCCCTGGCATCTCTAGTTTAAAGCCCTCTTCACCAGCTTGGCAAGCCTATGACTGAAGATGCTCTTCCCCTTCTCTCACAGATGGACCCCGTCAGCCCCCAGTAGACCAGGTTTCTCAAAACGAGTCCCATGGTCTAAGTAACCAAACCCCTGGCTGTGGCACCAGTCCCGTAACCATTTGTTGACTCGCCAGATTCGACTGGCCCTTTCAAACCCCTTCCCTTTGAGTGGGAGGATTGATGAAAAAACTACCTGCGGTTCTGAGTCCCTTACCGGGGCTCCCAGGGCTCTGTAGTCCTTCTTGACAGTCCTCAGACTGCTCCTGGCTGTGTCACTGGTGTCCAATTATAGGTAAATAATTAAAAAAAAAAAATTCAATAAACATTTACGTCTTACCTTCTCAAATGTGTATTTTTCTTCTTAATTACCTTTGTTATTGTTAGCTGAAATGCATGTGAGTCAGATAAAGGATGTTATCTCTTACAGCCTGACTTAACAAGGTCAATCAGTTTTCATTTAACCTCCAGGCTAACAGAGAAAACAAAGTAGTATAGTTTTCCCCCACACATTGTAATTACAATAGGCACAAAATGATGGAGCAGAGTTTCAAGTTGGCCATGTCATTCATTCTTCGTTCTTCACTGGACAAAACTAGACTTCTCAGAAGCCTGTATTTTCTGTCAAAAGTATTTCAGGACATGCACTGGTTTTCACTCTCACTAGTTTTTACTCTTTATTGCTTCCCTTCGTAATGTCTTATTAATTTACCAAATGTGTGGGATACAAATGTTTCTACCTATTAATACTATTTAAAAATTCATGAGTTGGAATGCTTTCTATTTAAGCACCAAAGACAGAAAGCCATCGTAGCCAATATCTACATACTTTTTAAAGCTTGGTCTCTTTTACAGTAGGGAAAATACTAAGACAGCCAGAAAGAGGAAGGTCAAAGTCAAATTTCTCGGTGAGACCCACGAGCAGGCTGTAGACAGAATTTATCTTGCTTCTAATAAGGATATAAAGACTGTAAGCACACCAATTTCTGATATTCGTATTCCTTAGAGCATCTAAAGTTTTGCTTCTTGGTTTGCTTAGAGCTAAGAGTCTCAAGAAGGCTGACCAACTTAGGTTATATCTCATACTCAAATTTAGTTGGTGTTAAGCTAGAGAACCTGGCTGCAGAGAGGGATTCCTGAGTGTCCATGCCAAATTAAATACCTATCTTTGCTTGTGTTTGTGTAAAACACCTGAGGCAAGCTAAGATTATCTTTCTGCTTTGTTTTGTTTATTTCTATATAGCTTTGAAACCCCTCATACATTTCTTGCTTCCCAGAATATCTGTCATTCCATCAAATTTCAATGAAGTGTTTTCACATTACTGTACTTCTTTCACAGAATGTATGAATATCCAAATATAAGCATGTGTGTATGTGTATACATACACTTACTTTTTTCTGTTATATCTCTTGAATGATACACATTTATTTTTAAATTCAAATATTCCTAAAAAACCTCAGCTTTACTTTAATAAGCCTTTTGTTCCTTGGTTTTTAATTGCAAGTTCTCTCTGCTCAAAATATCTACTGTTCATTGTTATTTATTTGCAAGAGCTGAGTTTTGTAAATAACATGGACCACAACTTCGAATAGTTTAAATTGAACTAACTGCATGTCTGCAGAACACCACAACTTCGAATAGTTTAAATTGAACTAACTGCATGTGAGTCTGCAGAACCAGACTGGTATTTTTTCTGTCCTAAGTGGATTGCTCTTACAATTGTTAAAATATATTTCTGTCTTGCAAAGACCACACACAAATATTTTAAATATTTGTTTCCACAGAGGCTTTTTGGTTCCTTATCAGTGACTTCATAATCTTCAGATGAGCAGGTGTGCCAGTTGTGTACCCTGTAAACAGATCCATTCACCTAATGAAACTACATTTTGGAGTTTGTGTAACTAGAGGGTTGCCATTTTTTTATTTAAAATGCAGTTAGCAAAGACTAGTCACAGATGGGCTAAGCAGTTGTCTATGCTTTAGAGAACTGTTAGTTTCTGACTTGCCAAAGGCATAACATCTAAATGCACTGTTTACTCCAATCTACGCTAGTTAAGATTAAGATTACATTTCTTTTCAGGTTTGATTTAATTTAAAAGTTACACTGAAGTTCATTATTGGGCATCACTTTATATAATGCTATAAAGTGTTTAAATTACTATTAAAATTACAGATTTTTGTCCATAGGATATTTCTAAATAGCTTGTGGAACAATCAAAATATGAGAACTGTAATTCTTGTAAATCAGTGGGAAAAATCAGGCCCTTTGGAGCACCTTAAAGGAAAGTAAATGTTATTTTATGTTAATAAAGTAGTACCAGATTTCTGACTTCAGTAGAAGTGTGCTTGCCTACCAAAAGAGAGGAGAGAAGGACAAATAAATTTGCTCCTGCTCTTAATTGCAAACTTTCCTGAGCTTTGCTTTGCTTTGCATAGGGATTTCCTTGCACTGCAGCAATCTCCAGCCTCCATGCCCTTACACTACAGCTGTCTGCTCCATTAAGAAGCATCCCAGCTGTGTGCCAGGAAGTACACAGCAGATGGAGGGAGCAGACAAGGATCAGACACAGAGATTTCGAGTAAGGACACAGACAGATGATTGCACGTAATTCAGCTAGCAGGTTTGAAGCCATCCCCGCTTCTAAAACAACTAACACTGCACAGCCATGCCCCTGATCCATTACAATGGCTACCAAAAATACCTTTAAAGCGTTCTCCAATCATTTGGAGTTGTCTGCCACTCTCTTAGTTGGCCAGTGCTAAAGTTACAGAAACAAGAGAAAAAGGCAGTCTTTTAGTTCAAAGTCTGAAGCAGAACTGTCAGCCAAAAGACCATCCTCCCCACGCGAGAACAGCTTTCTAACACCAGGTTTCTTCCAGTCAGAGTGGATGACTTTGGGTTAGAGGGTCTGGCTCCAACTCCCCACCCTTCTGACCCAGTGGCTCCTGACGGGAATAGGACAGCCAGCCTGAGCTTGCAGCCTTTGCAACCCCTCATAGCTTGAGGCCCTGTGAAGTGCTGAAATACAGGATACTCTGGCACATGAAACCTCCCAAAATGCCAAAGCAAAACACATTAAAAAAAAAAGTATTTCAATGACAATTGTTTGAGCCTGGGGAAAAACATTTTACAATACTTAATATAGTTATTAGAATAGGTTACATGAAAGCTTAACAACTAGAAGTTGAATTAAATATTTAGAAAAAAGAGCTGCCATCCATTTGACCAAAATATTAGTGAAAATATTCGAAGCAAACACAAAAGAAATCTCAACAAATACATACTGTGAAAGTCTACTGGTCAATATCAATAATTGTTACATCAAGCTGTTAATCAGCTTAGATGTCACACAAAAAGTTATTTTGGGTTTTTGGTACCTCCTTTAATTGTCTGAAGCAACAAAGAAGGAAACAGCCTAAATTAATTTGCTCTTAAAGAACGTCATCTGATGAGACATTCCTTTTAAATAATACTGCCATTACGTTTCTCTTATGTAACTTTCAGAAACATATCAAGTAGGTTTTTGTAAAGTGTTTTGGAATTTACAAGGAAGACTTAAGCTTTTGATAGCTCTGAAATCTCACTAACTCTTCTGTCAAGTATTTGCCCCAGCTGTAGATGCCTTGCAAAAGCACTGCATTTAAAATTCTCCTTTAGAAGTGGACTTATTAGGGAAGTATTAGATGGCCTAATAGGTCCTTTTGCATCTCTCTTAACTTTTACAAATTTAAGTCCAGGACCCTAAAACCAAAATTAACATAATCTGGAAAGAAATAAGGAATTCAGCACAATTCTGAAATGATGGGAGGAATCAGAAAATGATAGAAGTGTGCAGCTGTGTACCTCTGGAGAAAAATAGCAATTGAATGAAGATTTTGGAAGCTTGGACCATTGAAAATGATGATCCCATTCCTAAATGAGAGTAAATTATGGAAAGCAAATTACTTGTTTGTTAATTGTGGAGAATATATTCTGCATCTCCATGTTAATAAAGATGGTTTGGAGACATATTAAAAAAATCCATTAGTATTAAAACACATTACTTTAATTGAGCAAACATCACTGTTTTTTTTACACAACTCGGGAAAAGCCACTGCACCTACACTTCCAAAGAGTTAAGAGTAAGAAAAATTTGATTGCCCTATATTGTTAATTAAAGAGGAGAAGTTTTGAAATAGATTCCTTGTAGTAAATTTCAGAATTTGGAGGCAAAAGAGGTTAAAAAAATCAGCTAATAAAGCTAAAAATAAAAGATTGCACTTGCAGTAGAAAAATGCAACAGCATTAGAGTGAAGCTGCTTTTAAGAAATAATGCATGTTTAAATAGAAATATAGGACTCAGCATATATGCATGACCAGCTAAAATACTTGCAACCTTAAAAAATATTCACAAAAAAAATTAAAAAGAACTGACCACACACTAATAGGCAGTTGAGCATTAAATTACACCAGGATTTGCAAAAAAATGGATGGTCTACAGTGCACATTCAAATTATATATAAACTATTCTAGAATACAAGAGAATTTTGGAAAAACTTTTACTCAGAGATCTTTAGACATTTAGTGCTGACACCAATGGAAATATACAAGCTGCTCTGTCGTCAACTAGCTCTTGAATTATCTCAGTTTACACACAGTTTAGGTATCCCAAACAGCAGAGGCAGGGTCAAGACATGAGCAAGGTAAACCTCAGCAGCCAGCTCAACTTAAACTTTATGTTTGTAAATCAAAACTTATTTTAAGTAATAGTTAATGTTTCTGTCTTCTCTGAAGATGTTTCCTAAATGAAAATAAATCTAAGGGATATTTTTATTCTGCTCAGCTGAAATTTGTTTTTCCACTGAGGAAAAAAATGAAAGTTTCACTCCACAGCAACAGATCTGGAGGAATTATGTGGAAGTTTCCCTCTTCTGTTACTTCCCATCCCATCCTGTCTTACTCTTGCAGGTTATAATTATCTCTGGGTAGTTATCACCTGGAGTTTGCAATCCCCTGCAAGGGGTCCTCGGTGGAAAAGCAGTAGGTGGAAAAAAATGTTTTCCTCCTGGTGCTTTCCTCTTAGCTCATCTCACCTTTGGTCAAAGAAATCTTCACCCAACAGCTGGACCATGACAGCTCTGTCATTGTCATTTCTGGTTATACAACCCAAAACGGTCATCCTTTGTCTTACTATATGTGTTTTTCCACACATCAACTTCCCAATGTATTTATATATTGTGAACACACCATAAAGCATGTGTTCTAATAGTTTTGGAGACCTTCTAGCAGATGTTGATAGACAAGAAAATAATATAATTTGGCTTTAAAGTAAGCTAAGTGGGGCTGCCCAAGTACAGGGTTTAGACTGGAAAAACAAGCAATGTCTCAGCAGAACAGCAGAGGGAAACAGAGAGACAGTTCTAAGTACAGTATTAAACACTAATAATTGGTAGTGACAAAGAGGTTTGGTGGGTTATGTGAACTGATAAGTTTAAACTCATCACATTTATAATATAAATAATTGAAAGCTTGGGTACGTAGACTGACAGGCAGAAAGGGAGTTATGCAAATGAGAACTATAATTTATTAGAATAAAGAAACCTTTAGCTTACTGCGTGCCTTTGCATGATTCTTCTTCGTGACTCAACTTCAGTGTTCTAAGAATATGAGTGTGTGACATTTCCTTGCACTATCAGGTACTGAAAGTGTGGGAAAAGTTGTCTTCTAGAATCCTTAGCTTTCTGGAGCTCATAAATGAATTTTTAAAAACAAATTTCAAAGCCATGTGATTCACTTAAGCTCTCAAAATAAAGAGAGAAATATTTCCTAATATTATATTAGGAAATTGTTTCCTAATATAAATATTAGGAATTTCCTAAAAATTTCCTAAATATTTTCTAAAGTTTTGCCAGAGCTAGTTAGATGAAGTTTATTTTTACTCCAGTTTCTCCCTAAACATCTGTCCCAGGACAGTACTATCCACCTAAATAAAAAAGTTATTTTCTCATGGTCACATATATGAGAGTCAGTTGAGGATACACAACAGGCGAGGGGCCTTCTGTACTAAAGCTTTCTATAGGAAGAAGGGTAATTTGGAACTTGAAACCTGAAACGCCTTTTCCCAGTACTATCCACCTAAATAAAAAAGTTATTTTCTCATGGTCACATATATGAGAGTCAGTTGAGGATACACAACAGGCAAGAGGCCTTCTGTACTAAAGCTTTCTATAGGAAGAAGGGTAATTTGGAACTTGAAACCTGAAAGACGCCTTTTCCCACTACTATTTTCTATTGATTTTAACTACCTCATTTAATAAAATTTAGGAACTACATGCTTACAGTAATTTCTTTTTTACTAAACATTTTTAGGAAATGCCTTGCCCTTTCTTCAGTCCTTTGTACCACAAAAGATGACTGGCATTTTTTTTTCTAAAGCCAAATGTGTTTTCCAAGCCATGCTCATGTCAAAGGCTTTTATTGATAGAATATGACATATTTACAACTGACATAAAGGACTTTTGAGGTCTTAGTATGCTATAACAAGGTAATGAAATATTCCCGCATGTAAAAAATATGAAGGTCTTAAGTGTATATACCTGGGTATACATGCATATACATATATGCACATATGTACGTGTGTGCCCATGTATGTAGAAGATAATGTATATACTTCACAATAAAGACAGGATGCTGACAAACCTAAATAAAGTGATATTAATACACAGACATAAAAGAAGAGGAGAAATCATTATCTTCAATTAACTATGCTGAACTAGATATACATATGGTAACTATTACTGCTGGGTTTATGAAACTGTTGAATCTCTCTTGTAAATTAAAAGAAACTTGATCTTCAGTGGAGATTTTATAGTTCTCAGACTTTTCTCAGGTAATTTATATGGTTTCACTACCTGCAGTGAAGATCGTACTCCCCAGAATGTTTCACCCAACAGTCCTTGATCTCTGGATTTCATACTCCACTGTCAGTTCAGTGTTGATTTCAATACCGATACCATTCTCAATTCCATTCATTCTGCTGCAGTCCAGTCTGTCATATTTCAGTCGCAATGACTGAGAACATAGTAACGGATGTTTGTGCAACACAGATGCTAACTATACCATAAAAGTGCTGTAACCAAAAATTTAGGACAGTTCTTTGGTTAACATTTTTCTCTTTGGCTGACATGGTAGATCTTTCCTATAGTATCCCAAGTTCTTTAAATCAATACTCAATTAATTAAATCCATCCTAAACACTACAGAATGCCCAACCTTTGTGAACGTGCTACATGCTGTGTGTGTGCATGCGCACATGTGTGTGTAACATTCCAGTCAGAAGAATGAAGAATCCATTACAATTAAGTCTGTCAAGACGGAGCAGGGTGAACAATCTCCATTTCAAATTTTATCCACATAAATTCATACGTGGCATATTAATTGTACATATTCTTTTTCTGTATTTGAAACGTTTCTCTAGACTTCATGACCTAAAACTGTCTTCCTAAATTTAGCTGGAAGAACTGCAAAAGTAAATGATAATGTATGTGTCACAATATTAAACACAAGCATCCTTTTAAGTGCAAATTTTTGGTTGGTGTGCATTCAAACATTAAAAAATATGAAAATAAATTACCATGCTGTGACAGATTCTATCTTCCTATCAGTCAAAATATGGTATGTGATTTTTCTACACAGCACGAGTCCTGTCTGCAATTAGTGGAGACTAGCTGGCACAAGAGAATTGCAAACAGAACTGACAACTTGTGCTGACCTCTAGGAATTACACTGTTGTTGAACAGCCATGCAGTGACAGCTTCTAAAATGCTCCTTGAAAAAATTCAATAAAGAGCAAAAAAAGAAATATCAACATCCATGCGGGGATAAAGAGCTTACAAGATTTGTTCTTAGTTGATTCTCCTTGAATCTTTTACATGTCTAAAAGAATAAATAGTATGAACAGGCGTCCAATTCTCTGGTTTCTAATCCTAGAAGAAACTTAGGCACTTAAAGGTATTTACAGTGATGAGAAGTGACTGTGTTACCACAGAGAAGCATGCCAACATTTGCCAGTAGAGCCCTGATAACTGACTTTGTATATGCTATTTTCCTGTCCAGTTAACAAGAAAAACACATTAGCTTAAGTCAAGAGTACTTAAACTTTCTGACTAGGCAGAAATTTTCTTATACAGGTAGTGGAGTGTTGTACATGATGCCACATCAAACCCCTATGCTGGACCTACTGTGTCTGTAGTAAACCTCATTCATTTGGGAGGGAAAGGGGGGAGTTAAGCAATTCATAAAGCCCATTTTTCCTAGGGGTACACTGGAAATGGGAAGAAGGTGTGATGGGGGCCAAATGATTGTTTTCATGAATCTTATCTTGCCTGAGGGCTGGAAATCATTTCATTTCCCTCCCAATCTCAAACTGGCTTTGTGGTGAAAGACAAACTTGTTATGCTGAAGTAATTCAATTTTTTGCAAAGGTACCTTAAATCGACCATTTAGGTGTCACTTAGATTCTCAAAAAAAACCACTTGAAAGCCACTTTAATGTCATTTTCTAATATTTGTGAAAGTCATTATGACCTCATGTCATACCATTGCAAATAAGATACAGCCCCAGAAAAGTTGTCTCAAAGAGAGAATACAATCACTGCAGGTTCCCTGTCCTGTAGGTGGTGTTCAGACGTGTCAGACATACAAGGCCTATAGAGAAAAGTGGGCATAAATGGAGTGTTTTCTGACACTTACATTCAAGGTAAATCCAAATCTCCTCGTCAAATCAGCAAGATTTGGATTTGGAGCTCAGTTTCTGACCAAAGGGTTGCAATCTATTTTGAAGACAAAGGTTATTTGCAGGCTCTTTCATACTGTTTCCAAAATTGGGAATAGATAATTAAATTCCATAAATAAATGCCTGGTATTTATCTTGAGCAGATGAAGATACTCGTTGGAGATACCTGACACTGATATCTTAGAATATTACCAAGAACCAAAGTTTGAATCTGAAATGTGTGACAGCTACAGATGTTTTCAGCCTCACTTCCTCTACAAAGGAAGGAGCATCTAGCACCTTGCAGCACAAGGCCCCCAGGAGTTTTACATCAAAACATTGGCAAAAAATAATATTGCTCTAAAATCCCTGAGGGAAAAAGGGGAAAAATCATTGCATGAGAAGGACAGAACTACTCACTCACACCAAATCGTAAGAACACCAAAACAAGACACCTAGAAAACCAGAATCAGCACTAGAAGAAGAATTTTGTTACCAACCTTCCTTTCATCAGTGGTTCTTTCTGTGTTCAGACCTGAGAACTAAGTTGCCATCTGGCCCCAAATACTCTAGTCTTCCTAAGAGCCAGAGCAACAAGAATTCAATGGCTACACCTCAGGGTAGCTAAATTCTTGGCAGATTAACTAAATACTCTTCAGAAAAAGTAAGCATAATTTTAGATCATGATGGAAGGTAAAGACTGGCAAACCTTTGTTGCTGGAGAGACAGATTTGCATCCGGTCAGGAGTTCTGCAGAATTATAACTGTGTATGTTTGTGTCGGTACGTCTTTTAAAGAGTCCAGTTCACTGAAGTACAGGTGAAATGGTAAATTCACAGCATGATCTGGCTTTGGACAGGACACTTATGAGACTGATACAGCCTGGAAACATGTTCACTGGTGGCCAAATGTCAATTCTAGCTTTGAATGTTCCCCAAGATTTGCAACTCATAATAAAGTCTAAGTTAACTTAGAGGAGAAAATCTCTCTTGGAAATCAGCACACTTTCTGAACCCTTCCTTGAGATAACTTATGTGATGGTACTTCTTGCCAGACATCAGAATTTGATGTCCAGAAGAACCTGGATCATAATCATAGAAGGCATTCCAGGTCCAAACTGTGAAATCTAAAGGCTCCATTCAGCTGCAGTCTAGTCTCTAGACAAAAGGGTCTCCATTTCAAGCTAACACTTGAATTTGAAGTAAGTTTTCAAATATTTGAATTTGACCAAACTCTCAGTTTGAAACATCAAAATTCCCTAGGCATCTATATGTTTGATTACCGAGCATTCCTTATGTACTTGGCTTGATAGGAACAAAGGACACAGACTTTTCCCCCATGAAAAGGTACTTCGGGATTCATAAAATAAGTATTCGTTGATCTGTCTCACCTGCAAGACTCGTCACAACAGATGTTCTCAGAGCTTATGTATGAAATCAGGCTCCACAGAAAAAAAAAAAAGAAGGCAAAAAAAAAAGCCAAGTGCACTAATAACCCTTTTTATGTCAAAGGGTGAGTTGCCAGAGTATTCACTGGGGGAAATATCTAAAATAAAACCTTGGTTACTAACCCAAACTATTATGGAAAATCATACCTGGAGCGCATTGAACTTAGTCATATAGAAGTGTGCCAACCACCAAAATACATTTTCACCGAAAATCCTATTGCTTGTGCTCCTTGTTATACAGGCAGATCAGATACTTAATGGTATTTGTCCCACATATACAGTGGGAAAAATACAAAAATAGTTTTATTTTTGCTTTGTTTTTCCCTTCTATCTGCAAGCAAAGGCTGCTAACATTTTGTATTTTATTTATTTTTATTCATTGTTGTTTCTGTAAGCAGCCTCACCGTTTTTGCCTTGACTGTAGAAAAAGTGATGTTGTTTCAAAGTACCAAAATAAAGAAAGCGTCTGTCAGCACGCTGAACTTACATCTGCTTACGTAAGTATATATGTCCCTTCTGAACTCAGCACTCTGTAGGGAACCTAATGCTAACATATAAACATGCCTTTTCAATTAATTTGTCATGTATGCCTCTGCATAGAGAAATAAAGAAATATTTCAAAATGAGGATATCCCCATCTGGTCCAACAGCTTTCTGTGACAGTGGCTAGTACTAGATGCCTTGGAGGCACACGCTGAATCTCCTGACAATCCAGAATTACTATGCTGCTAGGCACAGGTTTTCAAACCTAGGTAGCTATTGAAAAATGACATCTCACACACACACACACAAAATAAATAATGATGAGTACAAAAAAACCACCTTTGATTTAACTCCTCTTTGAAATAGAATTAGAAGTAAATTCCTGACTTTAACCTCTTTATCATTCCCTAGGCATCTTCTTTATCTACCATACTTTGTTACTGAAGCTGGGTAATCAGTGTGAACACTACAGTCATGAGAAATCACTGAATATCAAATGACTAACAGTTTGGTCTGAGAGATATATTCTTCACAAACAATATTACAAATGTTTTAATTGAAAATATTGACCGAATACTTATGCATAATGTCACCTATTTCAAGCAGGTGGTAAGAAGAGGACTGAACTCACAATAAATTGATGGTAATTAAGAGTCTGAGCTATGCACTATGACCCTTTCCTTAAAAAGTTTTAGTAAGCTTTAATCAATCAATAAAGGACAAATCCATTCTCTAACATGGCACTCGGAGAACAAAAATGAAAGAGAAGTTTTAAACATTCCAAGACCACATTGTCCAAATCAGAGGTTCATGAAGAAGAGAACAACTGAGTAATCAGAACTACCCTGAATAAGAAGACAAGTCAATGGAAAAAAACAAAGAGCCTTAAACTTGGCCAAACCTCTGATTAATTTGAGATCAATTTCATATCAATTGCACACAAAACTGCTAAGTAAAACTGCACAGAAAATATCTCTGTCAGAAAAGTTTCTCAATTACAACTGATGTTGTATAGCTGCAGAAGAAACCTGCTAAAAAGATGTCAAAATATCCATAGACCTTCAGCTGGAGACTTTAAAGAATTCTTTCACAGGGAGAAGAGATGCAGAGTTAATATATTTCAAAAAGGTAACAATATAATATTAACAATATTATTAGAACTAAAAATAGCTAAGATAGAAACCAAGACTGAACTTCAGAAGATCAAAACTCATCTTTAAACCAAATCAGCTCCCCTTAATCCTGAATATTCAGAGGAAATATTCAGGAGTGGTATATGGTGTATGCCATCCTGCTTATACCTATGCCACTGACACAGAGCTCTTAAGAAATCATGGTGGCAGTGGGTAACTTTATTTAGAGCTCTCCAGTTCTCTTCTTGCAGCCTCTTTCTTCACAGGCAGAGGTCTTACAACAGTGCTCTTGTGCCAGCAAGGATTGTGACTGGCTTTCACTACCCTCATGGTGCAAATGGACTGGAACTAACCCAAGAACTGGAATGAAATGTTAAAATTAAGGGGGTGAACTGAAGGGAAAATATTTCTAATTTATTACCCCATCCTCAGCAAAAGTTTAAGTCTCTTGTTTTTAACTGCACCATACATAAAATGGCAGAATTCCATAAGCAAGAGACGGTTTAATTAACCATGTTGACTTAGCAGACAAAATGTAAAATCTCATTACTTTGATTTCTTAATAGTCTGGCAAGGTTCTCATAGCTTCCAAAAAGCAAGAGGCATTAAAAGCTTTACAGGTTACCCAGCTCTTATATATTCCAGAAGGCAAATCAGATAGATATCAATGTCTTTAAAAGTCATACGAAGAAGGAAACATAATGAGTGAAGCAGTCCACAGAATACCTCAGTATAAAATTAAAATCACAGAAAAATCACTTGTAGCAAGAAATGCATTTTGTGCAAATAAGAAAGAAATAGTTGTTCCAAAAAAAATGAATCACGTTAGTAGCATTAAAACTGGGCCATCTGGAGTTGAGTGCTGCGTTGTCCTCCCAACCACTTGCTTGAGGCTTATAAACATCATAATCATAAAAGCATGCTTCTAGAGGGAATAGAAACTGCCCCAGGTAACCATGCCGCTGTTAAACCAAAATGATTTAGACCTCAAAAGTAAATAGGCCACAGCTATTACAAGCTAAAGAAATTAGGATAAGATAAGGTAAAACCAGAAAGGTAACAGCTTCAACAATTTGCAAATGAAGAGCAATGCATGCACTCCTGCGGAGATTTTCAAGGACACGGAAAGAAATTTGTGACCTGTAACAACATTGTGCTTCTGTTCGCATTGTAGCAGGTACCATTTTGCAGGACTGACAGCAATATGCTAGTTCTCATTCCTGAGCCATGAGAAGATATAACTACCAGCTTTTTTTCTAGAATTAGGCCTCCATTAAGTAGTTTCTTACTGCAAACAGTGAAAATAATCTTGGAGAATCCCAAGGATGGCAAACAAACAGAAGAGATATTCCAGTTACAGCAAGGCAGGTGGGTAACATATTTCCCTACAGGCTAGTATATTTTGACAGTTTTGCTCTCAAATCTCATCCCAAGTCTGATCTGCTACTCACTAATTGCCTGTCATCTTGCTTAGCCCCGTGTGTTCCCTTTCTCAAAATCTGTTTACTGCTTCCCTTTTTTGCTATTTTAGAATAGTCTGTTCTGTGTTCAGAGTGAGCAGGATACTTTTGTGCACTGCAAGAAGGCAAGTAAGATTCAGGCAAGACACTAGAAAAAAATTCCAGGAGTAAAAATAGTGAAGCACTGATATAAAAGCGAGGATAAAGCAAGGTCTACTTAAAGCGTTAGAGGTTTTGTTCTGTTAAACCACAATGAACTACAAGTGGAAATCAAGCATAATTTTATTGAACTCAGCTAGTTTAGAAGTGTTATATATCTGTAAGGATAATTCAGCCCTAATTTGGGCAAGGTGTTATCTTAATATGCTTTTAATATACCAGGAGAATATTACCATTGCCAAAATTACTCATGCCATCAGCACTAAGGGAAAAGCCACTTCTTATATTCAGCGTATGGTCCAGTTAATTGACAGAACTCAATCACCCCCAAGGACATACTTGCTACTGATGTATTAGCTGTGTTTTGAGACTCCAGTCCTAGAGGCAGTAATGGAAACATCTGACACATCTGGGTACCAACATCTATGAGACTGAAAGGAAATACTTTGCAGATGTGGAAATAACCCAGAAAATCACTGCCTACAGATCTTCTGCGTAGTATTCTCATCTATTTTAAGCTATAACAGTGGGAAAAACAAGGGGGGAAAAGTGTTCCTGGGAAGCAAGAAATATTTTCTGGACAGTATTTTCTTTTTAAAAGAAAATATACTGTCCATGTTATCATAACAATTTCAGGGGACAAAATCCCCTATTTTCCCCAAGAATAGAATAAAGGCCCGATGCACATATACCTTGTTCCAGATATACACTTGTGTATCTCCTTTGATACATGTGCATTTTTCTATAAACAAATTAATGGTCAGCTTATTCAGGACCGAAATAGGCAAACACAGCAGATTATTTATCTTTTAACCTAGTTACAGAAGAGCCTTGGTTAGGAGTAAGTGCTTATTTAGAGGTCCACAGTTGTTTAAGCCTTGTCATCACTACTCATTGCTGGACTAAACAGGCAATTAATTTTTACTTAAACCATCAGGTTAGTTTGATATTTATCAGCATGGAACAGATTTGAACTGATAACACAACCTTGCAGGAGAAGCATGAATCTGTTCTACAAAATATGATGGAAGGCTAAATAAATAAAATGAGAGTTTGACACTTTTTAATGCTAAACTAAAACTGCAATGTTTCCAGATATTGGAATCCTGCCAGAAGAGCTCAGTACGTCACCTGCAAGGCAGGCAATTCCAGTGCAGTTATTGCTCTGCTTAACCGAAAGTAAGACTGTGAACACGGATTTATTACATCCCAAATATGCATTCATATCATTGACAGCCAGTCTGAGAAATGCCTTCCTGAGCTCAAGAAGATTGGTCTGACCAAGTTCTCTAGCAGCCTTAAAAAATACTGTGTACTCTTTCAGCCACACAGACTTCTTCCTATTTTCTTAGCTTTTTCTCCTACTTAATTTTCTAAATGCTCTTTTCCAACTAAGTCAATCCAGATGTTCTATCTTGTCCATTTTTGGCATACAAGTCACAGCTCTAGTCCTTCAACTGACCCAAAGAAATTTCGGGAAGCATTTGCTAACTAGACAAGTTGACTGCAGAAAAAAGTTATCTAAAAAGTGACTCTACAAGTAGAAACAAAAGAAGTTTATTCTTAGGAGAAAATAGTCTTACCATGTACAACAATATAGATAAAGCATGATTAATGATGATCTTCCTATACAGATGTGTAAATGGTGTGATATCCATATAATGCCGTCAGCCTTGAAAATGAGAAACAAACTTAATAAATGTTAAATAAAAAAAGAAACAATCAAAATGCCTGTTTTCATACACCTGTGTATAGCAATTAAATTAGCCAACATACAATCAGCAATTCTGGAATTTTCACAGCTTTACTTATAAAAACTTTGCAAAATAGAATGTGTTTGGAAATATAGTTCAGATATAGCTTACTAACTTTACAAACATTGATAATACCAGAATTATTCTTTGTATGCCCTCTATCACTACAAATCTTTCAAACTACTGAATGCAGTTATCAAGATGAACATTGGTACAATTGGAGAACCTGGATTACTTACTCTCCAGGGAGAGTTTTGTCCCAAACTACCTCACTACTCAGTGAGGGTGCATGCTAGATTATTACATGAGGACTGTATTCCATTAAAGCTTGAGGTCTATTTGTAACTATAACACTAACTTCTAAAATGATGATTTGATCTCTCTTCTTCAAGGTCTGGGCTTTGTTTTGGTCTTGGGTTTTTGGGGTTTTTTTAAATGGAGCAGGATACTTCTGCATCCTACCAGCGGAGAGTTAATTACTTGATCTTTTTAAACACTTAGATGCTGGTGTCTAGAATGAATTGCTAGATACCATCAAAGAATGCAAAGGGGAATGTTAAATATCATTATAGAAAATGAGTATGCCTGGGGTAGAGGAAAGTAGACATAAGCAAAGCTCTTTTTGCCATACAAAGCTTATGGTGTTTTTCACTGTGCTCGTGGAAACACGGGAGACGCTTCTGACACCTGTTGCTACAGAATGAGTATGGGCAAGGGCAGAACCTTGAAAAGCTCAGCTTGATTTCTCAGCTGGGTAAATTAGCCAAAACAGAGTGTTGCACTCGGGTAACTATACTGTTTTCAGGACCTGAGCTAATTCTGATATTACAGGTAATTCTACATTCTGCTGCATTACAATATAATATTTGATATCATATCTGAAAAATCAGGATAATGGGATTACTGACATGCCTAACTTTAGACATACTTGTTCAATTGTATCCTCATTCATAAGCCATACAATTATCATTATCAGTGGCCTGTTTAATAGAACATTTGCCATAACTAAAAATGAATATACTGTGTTTGCATTCTGGCTATATCAGTAAACACCTGAAATTTACAGCTCATGGAATAAAAAATATAAATGCCTGGGAACAGAAGCTATTTGCAGAGAAGACCTGAGTTCCAAAGTGTGTTGTCTCACTTCTTGCATTCTATCTTATGGTTTCAATCTCCTCATACAGAATTTTAAATCAAAAGTAAACACATAGAAGGCAGTGGAAGAATGCTAGAGGAAAACCAAAGCAAGTAAAAAGAGAATTCAGGATCGTCAGTCTGACCTTAACAACACCATAAGCACTTCTTTTTATATCTCAGGGAAAAAATAGCAGAGGCCATTAGGGATTCAGCCCTGTTCTAATACAAATGGAACTCTAGCACATCAATACAGCGAGAAAAAGGAGAGTTAGAAAATAAGGATTGAAGAAACATTATTTTTCCTCTTTTGCTTCTAGAAAAATATTTAAGAAAATATGGTTTCCATTACGTCTATATACTGATTTTGACATGCGCACAATGGGCAAATAATAGAAAAAATTTAATTGTTAATTTATTTGATTAAAATTTGGGAAGAGTGTGGTGGGAACCCCTTTTTCCTGTTGATTCACATCATCTACGATTTCTTTTCTACCTGAGCCAAAGGAAGTAAAAGCTTCTGATCATGCACAGAAAGGTCACAAGATACATGGAACTGTCTGCCCAGCCAGAGTTTCCTGATTGTTTAAGGCAAGCAGGCAAGGTTTTAGCTTGAGGTGGGTAGGAAAAAACTCTCATTATGGAAATTGAAAGAATCTAAAATGGTCCTTCCTGGTTTTGATCAAACAGATATTGTTCAACATATTGACATGCAGGCAGAAATTTAGCCTTCCATACTAGGGATAAAAGTGTAAGATAAATGATCATCCTTTTCTCTGTCAGATTTCTCTCACTGCTTTGTAAAAACAAAATACAATTTTCTAAAGACACGTCCAGTATTTCATTTAGCATTATTTCACTATGACATCAAGAATGACTGATCCTATTGTTCTGTCGATCCTACTGTAATTGTTTGTATGCTTCTTTTTTTCAACAGTAAAGTTTGTTTCTTCCTCAGTCTTTTCAAAAGTAATTAATCTGCATTAAATATGTTTTAGTTGCATCTAACATTACTTATCCCCACAGCTCTATACTCATACTGCCAATTCTCACTTCACGTTTTTCAGGAAAACATCTATCTTTATGTCTTTGCTTCCCCGACTACCAAGGATGCAGTTTAGAAATCATATAAATTCTGGCCTTAGCTACAGATTCCAGAAAAGGAGTCTAAAAATAATTTGAGTCTTTATAAAACTGTGTTTTCTAAAGATAAGGGTGCTACACAATTAAATCTTGATCACTTAAATTAAAAAAAAAAAGGCATAAATTTGAGGAATGCATTGCTGTAAAATATAGGTATTTTTAAGTGGTGAAAGGATGCCTTATTTTATTCAGTTAGCAGACAGTGATTAATCATATAAGCAGAGTATATATTGCACATTAAACGTGGAGCACAGTCTACCTTTATCTAGAGTACGAGTACAAGATGCAAATTTATATCCATGCTTCAAAATCCCCCAAATCTCTATGCACTTCATTATGAAATATTAATATGCATAGCATGAACTGGCTGGCACTCTATGGCTCATTTGGAGGATGCTATTCCCTATATGACTGCTTGGAGAATGTATTTCTACAGAATGATTGTTGAGGGTGGCAGTGCTGCATAGACTAAAAGCACACAACAGTTTTCTGTTGCCTAGAATTTTGCTGAATTTTTGCAGTATCATTTCCCAGGTTATCACCTCTCAGGTTTGGTCTCTCCTTCTGGGGAATTTTAAAGAAAATTTCAGGGAGAACTGTTCCACCTTTTTCAAGAATGATGCTAGGGAAAAACAGGTAACTGCCAATTACCAAGAATATTCTATGTATGAACTTGAAGAGGTCTCAGACTTTAGGGAAAAAAAACCTACCGGGGGAAAAAAAAACCCAACCCTAACATCTGCCTCTTGCTGCCAAGTGAAATTGCACCAAGATTTGATCCAAACTGAACTCTCCAGAAATCACCAACAAATCTTATAGTAGAACATGCAAAGCCCTGCCTCTGACCCAGACAGTTTGCATACATTATTAACTAACTATGCTTCACAAAGCTGATCAGGAATTTGCTGCTTGCCTTTTATTACAAGTTTTTATTAGAAAAGTTACTGTCAAAACCTAAATGTGACAGGGTTGCCAGTTTCAGTGCACAGTCAAGAGAATGGCTTTTATAGATCCAGCATGAGATGGCTCACCATGATGCAAGAAAGACCACAGCTGACTCCCTGCTTCTCTTACAGAGCAGTCAGCATCATAATGGCTACTAAGCAAACTCATGATGAAAAAGACCCTGGTATAAATCCACGGCCACACTTCACATCTTGTCCCATTAAGACTATCTAAACACAGAGGAGAAAACCTCCGACAACAGATTTTATAAGGTATGTACAGTTTCAGAACAGATAACGTCAATCTGCCTCCAGAGCACTCACACATAACGTCAATCTGCCTCCAGAGCACTCACACGCTTTGCACCAGCCCTAATGCTCCGGTAGCTACGCAGTTAGTCTGGTCAGGAAACCCACCCTCGTTCTCAGGGAGCCAGATCAACTCCCCAGCCATTTACAACAGAAGGGGCTTTCACAGTTTGGTGCTCAGCTGGATCTGCTTCCTGACCAAGTGGACTGCAGTTGCCTGTGTGAAGGATGAGAGTGGGAACCAGGACCTCTCTGGTCTGGAGTTAAATGGACTTAATTTTCATTTTTTTTAAACAAGGTAAGTAGCTGAGAAATTGGAAAAATGTACATTTGGCAGAACCAGATATAGAACTCGGACTTCAGGTACTACATCCTTCACTCATATTTATACAATCCCTTTTAAATAGTCAGGTTGACATATCCGAGTTCTAGACTGAGAACTCCTGTGTTACAAGAAAGCACAGCACCTTCTAACTTGACTTCCAAGTGCAAAAAGCAACATACAAATTTTGAGCAGTCACATGATGACAAAAAGTAGCTTGTAGTATTCTCGATTGTTTGAAATTAAAAGATAACATTCTATTTGCAGAGTCAAGTATAAATCCAGAGTAGCCCTATATACTTCTTTTATTTTGATGGAAACCAGGATCCTGTCTGAAAGACTGTGATATCCGCCGACTACAAAATGAGAGTGCCAATATTATACGGTGTAGACAAAGGGGGAAAGAGGATCTCAGGGGAGCGTGCAGTTTGATGCTGGGGGGGCTGAGCTATTAGACCAGTCATGCTCTGACTGGTAGGGTCTGTTGCAAGAGACCCACTGCAGAGTGGCCCAGTGCGTGTAAAAGTCATAAAAAATATCATTAAAAATGTATTGCTTAATATCCCAAGAAGCTTTTCCAATACAGTATTCATTTGATTGACTGATATAGCAGATAAGCACACAGACAGCCTGAGGAGATCAGGCTGGCAATGGCATATGCATGATTACACCATCCATTTCTTCCAGTTATTTTTCCTCTGTGTTTATCGCACTTGTTTCTCATTTGTAAATGAATGGCAATATATTCCATCATTTTAAATTAGATTTGGTGAATTTTAGTACTCATGAATCTTGAAGACAAATTGCAGCAGCTGGAGCCACAGACTAAGAAAAATAATTCTTAATGGTCTTAAATTATCCTGTAAAAAAACCCGGAGATATCACTCCTGAGAACGGCTCCTGTGGAAACTGTCATAAAGAAAATGGGAGGAAGAATGAAACACTAACACACTTATTTCAAAGCACTGAAATTGAGTCTTAGTGGTTCTTCCCCATGCTGAAAGTGTGGATTTCAGCATTTGGTATTGCTGTGAACATCTAAACAATAGATTAACTTAACCTTATGGCTTCTTCGCTCTTGTGTACGTTTCTAATTATTGCACTGGAAAGCATAAGGAACAGTATTAGCTTTGCTTTCAAATCAAAAAGGAATTATTGTGAACATATGATGACTATTTTTAACAAAATTATTTTTCTCATTTCTTCCACTATTATGGAGATCCAGTAGAACTTCTACTTTAGGTATTATGTAAAGCTAAGCAAGGTTTTTCTTTACCAATAAAGTATTAAGATATCTAAGAATATATTTTTTTTTTTTTAAAGTTAATTACAATAATGACTGCATTTCTTCTGGAACTCTAATTTTGCTTGCTCTAACCTGAGAAAGCAAATAGAACAGGCTCATGAAAATTTGATTTTTTTTTTCTAGTTGGCCAGTAAAATGAAATAAACATTCTAGCTAATGAAATCTGAATTTCACCTAGACCTAAACACTCTAGAGATGCGAATCTTTTCTATAGGAAGATGTCTTTCTGCCAGCTAAAATGTCTGGAATATTTATTTACAGCTTCTCTACAATCTTTGCTTCTGGCCAAGAGTTTCCAGGTGCTGCTATTCTGGCAGACAAACAAAATCCACTTTTGAAAAACAGACTTGGAAACTCTAGCAGCAGGCAGCATCCCAATGGATTGCTGAAGAGAGGTGGGCCCCGACAGACTACAGAACATGGATCGTGCTGTACTCCATACTTCAACTGCTACAGGGTTGACAGGAATCAAAGCCCCTCTTAGGGTTTATCTTCTTGGCAATTCATAATTTGCAGTGTGCCAATCATCCTGCACTAATTCCTTCCATGGACAAGTATTAAATTAACCTGGGATCTTAATAGCTGTTTAACCTGAATCACCTTAAGACTTTTCCCAATGACCTTGCTGTCTGCTATATCTCTCAGGTACGCTCACCACCTCACCTCCTTTTTCCACCAAGTCATCTTCTATAAATGGTCTTTAGTATACGGAGCCTTACATGTACCTGGAATTACCCCCAAGTAAAAGGACTCTCTGAAATGAAAACTAGTGTGCATTTGCAGAAATAGCCCCTATCTTATTTATAGTAACAGTTAAGAAATAACAAACTAGAAGCAACAGAAAACTCTTGGTTTTATACTAATGCTACTTACACAAAATATGCAACTGTATATTTAAATGGAAATCTTGAGTTTTATAGTCTTTCCACACCCTGATATGTTGCTATTTTGATAAACATTATAATTTTATCAGATGTTTATAAAATCACTTTTGTTCCTCTAGCGCACATAGAATTGTTGTAGAACCCTTAAATGGAGTTCCATGTCCAGTGATGAGATATAAAACTAACGGAAACACATGTATTTACTGATAGGAAAAAAAAAAAAAACATCAGTGTTTATATAAAGTGTATAGATTACATACAGATCATATATATAAAAATTATGAATATCAATTAATTTAGTTCATTAGTTCAAGTAGTTCTGAGGTGTGACAGAAGTCTCCAATTTTCAAGATAAACAAGGCAGTTTCTGTTACTGCCATTCTTCCTTCCATTGCTTCTGCCAATGACATGATTCTCTTGGAGAGTTTAGCATTCATTTGGAATGCTGCTGCATTTATCTATTAAATTCACACCTTTCTGTCCAACTTTTTCAGAGTTTTCTCTGATTTTGGAAACATTCATTTTTATGCTAGTAAACTTCAGATTATTTAATCTAAAGCAGCATACTCACCAAGCAGATAGACAACATGAAAGCATAAGACCCTTAGCCAACATAAAAAGGCTTCTTTCTCTCTGACAGTGGCAGAATTAAATAAACTTCAATAGGAACTAAATCAGACGCTTTGCCTAACAAGATCTATTTTAAATGTAAATTTTCCACTGTGTCCTCCATTTTATATAATTTTTTTTTTTTTAGAGCTAAGCAGAAAGTTTCTGGTTTAAAATTTTTTAAAACTTAAGTTTTATGCGCTCATATATCTTTTCAGACCAGCTATTTGCAATCCAGTAGCCCGCAATGAAGAAATCCTTCCTCTTCCAAATAAACTGAATTCATTATTTATACTTTCAAGCCACAATCATTATTTCTTAGGGTGAATGAAACATGGTTTAGGTCAACAAATAGTCAGCATATATTTTGTGCATTTTTTCCCCCTAAAATGAAGCAGACCTACATTTGTGCAATTTCTCATCTGCTCTTGGGTAGCTTCAGCACTACCATCTGTGGGGAAACAAGCTGCTTTATCAACAAACATTGAGCTATATTCTCAGGGGGAAAAAAAATATCAGTGAAGGGTTTTATGAATAGGCTGTCTGAATTTACAGCAAGCATCTCTTTTTTCCTGGATAAACACACAAAAAGAATGCTTGTTTACAATTATAAGTAATGTTCTAGTTCTCTCTCCCACCAAAAATTTGATTCTGAAAGATAAGAAACAAATGTGTGTGTTTATTTTCACATTTAATAATGTTTGTTTATTCTATAATATGTGCTCTAGGTTGTGCACGTCATCTTGAAAAAAATAATTTGAAAGGAATTAATTCTTGAAAGATTAATTGCTTTTTCAGATGGTCTTGATTTTTTTTTTGTTAACTTTTCATGGAAGATAATGACATTTTCTTTATAAAAATAAGAATTTTAGGGAAAGGTTGTTTTTCTTTTTCATTCTATGTATCTGAACAAATTGGTCAATGAAATTTGCACTAAGAAACATACTGTGGCCAAAAAGTTTCCCCAAAACATTTTCCAAACAAATGAGTACATATTTTCGTTTAAAGTCAATAGTGAAAATTTCAGCCCTGAAGAAGAAAACTCAGAAACTTGTTATGAAGAGAAAGGCTTTTTTTGGAAAAGAGGACAAGCTCAAAGTACAACTGAATGAAGGGTTACTCTCAACAGGCTTGGCACAGTGGGGAAATATCAACTCAGTCATTCCCTTAACTTGAGCAATTTCTACTGCTTTATAATAATGATGCAAAACATTAGATATGAGATTAACTTTACTTAAGTGACAACCCCACAGATATTAACAGGAAATTTTCATAGAATTATAGAACGGTTTGGGTTGGAAGGAACCTTCAAAGATTATCTAGTCCAACTCCCCTGCCATGGGCAGGAACATCTTTCACTAGACCGGGTTGCTCAAAGCCCCGTCCAACCTGGCCTTGAACACTTCCAGGGATGGGGAATCCACAACTTCTTTGGGCAACCTGTTCCAGTGTCTCAACACCCTCATCGTAAAAAATTCCTTCCTTATATCCAGTCTAAATCTACCTTCAGTTTAAAACCGTTGCCCTTTGTGCTGTCACTACACTTAAAATGAGCCATACATATGTACAGTCTTAGAACCAAATAAAGTATTTAATAATAAAGATGTATTTCTCTCATTGGATTTTGTTGGAGCACAAGAAGAAAACCACAGGTGATGAAAATCAGATTGCTCCATGGGAAATAGCAGGCATATGATTTTATAATTTGTATTTTTAAACACAGAATTATGATCTTTAATTGACTGACAGTGAAAAATGACAGGCTGAATTAGAATCTTTATAAAAATTTGGTCTTGAAAGCAGACCATCCAGCATTATAGGCACTCATAAGTATTTACGACGACAGTGCTGTATGTGGAGGGTAGGGGTAGGGTAAGGTGAGGAAGGGAAAGATGGTGTATATATAATAAGGTGCAAATAAAAGTGTAAATATATTAATGGAAATTACTACTGAAGTCACCTCAAAGTGGAAAGCTGTCAAATTAAAACCAGCATTAACATGCAATACTAGGCTGTCCTGGTTTCGGCAGGGATAGAGTTAATTTCCTTTCTGGTAGCTGGTACAGTGTTTTGGATTTAGGATGAGAACAAAGTTGATAACGCACCGATGTTTTAGTTGTTGCTAGGTAATGCTTACACTAGCCAAGGACTTTTCAGCTTCCCATGCTCTACCGCCTGAGAAGGCTGGGGGTGCACAAGAAGCTGGGAGGGGGCACAGCCCAACTGGCCAAAGGGACATTCCATACCATGTGACGTCATGCTCAGTACAGAAACTGGGGAAAGCTGGCCGGGGGGGGCCGCTGCTCGGGGACTGGCTGGGCATCGGTCGGCGGGTGGTGGGCAATTGTACTGTGCATCACTTGTGTATTATTATTATCTTATTATTATTATCATTTTATTTCAATTATTAAACTGTTTTTACCTCAACCCACGAGTTTTTTTCTAACTTGTGCTCTTCCAATTCTCTCCCCCATCCCACCGGGTGGGGGGGGAGTGAGCGAGCGGCTGCGTGGGACTTAGTTGCCGACTGAAATTAAACCACGACATAGGCAAAGATAGGCTCTCGGGATGTTTATTGCTATCTTTAGATCTAACAGTGAATAAAAATTCATTTCAGCCAGCCACTCCTCCTTATACAGACCCTTCCCAGACCCCCACAAGCTGTTTTGCACCATTTATCATATGGAAAGCACTGAAAGAGCAAACATATCAGAAAGCTTGATTTTTTATGACAATATTTAAAAAGTGAAAGGCAAGAGTTATTAGAAAAAGATAATTATGTCAGGAGTTAGATAGAAGCAGGAAGGTGAGAAAGAAGAACCAAGTGATTAAGAGAAGCTACATAAAAGGTCTTTTATATTTCTTTAGTGCTCAATTTCATGGTTGCCTTATTCATTCAACAATAATGATTTTAATTTGATACTCTTCATATTAAAAAAGAAGTTTCCTTATCTGGCAGACATCACTGAGAGAAAGAGGAACTTCACTAGCATAAGTGACAAAATCAAGTCATCCTTGTTGTTTCTGAACTGAGTGCTAACTGATACCAGGTTTAAAAGAAAAATAAAAAATGGATAGAACTCCAACATGAAAACAGAGGTTTTCTGCTGAGAGACTTCAGCTTTTTTAAAGAACTGCTAAGGAAAATTCCTGGGAAGCTGCCATGAGGGGAATGGTACCAGGAGAAAAATTTTTAAAGAAAACTTATCAAAAGCTCAGGAAGAAACCACTTGAGTGTAGAGGAAGATTGGGAAATTTGGAAGAAGGCCTACTTGGCTAAGCAAGGAGCTTCTCAATAAAACACTAGAACACAAAAACAGATGGCTGGAAACAAGGGCAGGCAACAAAGGTGGAGTATAAAAGCCATGTTTGGATTCTTAAGGAAAAAAATCAAGGAGGCCAAAACCCAGCTGGAGCTAAAACTATCAACAGACACTAGGAGTCACAAGAAGGGAGTCTACAGGTATGCCAGTTACAAAAAGAAGTTGGGAAAAGTGAAGATTTGTTGCTGGATGGAGGAGACAATCTAGTGACAAATGATACAGGAAAGACTGAAGTAGTTGACAACAATTTTGCTTTGATCTTCGAAGGAAAGTCGAGCCTCCACCTCTAGATGAATCAGCACATTCTGGAAAGGAGAAGGACAACTAACAGTGAAGGAGCAACAGGTTAGAGACTCCATGAAAAAGTTTCTTGTATTCAAATCCACAAGGCTGGATGGGATTCTTGTGAGGGTGTTGAAACGGTTGGTTGAACTGAAAAATCACTCTTAGTTTACCAAAGGTCACATTCCTGTCAGCCGTGTCCTCAGAAAACTGAGAAATCTAGTGTAAGTCAAGAGACACGAACAGAAATGAACCTGAGACCAAGGTTCCCGATCTCTTTCAGAAATTGTTACAAAAGATGGGTTCAGAAAAAGACGAGATGTATCCTCTCTTAAATAAACAGTAAGACAGACTGGAAATAGGATAGCTGGTGTGAAGGTAGCAGCTGAAAGTGATGTGTAGATCAGACCAGATACAGCAGATGACTCATTTCTCTGGCCTTCTATGGTGTCCAGCACGCATGGGTAATTAATTCTCCAATACCTGCATGCTAGAAATGTCGCATTTAGTGTGCCCTCCAGGAACAGATAAGATTTAGGACATTTTACACTGATTTCTGTGGCTTTAAGGCAGAGAAATGTTACTTTAATTTTGGATAGGAGGAGCAATAAAGAACCTTACTGGAAGAAATAGTTGTTAACTCAGTATTGAAGGCTAGTAACTCAGAGTCAGTGTGTCACTTTCCAACCAGTAAGTCTGGACACCATGTACAAATCATTCACCCATCACACTGAGCCTTTTTTTTTTTTCTAATAAAACAAACGATATACACATCTAAAAACCAGTTTAACACTAATTACTTTCCCCCTCTTTTAAAAATGACAGCTTGATTTTGAACAGGTAAGACTTTATAGAAGCTTCCTGCCAGTGAGGCAATCTGTGAGCAATCATGCTCACTTGACTATGTGTCAGTGTGTAATACGTAACATATTAAGCTTCTGCAAAATAAACACTTGCAAGTTGTACACTGAATGTTTTCTTATGCATTTGTTCTCCAAAACACACTGTAATGCTAAATGTAGCAGTGTGAACATATGAGCTAGTGTTGACACAGCCAGATTCAGCTGCCTTTAGGGAATATTGCATCTGGATCCTTTATGAAGTACAGCAATTGACCGAGAGCAGTAAGCTTACTAGCCTAAAAATAGAACACCTTCTGTTTTGTTTCAGGAGCTGCCATTATGCCATAACACACTTCAGTAATGTCTACATAGCATTGGCAACCACACACTGACCTCCCCTCTCAAGATGGATAAAGAACAAGAGCTACAGCTGCAATAGATTGTCCTACACAACAAGCAGAGGTGAGCAGGAGTCACTAACACACTGGCTCTCAGCTGCTCCCTTTTCTGTGGAAAAAATAAATGTGTCTGCTCGAGTTTCTACAGTAAGTGGTAAGTCAAAGAAAAGGACTTAGTGACACCAGTATCACCAAGAGAATTGAAAATCTCAGCATCATCCAAGCAAGAATCAAGGGGAATTACTAAACAAGTATTGTTTACATTCAGCAAAATGGTTTCGTTCTGACTGCAGATGAGGCACCATTTCTTGGGGATAAAGAGGTTGCACATCGTATCAATAATATCACTGCCACTATTGCAATAATGCCCAGTGACGTTTGCCTAGCTGGATATCCTCTCTGCCAGTCTAGAGTATCAGGTTCCCTATAGAGACAGACACATCTAGGAGGTGTTCAGGTTAGGTGGGATCATTTGCTCTTTGGAAGTGCCCAGTTCTCTCCATTAATTATAAAAGGAATAAGGCAATGAATTGAGATTAGAGCTGTATCTTTAAGAGACAAAATTTAGAGGTATTGTCATCTACCCCAAATGATAGTCCTTATCCCAAGATAAAGAATAAACTAAAATTCTGAGGGTTTCAAACAAGGGAAGGGATAGGGTCAAGCATAGAAACAAGCAAGAGGTCTAGTTACATGAAATAGTATAGCCATGATGGATTGTTTTAAGACAGCACACATGAAATGAGATCAAATCCTCCTGACTCCGTTAGACTCCACAGAAACTTTCAATGAATTTTAAAGAATTCTTACTAAGCAAGGAGGGCAAGATTTGCCCCCAAAATCATCCTGCTGCCCCTCCCATGAAGAACACTGAATATGTATCATTTAGGTACTGGTTCCAGTGATGCCAGTTATTTGTAAGCTCCAAAAAATTTCTTAAGAAGCTTAAAACCACAGACCAGCAAATTTTAAAGTATTTATCCTCAAAGGGATCCATACACCTCAGGAAATGGGGAACCAGTGGGATTTTTTTTACAGAAATGATCAACACTGAAGAGACCATTGGTCCCCTTATCCTGTATCAGCCGTGATTGCAGAGTAGACCATCCAAATACGCACTAAGGCCTCAAAAATATTCTCTCTTCTATCAAAGTTCTTTAGTGAATCCACAGAGATACTGCTCAGACTACTCAAAAACAGTTCATATATTGAAAGCTACATATTAGCCCAGGAATTATAACAGGACAAAATATGAAAAAAAACACTACTTATTGCTATGTTTTTAGGAATGCAAAACTTGACCAACAAAAGTCCTATTAACTTATTCTATTCTGAGAATAGGTTCAACCTGTAAAGGCAAAAAAGGGATAACAAGAAATAAACCAATAGGCTCTATTGCTTGCACTCCATTCCAGAGGGAAAGCTGCAATAGCTTTTTCTGTTCAATTAGCAGCAAGCCCTCCAAATGCAGACAAGCTTTTTAACTTACCAGTGAAGAAGTATCTATCTCTTTGTAACCTATAGTTCCAATAGAAACCACTCAACTGTGCACCTAGTCAAGGAGAGGGAATCTTATGGCAAATTACTCATGTTGAAAACTATAGAATTTAATATTATCTAAGGATCTCAATGTTTTAGGAAAGGGAGAAATATCCTCTTTTTCTCATTCTGCAACTAAATTAATTAAAGAATGGGTCTCTGTGAAATGGAATAGGAATGTGGCTAGAACTTACAGTTTTATTTCAAAGAACACAAGTTTATATTGCATTTGCAGTTTTCTGCATAGTTCTGCTACTAATCATTGTATTTCAGTATACACCAATAAACAGCACATAATTCAGTGGACTCTTGCAGATATTGAGGATATGCCATGAACAGCATGGATGTCCTGAGTGATAGCAAATGTAAGCTAGAGGTTACATGCACACATTTTTTCCAGCATTGATTACTTAATCTTTTCTGTATAAATCATTTCACCATCTCCTACAATCACATGCCTGCTAAGGAAAAAATGTTTTGAGCTCAGAGTGCAGGTGACATTTTTTTAGAAAATAGCCTGGAACCTATTTCCATGATTATATGATGTCTTGCAGATCACATCAAAAAGTTAATGAAATAGAGGATAAGACTTGTGATTTGCTGTTTCACATATAAGATGACAGAATTAATGGAGCACCCTGGAGTATTCTCAAGCAAGCAGACATTGGAAACCCAGATGTCAACAGGCATTTAGTAATTACGGGCAAATAAAATCCAAACAAAATCATGTAACAGGTTTAAAAACACCTTTTGGCAGATTTTAGAAAAAAGTCAAGGGGAACTGGTACAAAGAAAACTAAAGGCAATTTTTTCCTCCCCAGCAATCCTCATGTATGTCTCCCAAACCTGTTGTACATCTGTTATCACAAACAGTTAAAGAACGATCTTGGGATCCACCTTCTGCTTATTCTTACATCTTTAAAAACACTTCAGAGACACATTCAAGAGAGCGTGATCAACATTTATCCAAGAAATACACTTAGAATCAAAAAATCATGACTGTAGATGTGCTTCAAGAGAGACACTAACAAAATATCTTCAATACCAATGAGATGACAGTCTGGTTGTACACCCCCACCTCATGTCCTT
Source organism: Aptenodytes forsteri (assembly GCF_000699145.1). NCBI lineage: Eukaryota > Metazoa > Chordata > Aves > Sphenisciformes > Spheniscidae > Aptenodytes > Aptenodytes forsteri. Next base: position 11,883,274 of record NW_008796218.1, on the reverse strand, counting down.
TACTGCCAGCTAACCCCATCTCAGATTCCCATGGGAGAACACAGTGACACTGGTGGGTGATGCTAAAAAAGAAGAAGGTTAAAGGATGATTGGAGTCAAAATTGGAGCAAAGGGTAAGGAGTTAAGGCTGAAATACTAAATCATAACACTGGCCGTGTGTCTTGCAATACATATTGTATTTTTATTGCAAGAGTCCCTTGACAACCAACTGCCTCTGTTATTATCTTAGCTTTACTGGTCTGTCCTTGAATTGACTTGTAACCATCCACTCTAAAAGAACACACAGAGTTGAGATATTATTTATGAAAGGTAGCACTCAGATTTCTATTAAATGGTCCTATACTTCCAGTATTTTGAGAGCACTGAATTGATCAGCAGCTGGTCCACATTCTAGATCATAGGCTTTGATTTTTGATCTCTACCTATTTACATCTACTCTTTTTTTCCAACTATAGACAACGTTCTTACACACTTCAAATATATTACTTTTATTTATTTGCACTTTGGGTGATTGCAGCGGTGTCTATGGCTTCACTCAGCAATCATAAACCACTTTGATCAGCCAGTGAAAAGCCCTCTATGAAAATGCAGCTATTATTGTTATACTACGCAACATGGGGGAAAAAAAGGAAGAGTAATTTTTCACTTGTGCTATTAACCACTGTCTCACTCCCCAGCTGTCACAGTATTTAACCAACAATGCTGTAATAGGTGGAACTATACTGTGCAGCCTGTGGTTCTCCAGGTTCTGGGAGAAGCCTACCACACTGTATGAAGCAACCATATATCTCTCATTCCTACTGCAGGTTGCTCAAAGCACCCACTTAGTCTAGTATTCCCACAGTACTAGATCACTGAAATATGAATCCCTTCCCTCTTTTTGCTATCAAGGTGCCAATACAAATATGTTACTTCAAGTGCATCATTTGAACTAAAGTATAGGATTGATTCTACCTGACAAAGCATTCAAAACAGATGTTTCTGCACAGCTTGAGAGAGTAACATATCCAGGTTGTGAGAGACAGCTACTGCAGTATTTAAAATATTTTGTGCTCTCTATGATTGATTTACTGTCTTTTTATAAGTGCTGATCACAAGTTGGCATGAAATTTAACTCATAGGGGGAAAAAAAAATACTTCTTGGTTATGCCAGCTCATCTAAGATAAGGAGTGTCAGTGGTATCTCCAAATTCTACTCTAACAACCTCCTGAATATGTCCAAAAGGGCTCCACTGAAGGTTAGGTAAGGTTGCTGGTTTTCCACATATACTTTTACTTTATGCCACATCCTTCCTGCAAACATATAACAGTCCAGGCTGGCGTTTGCAATTCAGTTTAGATCTGTTTGTATACACCAGCAACTAATGATTTACAGAGCTTCTGTTTGATCCTTTCCCAGACATTACGCTATTACTTCCAGGTAGGAGACTACAGCCTACCTTCTTGGATATTGTCATTGACAAAGTAGGTCACAATTCTAAACACAGGCTATCTAACTAGAAGTTAGTGATGAAAAGGAAGCTTCTGCTGAATTGTCCTGCTTTCTTTTGTAATGAGCAGTTCATTTAGGGAAGCAACACATTGTACTGGTTACCATCTTCAAATCCATGGATAATTCAACAGATATTTACCTGACAGACAGCTTTTTGCCTCTATTCAGTAACGCTCCGAGATAACATTGGTTATCATCTTCTGTAACTCCATGGTGTAACATCCTCTGGATCCAATGGCAAATGCTCTGCTGAGCAAGTCATGAGTCTGACAAATTTTGTTTGGCTACGCAATGATGGAGCAATGATGCATGTTAAATCTGAAGACAAAAATCAAGCTGGAAGGGCCTGCTAGCTCTTCAGAGGCCATGGTGAGAATTCAAAATCACCTTGATTAAATAAGTGCCCTGAAGAAGCAGGACAAGAGCAAAGTATCACACTGCATAAATGTAAGACAAATAACACTACTGAGGCCTGTAAGGTCCTCAGAAAAGAATCTGAACACAGTTCAAACAAACTGAACACTCATCAACAAAATCAGGCTGTTATGAAAAAAAGCAAACCATACTGTGAAAGGAAAAACAGAATCACTCTATATAAGACTCAGAAAGCAATATGTTTCTTCTGCTTGACTCTGGAAAGGTATTAGCTAAAATTCTGCATCTGGCTATGGGAAATGGTTTGCAGAGGTCGTGATCAATAAGAGAAAATCCAATCCAAAGGAGGATAAAAAGGATCAAAAGTACAGAAGTCACAAGCTGTGAATAAAGACTGAAAAGATTGGGGTTGTTTGGTCTAGCGAAGAGAAAATCAAAGTACAAGACACAATAGCAATCTAAAAAATACAAAAGATTGCTAGAAAGGGAAGGATAATAAACTGTTTTCCAGGTATAATTAAGGACAGAAAATAAATCATGGACCTAAACTGAAGCAAGTAAGATTAGGTTAAACTTACATCTTCTGTGTAAAAATTTTCACATTAGAAAGATATAAAACATGACTAAATTGTGATGAGGACTTGTAACATGTCCAGTATTAGAGGGCTTTAAGAAGATGTTACACAAAAATCTGTAAGAAAGATACATGTATGGTTGATGTTGCCCTGAGGGGAGCATAAATCTACACAGCAACTTCTTCAGGTCTCTTCCAACCTTACATGTACGTAATTGAATCAGTCATTTACATTTAATTATTACTATATCATTAGTAAAGCAGATCATATAATTTATAAGGTTTCATGATAAAATTGATTTAGCAGTTAATTTTTCAGATTATCCTTAAGAACCTTCAGAGCAAAAGCCCCCTTTCAAACATGACTCAGCTTCTTTGCTTTTTATTCTGCATCTTTTGGGGCAGAAGAGGAGACGATATTGTCATGTTTGTTTTGTTTTGTCTTGAGGACAAGACAGAAACATAAAACAAGCAAATTAAATAATAAAAATGCCCATCTTCCCATTTTGAGGCATTATGTCATGCTAAAACACCTTGTGTTATTTCATCCAAGATGAGCAAAAGAAGGAAAAAAAAAAGAAAAGGAAACAAGAAAAGGAAAAGAAAATGTGTAGTCCACATATCCTACCTGACAATAAAAAAGAACAATTCCCCTGTTGCTGTCTAAAGAAAGCCTGAATTCAGTAACACTCTTTAAAAGAAATTTTAAGTTGGTATCACTGATTGTCAACAGATCCTACAGCAGAAGGAGCGTAAAAGTAAGCCGACATCACCTATTCTGAACTATTTTGAGGCTTTTATCATAACTTAAGTATAAAAATGGCCTCTAGACAAAAACTTAGCATGTAGACCTAGAATTATTTATACTTTTTCCTAAAATACCAAAGGCATTACTCTTTGTCTGTAATGATAAATTTTCTGCTTGAATGAGTTTTCATGACAATGTGAAATGCTGCAGAATATAATAGTCTTGTCAAGGGTGTAGCAAGAACAGTCATATGAGTAAAAAAAACCTCAGTGGAAGCTGCCTGTGCTTCATTCCCTAAAGAGGCTGTTGTGAAAACATATCTAATATCACCTGCTGTTCAGGGACCACCTCAGAACACAGAGAGAACAGGTAACAATCTCTTTTCAGTCTTGATTTCATTTTTTATTGCTCTTCATGAAGGAATTTGTATATTGAATCATGGGAAATAGGAGGACACACATCATTTCATTGATTTGAATGACCTCATTCTTTGAATTTCACAGGATTATGGACTTTTGTAGATACCAATGTTAAATGGGATTAACAATGGGAATACTATGCAACAAAAGAAGCATCCTCACTGTTTCTAGAAATGATTGGTGAATATAAACACTTGGTATTTTTTGTTCGATACAGTGAAGCATTATGTCAAGAAAAGAATATTCATCAGCAAGATATACTGCTGAAATGCCTGGATCTACAGGAAAACAATAATGATGAACAACCAGCAAGTCTGACAAGAGCAAAGTCTTTTATGAAGTCCAGTTCCTTTCTCACCAGTTACCCATGAAAACAGGTTCAAAACGGGACATCTTAGTAGGGCATAAAAATTGAAAGTACCAAATGATAAACATACACAAAATTCATGTTAAAAAAAAATATCCTGAATATATTTCCAAAGCTGTGAAGCCTATCAGTGTACATTTGCTCAGAAATACTTGTCTTTCCTGTTACTTACACTCACAAAACAGCAAGTTATACATGAGAAAAGGATAGTCTTGCTCTATGTGAAGTAATAAAAAACAGTTTCAGCACTGCAGTTTCTTATGCTCTGTAAGTCACTTCCAAACTGTTAAAGTCACTTTTATGCTTGGCTTGACATTTAAGAATCAGTTTAAGTATATTCTCTTAATACAGAAATAGAATCCTATTTGTTATGTCACAAATATGGTGTCTCATGAATGTGCTTAATAGGACTAACTTGGGATTTGCCTAGCTGGATGGGTGCAGACAGCTATGTGTGCATTCTGCCCATGCTGAGATGTGCCAGATCATGAGCCAGCTCCAGCATGAAAACAACAGAGCCACATTATCATGGCTCTGAGCTGGAATTAATATATCTGCTTCTCAACAGGGCTTAAAGTTGAAAGAACCTTTCTGTTTATTTGATTTCTAAATATGATTTGTATTGGCAAACATGAAGTAGAAAAGCACATTGCAGTAGTTTCATTTCATTAAATGGTGAAAGGATAAAAAAGTTGATTTAACTGTAAATCTTTAGAAAATTCAAACTGGGAGCTACCATAATTTTTCACAATCAAAAAGAAAAAAAAAATAGTAGGGTTCTGCACCAGTTTCTTTAGCCAGCAAGCATTCTCCTAACTGTGATTATATATCATCACTGCTAGTCCAGTCAGGCATATAAAGCATCATGAGTCATATGGTTACTTCTTGTAAGCTCTTTAAGACAATATAGAAGTAGGGTGAGTTAAATTTGGCTAAGTTGTCACTTCTGCTGGTTGAAGATTGGCTTCTCAGGCTGGAATTTCAATGGAACCAATGGAAGTTCAGGATTCTGCTCAGTTTCAATGAGGTCAAGTGCTTCAATCCATCAATCTTCTCTTTAAAGTGTACAGTGACAAATGCCCACAAAGAATACGCTGATTTTTCAGGAACAGTAACTGTATCTCTCACTAATTTTAACAGAAGTAACAGAACTTCATAATCTTCTTTACCTCCATTTGTCATATGACTTGAAAACCTCCCTCAAGCATCGTACCGAGGATTCTAGTTCTGTGCTAAAAACATTTAATTAATTTCAGTAACATTTCACTCTGATATATGTGTTTGTTCCATCTTCCAGAGGGATACAGATAGTTCTCAGTTCCTGCAATGGCTTCAAATGAGATGTACCTGAGCCTCAATTTTCCTCAACAGCAGAGAAATTGACTCCTACTTCTAGAATGATTCAGAAAATTCAGAACAAAATGGAAAAAATATTTTATTCTAGTAAAGGAGTTGAGGATAATCATTTCAGCAAAAAGAAACCAACTTTTCAACAGTCAGCAAGCAGACCAAGAACTATCTAGAAAACTATCTAGAAAGTGTTGCAATATACTGTCATCATTGTATTAAATGCCTCCAATTTACTGTTTGGCAGGTGATTAATTCAGAATTAACATTAATTTGTCCCTAACATGTCAATTACTGGTAGCTTATTCTACTTACTTTTTAATGCTGTTCTTGAACAATACAGCTGGAGAATGATTATAGTGTATACAACCCTGTGCAACAAAGAACAGTAAGAACCTAGCCCTTGATCCAAAGAACTAACATTGTCAAAAAATAAACTGGACGTGAAAGCACGGGGAAAAAATATCAGATCAAACAGAGTTAATACTGTAAAGGCAGGACCATCATATCATCTTACTTAATATCATCTTACTTTTTCGATAGAGAGGGTGGAAGGTGTTAACCTGGGGGGAATTAAAGAAAACAAGGCTAGAGGACATATAAAGAATATGTAATGTAATAAGGAAAAAGGCAGGAAGGGAAAAAAAAAAAAGGAAAAGGCAATTGTGAGACAAAATAAAGGAAAAAAATTTAAGACAAGATTGGGGCAAATATGACTTTGCTGGACTACTATTAGGCTTCAGTTCTACATAAAGAAGAAAAATCATTCAGATACTTTCTTGCGTCTTGTAAACCTGACTGTTGCAGTGAGAATAGCGAGATTGTTAAAAGACAACAAAAGCTCACACATAGCTCAGGAATATATTTACTTCAAGAAAAGAATGACTGATCAGTGTGCTTGAGTGATAGGCCTTTCCTTTATTAGTTAAAAAGCCACGCAGCCTGCAAATGATAGAGGGTTTCCCACACCCTGTAAAAATAAGCAAACAGGTGAAAGATTTAGCTTGACAACGATATGCTGGAATAAAGGTGAATATAATTGATAGCGTAATCTTCTAGGAAAGACTTTACTTTCCAGTATGCTGTACTTTGCTTAGACTGTTTTTCCAGCACTCTGACTCAACTATCTGCAAACATTCAATTATACCCTGCAGCTATTTCCAGAGAAATAAACAAGGTCAGCCTTCATTGGCAGAAACCTGAAATCATAGAAAATGCTTTTGGCATTCGTTACTTGCAATCAACTGTCTGAGTACAAATAAAAATTCAGCCCAGCATGAACAGCAAGAATACGTGGATCGTTATCTTGTCCAAACCAGACAGCAGATGTAGAATTCTAAAAATGTAAAGGGTTAATTGTAATAGAGATTTCTCTCTACAGAATGTAACACACAGGGATATTTCCTAAAAGGTTAGGTTGTTGAGATAGGAGAGGACTATAATGAATCACATATATTCTATTAGCCTCATGCTGTAAACAGTAAATTGCCTTAATTGTAAGTATGAAATGTGTAGCTAGATATGACCTTCCCTCTTCATATACAACACATACTGATTATTGTAACTATGTTAAGAATACTGTTTCTTACTGTCAAATAGCTCACAATTAATTATAAACAACTTGATCTCTATTTAAAAAATGTTCCCAAAACAATCATAATTTTCTCTAACATATTCTCATTTATAATTATTCATAGAATAAATTTCTTCGATAATTCTTAGTTCATAACTTGTCCATGCGTTTTACAGCAAATTTTCACCGGCTTAAGTTCAGGCTGTTTTCTACAGAAAGATCATGCAACCTCTCTGTTGTGCTATTACCAGATTGGCAGTACAAGTGTTCATAAATACAAATATGACAAATACCAACAACCAGGTACCTGTTAGCAGACCACATAATGGCAATCCTGATAGGAAACATACCATCTAATATGTGGTTTACCAGCAGACATATGACCACTACTCTACTAGTACAGATTTACGAGTAAGCCAGCTTTAGAAAAAAAACTGTAGTTTTTCTAAGCCTATAAAAATAGGCCAAATGCATTTCCCCTGCTTTTTTTTTGTGTGTGTGTGTGTATTCATCCAGCTCTCCTGAATAATCAAGATATGCTAATGACATTGCCTCAACTGTGATGTCTCTCCTCATCCAGAACTTATACTTTGAGGTCTCGCGTGAGACAGACCATGATATTTCACCCACATGACTTTCAGCCGGAACAATCTCACTGAAGCGATAAAGATAGGAGTATCTCACATTTAACCACTGAAGTACAACATTGTAGTAGGTGAAATTACACCTACAATGCCCAACAGCAGGATTTTTTGATATGACACTGCACAAATGCAAGTAAAAGACTGACTTTCTGAACTTCACTCTTCAGAAACAGTGGTGATCCCATCCATGAAGGCACAAACCAAGCCTCTTCTATCCCAAATCATGTTTGGTATGTTTGGGGGTTTTTTAAATACAGAAAAAGCTTCTGCTTTCCTTTTTAGTTTTTAGCCTACACTAGGTCTCAGTTTCAAGTTTTCACTGAAGTCCAAGACATGAGAACTTAACTTTAAAAAATCATGCCAGTATCCTGCAAATCATGAGACTACAGGACATGGGACTTACAATATTTTCAATATGGCAAGACTTTAAGACTTTTACAAGTTTAAGAACCATCAGTCCAGACTCCATGCAGCAGAATAAAACTTATTTTCTCTTTTTAGGTCACAGAATTCAGAATAGTGTTTGGAGAAGGTACAGTTACCCTCAGCAACCTTAATTCAGAACTGTCAGAGTTTTGTTTATAAGGATTTACATAAAATACAGGAAACAGTGCTTAGAAGAACACATCATTGGAAGCTAGTGGATATCTTCCTGTGCTCTATAACTAATAAAAGACTGCTGAAATGAGGTGCTTTAATTATTGTTAAATTTGATAGACTAAAAATTTGTATTCCTGACATCAGTAAGGACAGCTTTATATTTCTCATAAAAGGCATTAAACATACATTCTTCTCTGGTGCATTTAATTAGTACTCAAGCATTGTTAAATCTCAGCAATCCCTACTATGTATCAGGTTCAACAGACTGGTGTTCACCTTAAACGTGGGGAACAGTCACAGGCCTGATACAGTCAGCAATGAAATTGGAGTAAAATGGAAGGAGTTGTCTAAATGCCTTGGGTAGACTGAAGCAGTAGCAAGAGTGGTCTAACACTCAGGAAGATCAGCCTGACTGATATCTTCAAAAGATTGTTACTGGGAAGTTAATCACTGTTTAACCTGTTGTCAAACCTTCAAAAACACTTTGGTTCAAGTAACAACAATGAGGTTGGTTCAGGATTTGCTATTGTTGTTTCTCCTACCGAGCCAGATTTTCTAATCTGTGATTATGATCAAAATATTTATAGTCTCTATGTTTGTTTCAAGCAAAAGCACCTCAAAACATGGACCAGCTCTGCAACCAAGGTATAACAGGTCTAAAATGAGGACTATTATTAAGCAATGCCAGTTTCCATTAGCTGAAAATCTGGTACATTGCATTTTATAGTATACAACATTTTATAATATATCAAAGAATTTTTAAGAAAAGAACAAAGAATGTAGGAACCTAAGAGAAAGACACAGGTACAAGTACACTCCAGAAAAAACTGTCTACCTAAGATCATGTCAAGCACAGCATATTGCACGACATCTGGAACTCATGCACAGTGGAACAATGGGTGCATAGTCTTTGGTTTACTTAAGAGACAAGCAGATTACTTGTTAGAACAACACGGGAGACTCAGACCTTAAAAGAACCATATCATAGTGAAACAAAGACAAAGACAATTCAGGAATCCACAGACTCAAGGAGGCAATTTCCACTACGTATCTTTGGAGATAAGTTGCAGTTCTTCAGCAAGAGATTTTCCATTTTCATTTTTAAAACTAAAAAATTGGAGCAGCACACAAAAATGGTCTTACAAAAATTTAGTATCATCATCTCACTGCTGTTGATTTTCCAGAATCAAAATATCTCCAATGTTCCAAGAAATTCTGGATCTGTATCAGAACTACATTGCAAGAATAGATTTAATGGTTTAGGTGATACACAGTCATGATAATTAACTGTTGAGCAAGACTGCAAAGATTACTTCTGCTCATTACTCTAGAGGAGAGAGGTCAGTATTTGCCTGGGGTTATCCTCCTGTTTGGTCTTGAATACTGTGATATTTCCTATGGCTTCTAAAAAAAAGGAACAAGACAGATTTACTTTGTGAATTAAAATAAGCCTAGCTACAACCTTGTAATATCACATTTTGCTTTGCACATTAGCAGCATCTTGATTTTGATTTGCTAAGTGAAAAAAGTTGTGAAAACATGATCATCAGTCTTGCAAAATTAGCATCAGTTTATCGAAAGAGCTAAACTGAGCAATGCCTCATGCCCTAAGGTTCAGATGATATAACCTTTCTTTTTCCATGAGAGGCTTCAGGGAAGAATTGTCTTCAGACTTCTTACTACAATTTATGGCACAATTTGTCAAGAAGGGAGGTGGGGTGGAGGAGTTACTATTGACTTCTTCTATCAATATTGCCTTTCTATGTTTAGGCTGGACCAATAAGGCAAGAAAGAAAAGGAGATCACACTGCACGTGACCTAGCAGCTGCCAAATGAAAGACGACAGTTGCATCTGTATGCCCACAAAACCTAAACTCTAAGACTAAAATAAAAGATACCAAAGACACAGAGTTGGGAAAGCTCAAAGAAGCACCAAAAAAAAAGGGGGGAAAGACCAAAAAACCCCAAAAAAAAAAAAAAAAAAAAAAAAAATCAAAGTGGTAGTGAAGGATTTCAAATATGCATATATAAATTGGTCACAAGATACTTCAGGACAAAGAAATAAAAAAACCTGTTCATCATTTTAAGTGATTTGCACCTTAAAATCTTCACTTCTAGGGAAACTACAGAAAAGCTGTTCAGAAGTTCACGTTAGAAAATATTCAGAAATTAGTTCAAAAAGTAGAAGTATTTGCATTGTGGAATAATAATGATTGTATGTATTTAGAAGGTGGCACCCACAAAGATGTGCATACAGTTTCCTTTATGCTAGATCCAGCATTTTGCAGGCCAATAGAAGGATGGTCCTGAACCCCACACAATAACCAGCAACACCTCACTGCATGTACCTCTGTTTTTGCATGCCTCTCCTTCTGTTCAAGCCAGAATATCACCTTGAAAGAATTTCCCCTTCTTCAGTAAAAAGTTAAGTAGTCCACACAGGTCTTAGTGTTTCTAAGCTAACTGTGAGATGGCAATATAAGACGTATAAAATATTCATTTCTATTAAAGATATTTCTCCTACCATCTCCAGTCTTAATGCTAAAGGTTAAACCTAATATCCGAGTCATACATGCTTTGTAAGTGTGACATAGTGCTAACAGTATGCTACATCTTTAAAAACAAAGATTTTTGTGCTGTTTTCATTTATTGCAGCACATAGGTATTAATTGCTTTTCTTATAAGAGCTTAGCAAATGCATCAAATTTAAAAGCATTAAAGAGCTTGATGTCAAATAAAGAATATGACCTATGGTGGGGAAAAAAACAAATGAACAAACAGCAAAAAAGAGGCATTTCAAGGAACGTCTACCTTGTTAATTCAGAAATAATGGAATATTTCTTCAAAAGCACACTTTGCAGAGCTACATCTTGTCAGTCCCACTGTGCCCTCAGCTGAGGTACAGTACCTTGTACTCCTATAATGCTCTACAGGCAAGAAATAAAAATTCAAGGTGTATTTCAGAAAAGCTTTACAAGCTCCTAAAACATTATCCGCTCTCAACCAATTTTATGAATGGTAATTTTTCTTCTTCACATTCTCTGTTGGCCTTTCTTCCTGCAGTCATACAACAGCTTGTCAGATTCATCAAACACATGAACAAACATTGAATCCAAAATACTTTCCACCTGTGGAGAGAGATAGAACTCAAGGAGCAGACATCTGACCTATTTTTTGTGAAGCTGTGTTGCAGAGCCCTTTAAAAATATCAAGTCATTCCCATGCTCTCTACTGTCCCCATTCCTTGGAAAAAATTGCATTTCTAGTATGCATTCAAAAAAACCGAGCTTTTTTTTTTGTCAATGGACCAAACTAAACATGCTATCAGAACATTTCCAAAACTTTACATTATGCCATGCCATTTACACTGGCTGGACTCACAACACTCTGCGCATCACATTTAATTAGCAGGAAATCTAAGAAAGATCACACAGAACCCATTAACTTGAAATTGCTTTCAGGGGTAATTAGAAAGTGTGGCAGCTCCCTTCTCAATATTTTAAAAGAACATTTTAATCCATTTCTGCAAAGGAACAATAACAAAACCAATCAATGAATGAACCTTTTGGTAACATTTAAAAAATTTTAAGAAATCTCCTAGCCAGAAAATTAAAATGCTTCAGTCCCTCTAAGGCTTCCTTAGGTTACTGTACTTATAGCTGTTCATTGCATCTAAGAAGTAAAAAAATCACTCTTCACTGTCATTTTACATTAGGTTCTGGTGATCTGCAAACTACCATCAGAGTACATCTTTATGTTGTATTTTATATTGGGATGTCACAGGCTTGCTTTATCATATCAATGCAATTTCCAACTCTCAAAATTTAAAGGAAAATATGCACAATTATTCAAGCAAAAGTTGTCTTCTAACTTAAATACCCACCAGCCTGGTACAAAAGAAGTGAACAAGTTAACTCCTACACTAAGTTAAACTATTGCCATGACACTCATCATTAAGAACCAGAGGCTTTTTTTGCTGCTGTTCTTAAATAATAGCAGGACTTTTAATGTCAGTATGCTTGTTAACTGCAAACTTTATCTACATTTGAACTCTCTGACATCTGCTGCATCCTACCTCAAACTGACTGTGAAGCTGATGTTCATCTTACTAACTGTGGAGTGGCTTTGAGGTGTGTGATATTTAAAATGACGTCTCTTCCATGGGCGAGAAGAAAATACAAGTTTTCAACAAGGAATGACTGGACAAGTGTTGCCTTGCATTTTTTCCTATTATATACATACAGCCTGCATGGACTAATGAAGGTGAAGGCACTTCATTTATCTCATTCCTTCCTCCATTTCTCCTCCCATCCCATACACAGTAGAGAGAGGAGAATCTACTTCGAGAAGGAACTAGGTTCTCAGAGAGTGTAACAGACTCCAGCCTGCTGCTTCTAACACTGAGTTATTCATGCTGAACTGGTTGACTGGTTCTCCTACTGCTTCTAGGGAGTCATTATTTTGAAGTGTGCTTTGGTCACACACTTTCCCTTGTCTGACAAGTCCATCTGATCCATATAATGGTAGCTGGTCACCAGCTATGTTTAGGACTGGAAATGGGGCAGGGTTCAGAAAACAATATGCCAGATGATTTTCTTCCTTTCATCTCTTCTTCTACTTAGAGGTGTGTACTATAGGTAAGATTCAGTCTTATAGTTTGAGTCTGCAGTAAAACAAAAGGGTATTTCCTCTTACCTACTCCTAAGTTAGTAAACGTACAGGGTCACTGGAGCTGGAAGCTAATTCCACTGAGGACTAGTGACCCACTGATTAATAGATATCATGAAGTTGCACGCTCATCTCCTTGTTTCTGTAACTGCATCACTGAGTACCAGGTCTGCTTACACCAAGGCAGAATTTATTAAATTGCCCCTGGCATTCTTCCCAGAGAAGTATTTTGTGCGTGCTATTACACAGATGAAAAAAAAAAATTCTTTTGCAATGCCCGAGATCTATCATGCATAAAGGTTACCTTAAAACATTCACACCTCAAATATATACACATCCAGAAAGGTTAGTAGCAACCGAGAGTTTAAGTGAGGACAATGATTGCCAGGAAAACTGTCTAGCTAACAAGCACAAGCTCAATTGCTCTCAGTTACTTCAGTACACTCAGCAGATGGACTACAAGGGATCCAATCCTCCTTTTTATTGTTTATTACATGTGTATATACCCAGTTCTCAATCAGCATCAAATTCTTTCCAACAGATGACTGAGATCTATTAAGCCTGAAACTCCCATCTACCATGACCTCAGATGTATTTCCTTAGAAAACAAACATTTTCTATCGAGAACTTTAAAAGCATTAACTCCAGCAATATTTAACAGACACTGACTTAGGTGACCAACAAATTCTTATTGCTGAAAACTAGCTTAACACTACTAATGACCCAGATAACCCACTGTTCTTACTTATTTCACCTTTTAAATTTTATCCATGTCTGTACAGCAAAATGTAGGAAGTTCTCAACAGTATTTCACATAATTAAATTATGCAATCAATTCCTCCTCTCCAAGATATTTATCTGGAAATGCTTTAGTGAGATACCATCATAAGAGTGAGAGTGATCGTCCTCTGATTTTCATCTTCATAGTCCAAGGAGGAATAGTGGCAACTACATGTCATTAGCTATGGTCCAATACATACAGAGACACACAGAATTCGTTTATCAGAAAACCAATTAATGTTCTCAACTTTTCCTTCAGTATCACTTTTTGCTACTTAGATAAAACATACTGTTATTAAAGTCTAAGAAACGGAGAGTGCCAAACGATTTGTGAAAAATATGTGCATCTCCTGTTGGGTATCCTAAAAGCATACATTTTCAAGTATTCTGAGACTAACTGAAGTGCTTTTAAAAGTTTTAGCAACTTTATTCTCCCATGAAATCTCAAGGGATGACATGAATAAACAACAGGTAAGATGATTTATCTCTGTTTAGAGTGAAAAATATGGGGTTTCTGAATGATCCAATGTCCTAAATAAGGAGCACAATGTCATTAGTGGTGGAAGCATCTTATTTCATTCTCCTCTTCTGTAAAACGATACCTTTTTACAACTGAAGGGTGCACCACATCTACGTTTGTAAAATGTCTTTAGATCACCACATGAAAGGAGTTGTACAACTGCAGAACATTATCAATAGTGTTTTCTACTCTTTCCATAAACAGTCACATTAATTACAAAGGATAGTCAGAAGGCAACAAAAGTCGTTCATGAAGAGAGACTTCAACATTACATAATTGATAAACATTTCTGTTCCTTAAAAAAACATGATGGTATGAAAAATATTGCCCATTTTAGCAATACATTAAATGCTGCAGATACAGAAATAAAGCTTAAGGTAGTTGTATAGAACTTACGGAGTTACTGAAGTTACATTCTGGGAAACATGAGCTTTCTTAGTTTTTATGAATGCTATATTTGGCTACTGAATAGAGATGAAGAATTTCAAGGGTTTAAAGCTTAAAGGTGAGAGGCGAAGCAGTATGTCAGGCAGTAAAGCTAATGCCAGCTTTCTGGAACTAATTTAGGGAAAAGGTTATTCTGTTGTCTAGCCTACCCAGAAGTTGCTCTTGCCTGCTTCACACTACAAAAGACAGTGTAATGGAGTTCACAGGGCTGTTGCTTAGAAGTACAGTATAGTTCCAAACAACATTTTTAGTAAAGTTAATTCACACTTTTGCCTGAATGAGCCATGGGTACCATATGTATTTTTATTACAGCCAGCCTCCACTTTTAGTGAGTCATTCACAAGAAAAAAAAACAATTTCACTATAGCTATGAAAGCTGACTGCTTTTTGCATGTGCTGGGATGACCGCAGTTTCCTCACCATTGATGAGTAATTGAAATTCCGCCTGCACCAGCCACTTAGTAAAACCTTTCAAATGGAAAGACAAAGTTGATGAGAAAAGGACACAGTGGTACAACGCTGCTGAAGACTCTCATTATGTAAGCATCCTTACAGCAAGGTCTGAAAGGCAGATTTTAGCTGTCCAGATGTAGAAGACATGACCTTGTATCATTGTTTGTCCAGAGAATTCCTAGAGAAAGATTATACACTACAACTGCCCCCCCCCCCCCTCCCTTTTCTAAATACAACAAGAGGGAGGGAGACAATAGAAACAACTCTGTGGGGAGAATCTTCTTCCACCACAGTGGTTCTTGGTGGATCAAGCCAGTGTAAGTCCCTATATCCTTGAACTTACCAAGGTGAAATAGGCCCTTTGCATGTAAACTATGCCGTGCTTTTCCTGTTGTAAAAACGGCACAAATGGAAGCTGGCTGACTGGCAGCTGTTATAGATGTGGAAAATATACTGGATTCAACCTTCAGCATTTGTGATCTCATAATAAACTTCTGTTAGGTGTCAGATCATTTTCTGGAAAGGAAGTACGATTATGAGAAACCTTTTGCAATATTATCAATGCAAATCTGTGGAGGCTGCTTCCAAAGTCAAAGTAAATCTATGTGAATGCAACTCTATGGAGGGCGCATTATCTTATCATCATGACACAAAATGAAACAGCAGAACAGGGCTGTGGAGTCTGTGGTAGAATGTCACAGTGGAGTATGTCTGAATGAGATATGCTGCCACTGCTTTAACAGAGAGTATTTTAGGTATTTTAGGTCTTTTCTTTCTGGATTACCCAGCTTTTGGTCTCAGTCATTAGCAGCTAGGCCTAAAACAAGAAGTGAATTCCTTGTCCTATCCTTCTATTTTTCAGAGTGTTTCCAACTCATCTTTCACACTTTTCTTTCCTTCATTCAAGTGTTGTTTGTAACACTTAAGCCTCTAGACCCTGAAAGTATTTTGTGGTCATTTTATTCATGCCCTTAAAAGTGGAGGCCTGGATACCTGTCCCACCTATTTAGACTTCCAATTTACATAATCAACATGTGCATATCAGATGTTTACATTCCCTGAACAGCTAGACAAATCCTCAGAGGATTTCAGATGGAAAGAATCACTACCTGGAAGTGGTTAAACTCTTAATTTAGACAAAGCTTCTGACTTAGACCTTAAAGCTAGGTGGGATTAACTTGGATTGTGCAGTCTAGATGGACAAGAAAGAAAAAGTATAACCAGTCCTATTTTACAGATAAGTAACTGTGTCAGACGTGCCCCTTCTAAACAGAGTTATATGCCCCCTCTTGAACTATCTTTTGCCAGTGCCTCAAATTTAGGATTGGCTGTTCAGTATTTGTTTATATCAGCCTTTTTAAAAAAAAATCATTTAAATGAAATTGAAAGTTTTCTAAAAAGTATTCAATAGCTTGTACATGTAGAGTTGAAACAGCTGGTTTGCACAGTCAAGAATTAGTCTGTTTCTGTGGGATTATATCTTAAACTAACCAAATCTGTATCATAACAAACTTGTTCTCTTGAAAAACTGACTAAAATAAAAAAAAAATCTACTTACAATATATTCAAAGACAACTGACAATACATCAAACGCTTTTTTCAGCTAGAAGAGAAAGGAAGTAATGTTTAAATAGGCCAATATTAAATATTTCTTTTTATCAAATAGGATCATATTTTCTAGCACCCAGGTTTCAAAACAGCATGCCCATATTAGAAAAATAATCACCAGGTGTCTGAATTAATTGCCAGATCAATTCAGAGGAAACCATCCAACAGCCAGTCACATGTGTTTCTCTAGGAAAAAAGAACAACTACAAATTAATTGAACTCTCTTACTGAAGAATAATGACAACCCCAGACTTGTTCAGCAGGCATCGGTGTAAAATCTTGCTTGTTTTTGTTTTTAATTAAAAAAGCAGGCCAAATCATAAGTTCTAGCTCCAGCTGAAACCCAAAAGAATACAATATATATGTTTAATTTTTCTCGCAACAGCAAAGTTTGAAAAATACAGAGTACTTTAGAACGCTGCACACATTAATCAGTACCTACTCTTAAATATCTTACACATTCATCACTAGTTTTGAGCTCTGACTGGAAAAATGTACGTTTTCCACTTTAAGAGGAAAAAACCAAACACCTCCAGATGAGGCCGAGATGAAGTATCAATACTTTACACAGGTAAAAATGACTCTGCATCAATTTAGGCTCAGTTAAAAGCTGAGAGTCATGGCAAACTTTCTGAGAAACCTAGAATGAATTTCAAATCCAATACAAAGTCTAAAACAGTGTAGAAAAACTCAGAGAATCTTTGCATCGTATCTTCCATTCTTGGTATCAGTATGTGCTGGTTTTTCCTGGGATACAGTTAATTTTGTTCACAGTAGCTAGCATGGGGCTATGTTTTGGATTTGTGCTGGAAACAGTGTTGACAACACAGAGATGCTTTCGTTATTGCTGAGCAGTGCTGACACAGAGTCAAGGCCTTTTCTGCTTCTCACCCCACCCCACAGTGATGGCATTTGTCTTCCCAAGTAACCATTACGCATGATGGAGCCCTGCTTTCCTGGGGATGGCTGAACACCTGCCTGCTGATGGGAAGGAGTGAATGGATTCCTTGTTTTGCTTTACTTGCGTGTGCGGCTTTTGCTTTACCTATTAAACTGTCTTCATCTCAACCCACGAGTTTTCTCACTTTTACTCCTCTGATTCTCTCCCCCATCCCACCGTGGGGGGAGTGAGCGAGCGGCTGTGTGGCGCTTAGTTGCTGGCTGGGGTTAAACCACGACATAGTAACAGGGCACACATTCCTTTTCAAATATCTTTTCTTTATTTAATCTTCTAGATTCCTATGCATGCTCTCTTGTATTCAAGTCAGAAGGCAATGAACAACTTAAAATCCTTGAGATGGGGGAGAATCTGAATTCTATGCTCTGACAGTTGCTAACATACTGCAAAGTCCATAGGGGAAGTTTTCTACAGAACTGATTGCCTTCCTTCAGGAAGAACTCAACAGAAATGAGGGCATCCGCAAAATAAATTCCCCAAACCCAGCTCTGGAACACTATGGGACCACAAATAACCACTTAAACTTTTGAAAGAACACAGAAAGATTTTTCCATCACAATGTCTGAAATCACATAAAACAATACCAAAAGAAGGACTAGAAACATGCTACTACTAATAAATAGGTCACATTCTAATTTTTTCTTCACCATGACAAACACACATGCAAAAGAACAGTGAAACCATTTCTTGAAGTTTTAATTGCAAACATTGATTTGAAAACCTACTTTTTTTTTTTTTAATTTCTGTACAATCAGCATGTTGAGGAATGGTAAGTTATTGCTTAATGTTCATAACCATTCAGTGTCATGGCAAGTGCACTCTAATACAATTTATGCTTGCTTTCATAGAACTTTTGAACAATTTGAATTTATCACAACATTCAAAGCAAACAAGCAGTTTTCAAGCAACATTCTTTGAAGTAACACTAATCTGTAACTTGATTTTGATGTTTATACACAGGCATGAAATTGATTTATTTGGAGGACAGCAAGAGCACAAAAACTGTTAGTTGTAATTATATTGTGTAAGGAATATTTTGCAGGTTATCTTCCACTGAAGATAAAAACACTTATCTAAAACCCTGACAGCACAGACTCGGGCACTGTTCTGATCTCTCCTCATAAAGACCTATCCTGTATCATTCTCCACTTGGACATTAAATAGATGCAAGATAACACTGCAGCTCTACAACAGATTTTCTCTTGTCTTGAACATATTTACTTTGTAGTTTAGGTGGCTGACAGACAATTTATAAAATAAGGAATTAACATGAATAAATTAGACTGGAAAGTATGGCATAGTACACATAACAATTACTTTTTTGCATTATGCAGTCAAGATCTTCCTAGTAATCATGAGAGAAGCTTTTCTAGAATGGCTAAATACATTAGCTTACATTTCCCATACAGATTTTGGAGTTGAAAATTTTATTTTGAGCTCTTTGGTTCATCTTACGTCCTGTGTAACTGATAGTTGATTCCAGATCTGTCTTATTTTAATACCATCTACACAGTTGCATATTACACAACCCAACAAATATCCATCTCAGACAGAAAACTCTCATATCTTCTCATGCTTTCCATTGCCTATATATTGATTTTTCAAGAGTATTGTGCTATTTATAGTTAGTAGTGCAGTAAGAACCTAATGATTTGGTTTCAAAGATGCTGAGAACTTGCAATTCTCTTTTATAACAATCTGTCTGTTGATGTCCAGCACTTATAAACTCAAAACCCAGGACTTTAATGGAAGGCACTTAATTCCTTAAACCAATAAATAAGAAAACCCACTGGGGTTTCATTGGAAGTGAATTTTTAAGGGGCAAAGTAATTCTGAAACTTAGTTCTTGCCAGCAGTTATGCAGCTACTCCCTAAAAATTGCAATTCCCTGCATCTAAAGTCTAAAAAGTTCTCTATAAATCAATATGGATTTAGCATTTAAATGTTAAGCATGCACAACTGAACAAGGAAAAAGTGCAAACATCAACGTAGAAACAAACACGTATGACAACCAGCACGTACAGTGCAGATGTCATTATGCAATCTGCCTCTCCCATAGGAGAAAATGGATAAGAAATTGAAAACCAGCAACTGGTGGAAAGTAATTAAACTGCAACTGACAAAAAGGTTGGAGCGACAAGTCTGGCTGAAGAGAATTTCAATAACTCACAAACACTGAACACAGTACTATCCACTTCTATGATGGCTCTCTCCTGTTTCTGGTTTGTTTTTTTTTTTTAATTTAATTCCAATACTCTTGAGTATTATACTAGGGCCAAGAAAGTCGCAGTTCCTTATTGATTTCAGAAGATTTTGGATCTAGGCCATATAGTATATTAAAATAGAATAGAAGGGTCAAGATGATGATAAAAGAAATTAAGATTAGCTATTTATGGTGTCATGGATCCTTCAGATTTAGAATTTGATCCTGCCTTCATCTGTAAGAAATGCTTTTTCAATAGAGAACTCCAAACAACACACACAACAGAAAATGTAAAAGCAGATCAAGTATCCACAAAAACTTAACCTGCACAGCAGCCATCTGTCTCAGAAGTATAGATATATTTTCCAAACATAGTCTCTCTTTTTCTTATTCAGTTGAGAATCAGATCCTCAGCTTCACATGGATCATCTTCTGGTCTTTTTCCATATTTAAAATTGTTCCTATTGAATTGCTTACCTCTAAATTAGCAAGTAATGAGGACCAAGAAAAACAGATCTGCAGAGAGAAGCAGTTGGGGCTGAGGGCCCAATGTCCACACTATAGATGTTTTAAGGGTTTTTACTTCAATATGCTTTGCTCTGGTAACCTAGATGAATGATCACCTGCAGCTGGAATGCATTAACTGTGTTCCTGAGTGCTTCCTCTAGTTTAATTTCATTTGAGAGGAATCCAGTTCATGCACACTGAAACCACTCCACAATGTGAACCAAAGCACTGGAAGTGGGAAAAATCATGAGATTTAATTCAAAAGTACACTCTCGATCCAAACTGAAATCCTAATAGAGAGATCTTTACAGAGGAATGTCCATTTTATAAGTTGTCAGGAATTGTACATAAATGGAAGTAAACTCACTTGAAGGCTGTATAGGTGAAGCCAAGGGGGTAGGGGGTGGTGGCAGGGAGAACTTTTTGGAGAAGAGGGATAGAGAAGGGCAGTTACATCACAGCCTTGGAGACATCATCTGATAATTTTTCAGCTTGTCCTGGCTCACAAAGTACGATGTGGCAAACTCACCCTGCGCAAGCGACAACTGCTCTCTCTGTTGTGCCTAAGATACATTGGATTACATTAATAAGACATTGCCAGCATTGAAATCATTGACACTCCATTTACTGAAAGGTTTCTGGAAAGGACAAAAAGCTGTTCACTAATGCACTGGCAAAGACAAGATAAACATAGCATTCATCTTTTCTCATGGAAAAGTCTTCACAAGTTAGTTGCTATTTTCCAACCACAAAAGATTATCACACAAGCTCTAAAGGAAAAAGCAAACTCTAGGCAAGAAGAATGACATTTTAATACTTCCTTGGAACAAATGAAATCCTGTTGAATACAAAACCAGAAGAACTGCCATATCAGAACAAGACAATAATCCATCCAGTCTGTTATTCTGCTTCCAAAAAAGGCTAATTGCAGCTTTGGAGGGTAGCTTAGGTTTCCCATAAACTGAACAGTTCTGTGCAAGTCTGAAGAATAATTTTTAGCCTGACTGCAGCCTAACCATAAAGTCTAAATGTAGCAAGTACACGTGATCACAACAGGACAGCTCTGGTTTTTATTTCATTTAATATAATTACCAATACTAGTTTTATCCTGCAATGTGATCATGTCCCACAAATCCAAAGAGATGGCATTAAGTCAATATTTGCAACAGATACCGCTGAAGAAGCAGAGACACTGCAGATAGTTGTTTTGCCATTCAGGATTTTTTTCTCTTCATCGTCCCCAAATCTGCTTGCCTGCAGAACTGTGAAACTCTTAAGACTTCCTTTATTCTTCCCAACCCTTCTTCCCTAATTTCTGTTTAGAGCCGTATTCCTCGACACATAGGGAACAGCACTTACTCCTGGGAGTAATGGCATTATGGTAACTACAATCACTCATGTAAGTGCTATCAAATATGAAGAGTAATTACAGCACCCATGGATTGCATCAAGTTTTTCACAACAGTGAAAACTTTTATTAAAAATGAATATAACTGTTCACTCCTTGGAAATAACTATTATGTTTCACAATTACTTTTTAAGATATTTTCTATCATCCATAGCAGTTTTTAATTCCTTTCTTATTAATGACAGAAAAAGTTTTGCTTATAGTTTTTGTGTGTGCACCCTTGTGCATGCATGCACATGTGTGGTCACAAGTGAATAAATAAGCCTACTACATGCACTTAGGTTATCTGAAAATAAAGTTCTTCATGCAATTTATCCTTCCTCTGATGTGGAATACCTCTATTTACCAGCACCCTCCAGTGCTAATATTTCCTCAATATTGGCATCTCTCCTGCTCACTGCTGTTATTCACTAGTGCAACTTGTGATGGTGGTCCTTGTGATATGGACAGAGTCTTACTAGAAACAGGACCAAATCCACCAGCCAATTTCACAAGTGTTGTACAGCAGTCAGATGGCCATTAGTGACCTGACCTGTCCAACGAAAAGCTCTTGGTTTCATTTCCAGTACCATCAGCTTATTATCTTCCCACTGCTTTGCTGTGCAACATGCAAGATATTTTCCACAATTCTACATAAGAAAGCTTTGCATTTATGTCATGACTGCATACAGATGGATGTGTGGAGTCTCTTTTGAGTGTTCTCCTTCAGGGTGTACTAGTCTCATTAAGTAAAATGCTAGGGATTTCTAGCTTTAAAAGAAAAGCATTATTTTTATATATACTTCATCTTTAACCTCAAATTAGAAAAAGTTTTCCTGATAAATATCCTGATAAGTATAGGTTTTCCTGATAAATATCAGCACCATTCCTTACCTCTTTTTGTCCACCTAGTCATTAGTGTATTCACCTCTCTATATGTACAGTGTTATTTTTTCCCAGCCCTATTGGTTTTGCTAGGTTATTTTTCCCCACTTACTCTTCCTTCATTTTATTTTTTCCGTTCCTTTTTCTATACTCTGCATTTTCTTCCTTCTTTTTTCCTATTCTGATGCATATTTATTTAGTCCTTCTCATTTCTTTCAATCCCTGAGTTAACAGGAACTTTTCCTGTCTGATTTCAGAAGCTTTCAGATCTTTTCCTCCTCTCTGATCTAGTGTTCTCATCTCTTACTTGACAATGCTTTTCTTCACACTACTGCTCTTCAAACATTATGTTATCTTTCAGCACTTGAGCAAGGTGGTCAACAATCATGTCACTGGACTGAAGACTGAATATATTTAAGCAATCTCTGTAGACCAAAACAAACCATGTACAGCAATATATCTGCTAATCATTTTAAATCCAAAAGAAGCGTTCAGCATTCAGAAACAAGGATCAATCCTCTCTATTCACATTCTTATGTTTTCCTAACCTTAACACCCACATTACCTTGCATGTTGTACTGTTATGATGTCACTGGACTGAAGACTGAATATATTTAAGCAATCTCTGTAGACCAAAACAAACCATGTACAGCAATATATCTGCTAATCATTTTAAATCCAAAAGAAGCGTTCAGCATTCAGAAACAAGGATCAATCCTCTCTATTCACATTCTTATGTTTTCCTAACCTTAACACCCACATTACCTTGCATGTTGTACTGTTACACCCTAAATCTCTTTTCTCCTTCATTTTTTAGCACCTTCATTCCCCTGCATCAGCCCAAAATTTGAGCAACTGATGTAAAAGTCTTAGGCAACCATTTGAATATTATTCAGAGACTCTGGAAAGTAGTTTGTAGCTTTCCTACAACGTGCCAGCCCCTAGCCTTCACTGAAAACAACACTGTGAACAGTAAAAACAACCTCTTCAGTATCCACTGAAGTCTAATAGAAAACATGAGGTCTATCGTCACCCTAAATATACAGTATTTTGCCTGATTAGAGCGCATAATAGCTGTGTGTATTAATTCTCTTCAAATGAAGCAGTATGACTGTATTCTTTTCAGGGCCCGCAGGGACTAGTCCAATATTGCCCACTTTTAATTGTGTCTAAAAATACGTATTTGCTTACTCAGCCAGCTTCTACATTTATTTCCCTAAATGTATAAAATGGCTGTGGTGCTGCAGTACAACATTGTGTGACCACACGGTGTCTTGGGGTGCATTCATCAAATTACAAAGGCACTGCAATCAGAGACCAAGCCAAGTCACCCCAGGCAGGGAAGTTTCACGGGAAAGTAGTCTTGACAGAAGATATATTTTAATAGGCTGTATTTAGCAAACAAGACTGAATCTTATTTTGTGTTTTCAGAATTTAAAATCTCTTTCTCTTAGGGATTTTTGGCTGTATATGTTCATTATATTTTCTTAGCACTTGATCCAAACAGAAATGCACAGCTCCTTCTGCCAACAGATATCTCAAACCCTAGGGAGATAAAGGAATTTTTATACCTCTTGACCATAATAGCTTTTACTTTCGTACCTCTCAACCTGACACGGTCATAGTATGAGGTGTAGAAAAAGGTAGGACAGAAAAAAAAATTACCAGTGCAGAAAGTTTCACATGAACCGAAAATAATTTCTTTATAGCGTTACTAAGTGTATCTAACCCAAATATCCTGACTCTACATTTCCAGTGCAAAAAAATTATAACAGTCCAAGTAAGCTAGTGGGAAATCCTGTAAAGGAGACAAAAATCTCAGTATAAAACAAAGGGGCAATCACTGCTTAGGATAGACAGACAGATCAGAGTAGACACATGTTCTGTCAATAGTTCCTAGTTTATAACCACTAGGTTAAGTGCCAAGCGTACAAATTACCCATTTATTGATGAATTCTGCTGCAATTTATAACAGTCCAAGTAAGCTAGTGGGAAATCCTGTAAAGGAGACAAAAATCTCAGTATAAAACAAAGGGGCAATCACTGCTTAGGATAGACAGACAGATCAGAGTAGACACATGTTCTGTCAATAGTTCCTAGTTTATAACCACTAGGTTAAGTGCCAAGCGTACAAATTACCCATTTATTGATGAATTCTGCTGCAATACTAAGAATGAGAAAAATATTTTACTAAAATTAGAGTATATTGTACTTTGAGATCCTACATATATATGTATTCAACTCAGAAAGCCACCATATCCATAGTACATCTCTATGCTCTAGCCAGTCACTGGTTCAAGAGTAAATCTTCCGATTTCTTTTTAAATTATTTTAACTCTTGTACCAAATTGCTGATATCCTAAAATCCACATATATACCTATCAAAAACATCACTTTTTAGGCTGTCATACAAGTTGTCCCAGTCCTATCACCTATCCTGTATTCATACAAATATATAATTTCCAAAATTACATGTAGCTACATCTGCTGTGTATTCTTTTCTTTTGAGGGGAAGATGTAGGCTTTTTGTTTGTTTGTTTTTTTAATATTAATTACCTAAATTATACTAAGACAAACTTGAAAAACGCACAGAGCAATTTAACTGCATCATGCCTTGACTTAAAGCTATGATGGCATCGTAGCATACACCCAAAGCTACATTTCTCTGATATAAGACAGTTGTGTGCCAGGGATTTAAACAGCACTAGTCCAAGCACTACAGAGGTATTCAAGTGGCACCAAGCCAGCTAAAAGAACAAACAAAAAGCTGATACACGGGATCTTCATTAAGGAATATCTGAAATACACAACTAAGACTTATAGAACAAAATTTCAACTCTTATTACACACTCCACAGTATTACCTGGAAGTCTTCTTACACTCTCTGTCAGCATGCTTTTTTTTTTTGCCTTTTTTTTTTTTTTGGACAACAAGCAGAAGTTCATTAAATTTTAGTCAGCAATCTCTCTTCCACCAGGCAGGTATAGATGACTTTATAAAAGCCCCAGAAGCTCAGCTGCTACAAATTAGCATAAGTGGGCCAATTTTAAAGGAGCTGTGCTGATTTACACCAGAGCAGGGTTTGGCTCTTGGCAGCATTGTTTGATTTTGTTTTTAATGTACTTACAACTTACAATATGGCAGGGGAGTTTGTCCATCGCCCTTATAAAAAAAAATTTGCCCATCCCATAGACTTCATAAAAAAAAAAATAGTATTTTAGGCATGAGGAGACAAAGGAACCCAAGAAAGACAAAATATGCCTTGTTGTATGTAACAGTTGGTATTAATCTCAAGTAGTAAACTAGGTCAGATGCGTGATACCATTACAGTGTCCCCTAAGACTGAATGGAGATTAGTATCAAAGGTCCAAGACTACGGTTGCTGTAAGACTCCAGTTGAGTAACACAAACAGTGAGTGAGTGAACAGCACAGGACAGTACAGCAAGGCATCGCATTTCTACATTATAATGAGACTGGATTATTAAAGTAAATATTAACAAAGGCTTGAATTCTTATAGTTTTGTCAACTTATCTGTTCATAGTTCTGCAGCCTGCAAATGGATGCAGCTCGAATCTTGAATCAAAAGGACAAATCCTGATCCCACTGAAGTTAAACAGAATCATGCTCCAAGAGAAAGAAACATTGATGTCAGGAAAAGAAATGTTTCATTAGCTATCTAAAATCCATCTCTGCATGCATCTTTCTATTGTGTTATGTTCTACGGTTTTAAGCAGGTGTTTCTTGGGCCTGTTTTTGATGAAATTGTTCTATAGGAGACTTCCCTTTATTTAGCAAAGAAATTACAGTGATATCTAGTGTCCCTGTACCTCGGTACATAACCATAACATAACTACACATGTCCACGATATAGCATTATTGCACAGCTTTGTTCCAATCTTTCCTTCCTACACTCATTGCAAAATACTCCTCTTTTCACAGAACAACTGACCACTGCGAGGTCATTCCATCGCCATACTGAGCTGTGCGCCATCAAAAGCTGCACTGTTGAGGATATGATAAAGTGGAATTTCCCTTTACGAGAATTTTTATGCAGAGCTCCCACATCAGTGATTACTCATTTACTGAACTCTAATAATTGTTTGAAAATTACCACTTCAACCATTCAGAGACAAGCCTAGAATGCTGTGCTGGAAAGGGCTTTCATAACCTCTTTTACAAGGGGACTACATTTGAGGAATATCTTTGGGGAATACGTAAGAAACAAGGGAAATTCTAACTAGATCATATTATATGTTTCTAAAATTAGAAATGTTTAGTCTTTTCCCAAAGGGCCTTGATATATCCAGTAATAGCTATTACTAGCATTTCAGATGCACGAGGCTGGTGAGAGGAGGAAATTTATTTTCACAGCTTCGCAAAAGACACAATTCAGAATACCAAATTTGAATGGGATCAAGATTAGTCTTCTGACTCCAGTCAAAGGGGTCATCTAATTCATTCTCCTGTCCTGTAACATAATCAGTTATTCCAACAGCACTAGCAGCTAGATGTTTGTTCAGTCAGTTCCTAAAACTCTGAAGATGCAGACCCATAATCTTTCCAATGTTTTTCACTACCTATATTATCAGACAGGTTTTCTAACTTCTAATCTGAATGTTCCTTGCTGAAGTTTAAGCCCATTATCTCTTGTCCTATCAAAGAGGGACATAGAAGAGGAACATTTTTACATTCTTTGAGAGTTTTACATATTAGAAAACCATTATCATTTCTGTTCATAGTTTTTCTTTTTCAAAGTAATCCCTCCATTAAAACTTTCTTTTCTGGTGATGTTTTCTAGATCTCCAATCACTCTGAAGGCTTTAGAAAAGTGGTTTGGAATTCTGAACTGAAATTGGGTGACCAGAACTGTAATTTCTTGTGTTATAAACAAACAGAACTAAAATCAGCTAAAAAAAAAGAAAAACAAAAAACAGCTGAACATCATGCTCAATACTTCCTACTTCATGGACGTACTATGGTGACAGCTTTGCATCTAAAACAGTAAATTAAAAGCAAATACACAAAAGCTAAAATATCCTGAAATACATAATGATAGAACTAGCAGAGTTAACAAGCCAGTACAAAGCTGCCTAAAGTAAAGTCAGAAATAATTACTGCTTATAAAAAGTCTTGTTGACAGCATTTAATGCTGGTCCCTTGAATTACGAGAAGCGTGCCTTTAGGGCAGAATGCATGTAATGCTTGAAAGTCAGGAGTATACTTCCAGTTGGCAGTTTTAATAGCATGCTTCCACGCTGTGCTCTTCTTTATATTGTTAGTAAGCAACTTCTTGAGGAAATCACATTGCAGTCAATGTGCTTGTGTAGGAATTTGGTTTTGTCCACATCAATTGGCAGAATAGCAAATATACTAGAGCTGGCCATGTGGTTCAGCTTAATGCCGATGAGAAAGAGGGCCTTCCTGGTTTTAACTATACCTTTGGAAGGAATTCAGATACAAAACCCAAAGCATGCTTGATTTGAACACAGTAGCAACTTAGATGTGGCCAAGATTCTGCAACAGTACCTGAGAAACAGCAATTTTAGAACGTGGTACATAAAAAGGAGATGGCAAGTTTGGGTTAAAAAGTTTGCAAGAGGGATTCCTTAATCTAGTCATGATAGATAGTTTCTCCATGACTCCGCTGGATGACATGATGTAACCTAGAATATACGAAGAATGGTACTACTGGTACTAATCCTGAATCATGTAGCTGAGAAGCGAAGTGATGTGACCAATCAGAGCAGCACACTTCCTCATCAGCCTTTATCCTCTTCCAGATTTAGTATAGGCCTTGGAAGATGTTGAGTCATCACTTGCAATTATTACTACCCTTTTCTCCTTGCACCTCTGTTTAACTTTTGCAGAAAGAAAAGATACAAATCTTATCTGTGAACAACTCTGTAGAAAACACTACTCAGAATTAAATCTTATGTCCAATTGTACATAAAGCTCAGATTAAAAGGTGTTTGCACCATACAATTACGCATCAAAGCAACCACTATTTGCAGATGTAAACAGTACAGTCTGACAACACTTTTAAACAAAAATTGTTAGGCAGTAAATCCACTGGGGTTTTGCATGTAGATATACTCAGTTGGTTGACATTAACCATATTCAAATAGAAAGAGAGAGCACAATATTGATACAGCATCACCCTCATATACCAACACATGTAAACGCAGCCCTCTCTGATCTTCATTCAAAGGTAGTATCTCAGTGCAAACAGCACTTTCATAGTACATCCTACAGCGATTCTCCAAAGTTTTTTAAAAGTGGCATCATCTCAACCTTTTGTAAATAAAGAAGAGTGTGGGAAGTAGACACAGAGGGGTATGAGACCACAGTTCAGAAACTTTCAGAATGTTTCAATCACAAGCTGCCTGCTGCCTCCTAAATGACAGCCTCCTGGGGCATGTTAATGACATTGTGCTACTTTAAGGAAAGATTTTTTTAATGTATCTTTTCTCTATGCAAGTAGGGTGTCTACGTCTCACAGACAGCAAGCAATAGCTGTCTGGTTTAAATTGCTGTTTAGCTGGACTGCATTTCACAGATGTTTTTTGTGGCCGCTATTTTCAGATCACACAGTACCAGGTTAAAAATTATGCCTTCTTTAGAAATCTGATGATATTTTGTCACCTGAATGTGGACCATGCTTCCAGGGCACAAAACAAGGGAAAGAAACAGTCAGTTTATGTATATTCCTGGATCTTTCTACCAGAGATGCCCTGTTCTGCACTTAGCAGGTAAGCCAAGGCCACTGAAATCTACATCTCCTCACAACTGACTAAGCGACACTGCCCTAGAGGCTTCACATGTTGTATTCCAGTTGACTAACAAATGCTGTCTTGTTTTTGGAGAAGCTGCCTGCAGCACTACAATTGCTTCTGGTTGCATTATATTCTAGGGAAACTCTCCTTCAGGAATTTTAACTAACTATTGGAGCCACAGGGTTAAAAAGCTGAGTCTCAGAGCTGGGGGGGGGGGGGGAGAAAAAAAAACCAACAAGAGGAATCATGTTTAAAGAAAACCTATAGCTAGTACTGGTATTAAAGGTTTCTGGTTTTTAGTTTCTTCTTGTGCTTTTTTCTGCTGAAGATCAAACGTTCATGTGGGCAACCCTTTTCAGATTGCAACATATGCAGGAAAAAGTGGCTTATCCTTGACAACTTTATCAGACAACTAAAATTTCTCAGTGGTAAGACACTTTCTTTTCTTTAGCCCCTTTAGTCCCTTCTTGCTCTCATCAACATGTCCTTAGCCAAAATGTTTCTCTTACCATAAACAAATAAACATGGAGCCATAGAAAGAGGGGAATTAAATCGTGTGTAGGGCCTTCATTGTACTGTCTACACCCCCTGATGGAAAAACTTAAAGTAGACAAGTAGACGGGACAACTTGAAGGAACTCTGCTTTCCTGAACATCCCTTCCTCTGAAAGGATTTCCTTTCTCAAAGGTTTATTCTTCCACACATATTTCTCTGATCTTCCTTTGAGTGCATCCTCCAATTAGTCATAGTAATAAATAAGATATTATTTATTGATAAGAAATAAGCATAATCCCTATTCTTTTGATATAAAACATTTCTATGAAAGAATCCTTCTCATTTTCAGTTGAATATCAGAGTGTTTGGGTTTTACTTTTGATTTTTGTGTCAAGTAAGGTGTAAGCATTTTGTTAAATAAATGCTAAAGAAAAGAAGTAAAGCAACTCAAAAATCAGTCTTAAAGTGACTCAGCTGAACGATGAGCTACATACAATTTATTCCAACAGAAAAATGCTGTGAGTTTGGGAAGAAAACTAGTTCGGCATTTGGAAGATAAAGTGTAAAAATAGAAAATGAGCTAAACACTGAAGTTTAATTTGCATTATTGTTGTTGTTATTATTATTAATGTCATTATTACGACAGCTGTTATCAGAAGGCACAGGGATGAGGTTCATATCCCTCTGTCAGCTTTAAGGTATTTCCAGTTTTGCTGTATTTTCTTAACAAGTGCATTAATATTGTTGTTTTTAAATAGAAAAGACTATACTTTATATATTCCCAAAGCATTCTTATTCTTAAGGGTTTTTTTATCCAATTTAACACAAAAAATGTCGAGACTATTTCTTTCCATTAAACAACATAACTTATTCTCTTGATATCACCTCATTTGTTTTTAAACAGCCTCAGGCTGGTAAAAACTGAGGAAGCCTGTTTCATAAATATTTTAAAAGCAAGGTTCAGGTGCAAGTAATTTCTAATTTTACAACATATACATACAGCAACACATGTATGGATTAATGGCATATGGATTTAATGTGTTGTTAGCATTTTATTCAAAGTCATTTTTGTTTAGCATGTGCTAAACAAATTCTGCTGGGTAGAATAATTTTAATACTTATGGGGAGTAATCTCCAACAAATTAGAAGAAAAATAGACTGAAACAGGAGACATTCCCATCTCTCCCAACAGTAGTCTTATAACGAGATAAACTTTTTTTCTTCTGATACTTGAATCAGGTCTTCTGTGTTTGTTAACCTTCTCCACTCAGCTTCCAGTACACCTGCAAATACTGCCACCTCCATCTGCTGTTTAATGTCACCCAGCTATATAACTCTGGATTTTTTTCTTTTTTTATAACATCTTTTTGAATTCTTGCTGCTTCTCTCAATGATGTTCATGCTAAAGATTTCACTGAGTTCAAAGTGAGTAGGGACAGGTTACCGTCTGATTATAAAATCATTAATTCTCATCACTAGATACACTACCTTTTGTTAGTGTGATGCTATGGATATTTCCTTGTCATGTGAACCTATGTAGGTAGAGAAAATCACCCATTCTGGAATGGTAAAGGATAGGTCTCAGTGAATCATTGCTCCTTTTCACTAAAACAGAAACAATTCTAGCACTAGGAAAATTAGTAGAAGCATACTCAGAAAAGATCTGCAAGTTTCAGTGTAGTCTCTAGCCTCTTAAAATGGTATCTGGTCACTGCCAGGTCACTGTCTCCCCTAAATGAGCTCCATTCAGTTGTGTAGCTTTAACGCTAGGAGAAACTTCTGATAAATTCCTGTAATTTATGTTCTTTTCTCTCAGCTCCTGATATAAATCCTATTAGGACAGCTTGACGCCTCTGGCAACAGGCATAGCTGGTAAATTCCACTGGGAAGGTACATCACCATCCACCTTGAAACATGTCATGAGTGGATCTCTCCAAAATGAAAACATATATTTTTATAATAACAACTTCTCTAATATTGGCCAGGCTTTGTAGCCTACAGACTTCAGAACAAAGCCATTCGAGATCTCAACTGCCATACTTGCACCAGTCCATGCAGAACATCTTAGCTATACATTCTAGCTAAGACTTCTGTGTCATACTGTTGGCCTTAAATTGGTAAGTTATGAGCATTAACACCCTACTTAACAAAGAATTTCCAGACTTTATTTATTGCCTCTCATATAGTCAGGGAAATAAAATTAAAAGAATTTTTAAAAGGAAATACAAAATCTATAAAAGGTCTTTTTGTATTTCAGGACATTGGTACAATGTGGTTTTTCACAACAACCTCCTGTGTGCTTGCACCTTGATGACCTCCGAGTCATTAAAATTTAAGAGGCCTATTCAGAAGGTGGCGTCTCCTACCTCCCTCTGTTGTAGCTGTGGACTCTTTCACAATACAGGTGTTTATAAAGGAGAAATGAATACCTGGGAGAGATAATAATGAGCTGTACTACCACAGACCCACTTTTTATCCATTAATTATTTAGCACATCCACAAGAAGACTAAACATTTAGACCTATTGGGTACCCACTACATGTATGAAAAGTATAATAGTAACTTGCCAGCTGCATACCTTACCCTGGAAAATTATCCTCATTATAAAATATTTATTTCTCTGTATAGACATAAAGTAATAGAAATAACAATGCTTACAAAATGATCTCGTGGAGAGAAGATCAAAATATCAAACGCAATGCCACAGCATGAACAACAAAAACCTACATAAAAGTTGCCAATACATAGCAGTGACACCAGTTAAAAATATTGGGACAGTAGGGACTAAAATGTGAGACTAAAGTTAAGTACTTGATTTCATAGTTTCCATGCAGACATTTTACACTTCTCATCTTGCTGCCTTGGTTGGCAAACTCACAAGGTGCCCTGAAGCCCTGCGGGATACTGCTGTGGGAAATACAGCCTCATTGGCAGCAAAAACAGTTCAGTATGGCTGAAGAGAAATGAGAGCTGAGACATTGTCTGATGGTAGTCTTAAGTTACAATCATGAGAAATAAAAACTATTCATGGAGACAACATCCAAGGTAAGTCAAGTAGGCTCATACAAATAAGTGCATTCTACAGTTACACAGAAGATAAAAGATAGGCTTTGTAAACACTGTAAGTGCATTTATGATTTACTAACCCCTTTGCATTAGTTTATTACCATCTCTATTTTCCAAAGTAAACAGCTTTTTCCTAATGAATCATGATTCAAGTGAACTAAAATTGTGACTAAAACGAAACTGACAAAATATCTATTTTTAGACCTTCTGCTGTTTTTGATTTTAATTACAAGTTGCATGCACCTTTTAAGCAGACTTTACTTCTGAAGCCAAAGTTCTCTCATGTGAATACAGTAAGTATGATAGAAATAATGTATAATTTGAAAAATCTTCAACTTTGGATACACATAGGTCAGTTTCCCAGCTGCTACATAAATCAAAATCAAAGTGGATATCCTCACGGATTTTAAAGGACTCTAAAAGCAAACGTGAATAGCATTTAATCAAATTGATGTGGGACATGGAAACCAAAGAGCATCTTTCCTTACCAGTCACAGTCCCCAAAAAAGCAATCACAACTTGAAGAATAAAACTTATGTATATTTATGTATCTGTTGTCTGAAAAATAAATCTGTAGTTTATATAGAGAGAATAATCTCTCAAGAAAGATGCATGTTAGCTGCCAGCACCAAAGCTCCTGAGAGATTACACTGAACTATTTTAAAAAGGATCATGTATTTAAAGTACACACTGCAAAATACTCAGCACTTCTGATCAAGCGGAGTACAGAACCACCTCCTACCTTGTATTTGCAAAAGCAAAGTTCTCAGAGCTCCTGAACCCTATTGGGTTATTGGGTTCACTAAAAAAAAAGGGAATCATTTCTTCCTAAAATGAAAAAAGAGAACTGCCACCATGGTTTTGCCTTTCAAATAAAAAAAAAGGATATTTATGAAATAAATAAACATATAGTTCCTCATCAGACTTTAAATCTTCAACTTTTCCTCCTTGTAATGTCTTTCCTACTGCATAAAAAAAATGTGCAAATTCAGCTTGCACTTCATGCTATTTTCCAGACAAAAATAACAACAGGAAAAGAAAAGAAAAAAAAGTTCATTAGTATCTCTCATGCACATATCTTCACTTCTTTCCTAGGACACTGTAAATGTCTCAGGCAAACTCTGTGAAGTCTAATTTGCGACGATGAATCTTTGAAGGAATGCTATATGGTTTATGGCCTGTAACAGGTATTTCAAATGTAGAAAAGACATATTTGGAGGTGTGGAAAAAGGAGATAAAGCATGGGGTAACCTTCCATTTCAAGGCAGTGTTCATATTCTGAGAACATATCCCCTTTACAAGTCGTGCAATATGGTTATTGCTGCCTTTGTGTATGTCTATAGCAATTTGAAGCCTTAATCACTGTGCTTGATACACGCAAATTGTAAAAAACAGAGCAATCTAAGTTAGGCCCTTCCCCAAGGAACTTACACATACAAGACAAGAGACAAGTAACTATTTACAGGGGAAATTCAGAAAAGAGTTCCTGAAGGACCTAAAAGATGCACTTTATTTGTTGATATTGCTCATTAAAAAGAGACTCTATGCTGAAGTTACCAAAAGAACATATGCCTAACACATTCTATTTCTTTAATACAAGATGACAGGAGAAAGAAAATACTCATGTATAATATTGTATGTGAGTGCATAAACCTATATCATGCTAAAAGGTGAATGCTTAAGGGAAGCTACAGCCCATACTATAGATTGTGTAAAGTCACATGCCAGATTTCCCTTTCTAGAAGTACAGAAATAAAAAGTAAAGAAAGAGGAAAACAAAGTCACAAGAAATGAAGTCACTAGGGATTTACACAGCCTTGCATCTCCTACTTCACACTGTGATTATGAAAACTCCTTTAGGCAAAATGAATCCATGATCCTATTAAAGCCATGGGAACTATCTCTTGATTTGCATGGGCCATGGTTTTACTAAGGGTATTGAGGGATCAGTGCACATTGGGGCATGAATGCATTAAGGCAGGAAATGAATTACAGAAAGTTTTGTGAAGCAAGTATCAATAATTAATGCTTTTTTCCATTGATTTTTCAGACTTTTGTACCATATTACAGAGAGGGAGTCCAAAAAAGCATTGTCAATGACCATAGCTTGGCCATAGACTAGTAACACAAAGGAAAATGTACTCTGTATTTAATACTATTAGTTCTGATTTTTTTTTTTTTTTTTTTTTTTTGTTTGTTAAAGAAAAAAATTTCCCCCCCCCCCCCCAGCCACAAAGAACCTTCTTGTGATATGAGCAGGTATGAAGTTCTTATGAACAGCTTAGTCCATAAAAGTCAACATTAGGGTCTGAGTAAGAAAGACAAAATTATGATGCCTCAGAAATCAATAATAAAATCCCTTATACTTTTTAATATGAGTTCTGAGGGAAGGAAGCAGAGGGTTTTTATGAGGAAGAATTAACTAATTACTGATTAAAAAAATAATAAAATTGCTTGCATCAAGCTATATTTTGCCTGTAGCATGATAGAAGCAGTGGTTTATATAGAAGTGTAACCATTTGTAAATGAGACAAATATTCTGGATACTTATATTTTTCTTAGCTATATTTTTAAATCTATTCCTATAATGTGTTCCATATGCCTTTCAGGTATCTGAAATGTTATCACTCAGTAGGAGGTAGTCCCATGTATCCAACGAGACAATGTAGGGCTCAAAATGTAGAACTGGTGATGCAAATAGAAAATTAGATTATTCCTGATATGGAATAACTTACTATTTAATTAGCTAATTCATATAGAATGTCACTCATTAAAAATTCTAATATCAAACAAAATTTATGAGTGAAAAAAATGCAAGAGGAGCTTGCAAGCCACTATGCTTTGATTTGGATCAAGATTTTGACCACCTTCAAGTTTGAAAGTGTTAACATAAAAGCTGTTATTCTTAGAAACTGCCATGTCTGCCCATGGAAATGAAGGTTTCACTGGCACATGGAACCTTTCATTGTTTTGTTTTGGGTTTTTTTGTCATTGTTGTTTTAACAGAGCTGTCTTTCTTTTTTCTCTTTGTAAGATGGCAGACTGCCCTGCTTTTACATGCAGGAAGAATCTGCCTTTGTAAGGGCTTATTCTTTCTTGCCAGCCCATCATATTTGCTCACCTTTGTAATTAATAAACCAAAAATGACAATGGATCTGAAATGGTTGTATTAGCTTTTTATCAGCTTTACTGATCTAGGAAAAAAGCAAACACCACTTCAGCTCATGACATTATCAATCAGAGTTTCATGAATAACATCTTGAGGAGTTGATTTATAAAAAATAAAGGACCATGGAATGAATTTACTTGGGGTTAAAGCTAGATTCACTTATTTTAATTTTATTCCAAAATTACTCCCTTTTCATACTATTGTGCAGTCATCAGGCACTTTGAAGACCAAAAGAAAGCCTGTCATGAAAGGCCACTAGCCCAAGCACTTTCTGACAGCCCTTATCAGCCAAATCATGAGAAAATAAGCCAGGCCCAAAAATGAGTTACCTAGAATTGGGCAATAGATCATAATTTCATGTACAAATTTTGGAGGTGTAGGAAAAAAGATGTTACAAAAACTCTTCAAATAGAGAAAATATGTTAACTTTCACTACCCAGAAAATATGGCATTATTAATTCAACAGGCATACCATATTAATTTCTGAATACATAGCATTTTAGGGCATTTATTAGAATCATTGGTAAATGAGGAATTGCAACATTGCCTCTTGCCTATTTGCCTCCTGCCCTCTTCCTCCCCTATTGTCAGTGTCAGTTAAAAGCAGTAACAAAGCGACAGTACATGCCTTTATTAAAGCAACCCATGCTCACATTCCTGAATGTTTAAATGCAGCCACCCTTCCTTTTTAATACAAAAATAGTTATAAACTGGAATTCAGTCATCTCTGCTTGTAAAGCACCAATACAGAGACCGAAATCCTGAATGGTGTCTTTGGGTGATAGCATAATATAGACTATTAGGGCTGTCACTAATTTTCTGGAGATCAGTAAGGCACAGTTATTCCCTCATATTGCCATGGGGAACTGCTGAAACATAAAACTAACAAAAGATGGCTGTGAAAAGACATACATGTTCATGCATCTCTCTAAACATGTTCAACATGTCAAACATTTCAAATGTCAATTTTTTTATATGTCACTAACTCACCACTCTGCGTACACTCTACATGTACCCTATATCTGACATAGGCTTCATAAGTAAGAGAGACTTCTTTTTATCTTAAGGAATTCACATAAGCTTGGCACTAAGTCCGCATTAAATCACTGAATATACAAGTAATATAATCTCAAAGTTTTTCTTATTGGTAAGCATGCAGACTATATGCTTTTAAAGCAGTCACAAGGGAGCTAGCAGTGTCTTGTGGTATTACACAACAAACTGAACTGTGGGTTCCAGGCACAGTATGACCCAAAAAGGATAAATTAATTATTTTAACACTTAGGTATAATGAATCAGATGAACCAGAAACTGCAGAGTTTTGATAGGAATTACAGGAAGAAGTATGTGAAAGCGTCAAGTAAGTATTTCACTTGCACTAAGTGTTAGTAAGGATTTCATATTCCATCTCAGAACATGAATGAATATTCCGCTCAGGTTGTACAGCAGTGAATCTGGGTTAGCAACATTAACAATAAAAGGGGTGTTTAAACTGTATTGGACATACATCTACTCAAGTTCAAAAGAACCATTAGTTGAAAAGGATGATATTTACGAGTCAAATATTGGCACAACAGAGTCACAGTAGGCTAGGACTTGAAATCAGGAGGTTCTGTTCCCCTCTCTGCTATCGATATGCAATCTTGAACAAGTCTTTCTACATCTTTCACGTTGTGTTTACATACTTGTTAACTTACACTATCTACGACACAAGACAGAGTGCTGCACGGTTGTTCAGCACACGCCCCTTGGCTTGCCTAAGGCCTTCTCGTGTTACTCGTACAACAGAGAGCACCCATCAGTAAATACTAAAGTCACTAGTGATTTCAGAGGCCCTTGATCATGCAAAGCAAGTGAACTACTGTGTCCAAGTAATCACTCATCTCAGCAGCTCTAGTTCTTGATTTGATCTACATGAGTTTTAGATATGAACTATGCTTTCTGACAAGATTAAAAAACAAAACAAAACAAAAACATATCAGCTCTGTGAAGGAGAAATTAAAATAGCCATGAGACCCCCTATTTTACAGGATTTGTGATTTTAAGGTCCTTGGAACAATTTTGTCTAAAACTGTGGGACCAGAAGAGTTTGTGCTAGTACTGAGTATTCCATGGTGAATCAGTTTTATTTGGCAGATGCCTGCAAGAGTTAGAATTATAAGAAGAAATCCAGTTAGAAACAAACTATTGCTCAGGAAAGAAATATGTCAGGGGATACTGGTGATAGGATAAGCTTGAAGAAGCTAAACTTGTCATTCACACCCAACAAAATGGCAGTACTTGAAGATACCAAATCAAGACCGATTCAGTAAAAAGGTCATAGAAATTGCTGAACAGAAAGTTACACATTTTGTGTGATGAGCTGATACTTGACTGAAAAAAAAACAGATTTGAATCTGATTGGCTTTTTTTCAGTTTGTTGCATAAGGTATAATACCAGTGTGCATAGATAGGAAGAAAAGTTGGCAGACAGAAGGCAGAATGAAGGCAAGAACTTGGAACAGAAACAGAGGTAAAGCAAAGCAATATGAGGGGAAGGAGTTAAACAAATGTTAGTCAGTCAGCAGTTGTAGGTCTGTAAAGACTAAGAGACATGTTGATAGTCTCATGATATAGATTGAAAAACATGGCATTTGTCTTCCCTAGACAATGTTCTTTGCTTCTTTATATGTTTAAATAATTGAGAAAGGTATCTAGAAAGAAATTGGCACCTTTTGTCACTGTAGACTTCTAAATAAAGAACAAAATGAATCAAGAATCTGTAGTTAAATTTCCAGATTTAAAGTATCAGTAGCAACCTCCAAGCTGTAATTATACTCTTGCTTGCTAGCAAAACCAAAAAAACGATAAGTCTGGAAAAGAAACACTTTTAACACTGTTGGAAGATACTGATAAAAAGACACGATTATTTTTCTAATTGTTATTTTACTGTACCTAATATACGTATTGCATTTAGTTAGCAAACATACATGAATTTTGTATATATGTATGATCTACATACATTGTAAACATAATGCTCCAATATACAGTGGAGTATTAGGATAGGTGAACATGGAAGATATGTATGATATGCAGATATGCCTGATAGAAATCTCTCCAAGGGAGCATAAGAGTTCTAAGGTTTGGTCTTCAGCTGCTGTAAAGAAAATTTACTTTGCATCCTTCTTCATGTCTGGTCCCGGTTCTGTGTGGCAGATGGTTAAGAATTTTTCAATGTATCCCAGAGAGGTATTTACCCTTAGTGGATGGCATTCTCCTTCTCCCCAAAAGCCATCCGAAAATGTAGACAATGGTTTATGTTGTGGGATAGGTGGCCAGTGTCTCAGTATTGCACAACAAAGTCAAGGCAATGGAGGTTAGGAAAAGAAAGGAACACAGCTGTGAAAGAGGAGATAGAATTGCCTACTCCACTACAGCAAGAAAATTGTAGTTTGAATTTGAGAGCTGAAGAAAGAGTCATGCAAGAACAGGAAAGTAAGCAACTCATTATTACAGCTGGTGGTGATCTGTATTACAGAATCAGCTCTCACAAAGAAAAGGGATAGGTCCAAGCCATGATGGTTTGATTAGTATCAGTACTTGAATTCTCAAGAGCTCTCCACCAGTATCCAGTGGTATGTGGGCACAGAATCAAGCTCGTCTATTTTTCCTGCCAAAAACATACATGAAATGTTTGGGTTTGGCCTGAAAAAGGCCACTAGATTAAAGTCAATTGATCTGAAACATTTACATTTTTGCT
This sequence comes from Aptenodytes forsteri, assembly GCF_000699145.1. Lineage (NCBI taxonomy): Eukaryota > Metazoa > Chordata > Aves > Sphenisciformes > Spheniscidae > Aptenodytes > Aptenodytes forsteri. Next base: position 11,843,475 of record NW_008796218.1, on the reverse strand, counting down.
TTCAGGTATGTCACTAGAAATGTGTAGTGAGACTGCAAGCACAGACCTGAAGTTAAACAGCACAAGAGGCAAGAGAGGCAAAGATGAAAAACTGGAGTTACAAGGAAAAATAAAATGAGAAAGCTACTAGTTTTCATTTTCTGTACAATATTAGTGCCTTTAAAAAAAATATGCAGACTTGTCATGGGCCAAAGTAGACTGGAGTGATGCTAAGGAGGTCAGGAGGGGTTGTGTGAGGAGCAACACAGAGAACATGTTAATGTGTTCTCAGGCTGACACAGCCAACTGTGTCAAAGCTCATCTGATAAAGACTGAAACTTCTGGGCTCATCTGTTTTTTCCTCCATCTGTCAGCCCATCGCACTTGCAAAGAGTTATTCAAAACCTAGAAACAAATGCCGAGACAATCATCTATAAGATAGGAACAGTTTTTTTCATGTGGTCACACAATATCAATGGGACATCTAAGTGCACAAATAGCATGAAATGCAAAAGCTGCAGAATAGCTTTCCACATGCCTCAAATCATACCCTGACACTTTCATATCATGGCAGCAGTTTTTTATTTCACAGTGAAACCAGTCCTAAAAGTCATTGTGCCAAGGAAAAGAAAGCAAGGCAATAATCTCCCTATATTTAACTTGAACATTTATCAAGTTATTTATTTTCATGACATCTGAATTATTTTGACATGAGCAAAATCTAGCCTTTCATCTTCCCCCTTCCTTTACGTTTAAGACTGCGTATGCAAATGCTTTCTGTTTTCTTCAGCTATGCTAATTAACACACATCTACTTAGTTAAAGTTTTTATGCACTCTTGTAAATATCTAGTATTAGCCAGAGATGGTCATACATCTGAGTCAATAGGGGCCTTTACTATGAAAGCCTCCAATGATTTCAAGTGCATTTGTTAAGCACTCCACCGACATCTGGCCTTCCCGCTTTAGAACCAATCCTATACCATATCAAGGACTATAAAAATAAGAAAACATCAGTTCCAGAAAATATGATTCTGTGTAAGAAATATTGCAAACATACAAGAAATGACAGCTATGAATCCATATAAGCCTGGGCTGAACTACTTTACCCATGAAAGCTAAAGCATTATAACAGGGATGCTTTGTTTATTAAATAAACAGGTTTAATCTGCATTTAGAGAAAGTTCATCACCTTTTTTGGCTGTTGACTAACCTCAAGCTTTTCCATCATTTATTGGAACATATTTTATTCAGATTTTATTTTATAATGTTTATGACAAAATTTAAGCCTTTCCTGGATGCCTGCGTTTATGCCATTGTTAAAGCAGCTTATCTCTCCAGAGATTCTGGGCATGAAAATTGCTTCTACAGGGAGCCATACTTCAATTTTGGGATCAGGTGAAAATAGGCATGCAGAAGCCTCCTGAGCAATCTAACAAGGTCTACTGCTGCAGCTTTTGCTTCCCCTTTTCCTCACACAACTGTGCTGTCAGCTTATCCAACAGACCTGCTGACCTCACAGATCCTGAGATGTCACGGAAGCCACAGCTGCCTGAAGAGCTGCAGACCATCTCTCGTTAAGCCTACTTGCTCACCACTGAAATGAAAAAATACGAAAGATGTAGATAGGTAGATGAATAGGAAAAGGAAAGGAGTAATAAAAGCACTACTGCCATAATTAATTCACATTTTTCAAGCAATCTCATTTCTAAGAGAAATGTAATAAGAGATGAGCATATTCCATCTCAAGAAAGCAAGGGGAGAAAAGACTGTTTTCCTAGACTGCCATTTTCTCTCTTTTTTTTTTTATTAACATCATTCAAAGATCTTTACATTTTTAAAACAAGTAAGGTTAATCCTATGTGAAGCATCATTAACTCTTCTTGCACGCTCTGTGATTTTTCTCTTCCTCAGTAGGGACGGAAAGCACAACTACAGACTATGCAGTTAATTATAGCATAGCTGCTGCCTCAGCTGTGCTGTTATGACTGGTGGGAGAACCACAGGGGAGAACTGAAGAGGTCCTTTTCAAGGATGGCTAAAAGCCACTGATTTTAGGGCCCCCCTGTGGCAAACCTCAGGATTCTGCTTCATTTTTATGTTCTATTTTGAACATCATGCACACCCTGGAGAATGAGGATCTCTAAGACATAGAGCTCATTTGTTCTACTATATACTTCTGTGCTGGTAGCTGCAAAAGGGTCATTTCCAGGATCACTCTCAGTAGCATGCACATTTGTAGTTGCATGGACAAAAGATTTGGACGTCAATCCAACAGGGCATAAGAATAGCATTTTAACACAGCATTTTAGTGTGTATTAGCTGCAGAAGTAAAAAATGCCCTCTACATCTATTAAATTAAAATTTTTAATTCTAATGGAAAGTCTGTACTCATCATCTTACAGCTTAGCTGGTTCTTGAATCCTTGCTTTGTTACGGAAACAGTCTTTTGAGGCTTAAAGGGGTACACATCCATAAATCACATTTAGCTACATTTACAACCCCCCCCCCCCCAGCCATTATTCACTTGCTTCTCAAAGCCCTTAAAACAGACATTTATATAATTCTTAATATAACCTTCATGTCCATTTTTTCCACACACACACCCTTCTTAAAAGGTTAACATCAATGTAGCCACTTAAAACGCACATGTAGATAATTTTATTTATGTGAATTGAGTGCTACACCACATTTTTCTTGGAAATGTTATGCTGCAAAGCTCAGTATCATCTGCTGCAAATACTACTGTAAGAGCACATAGTGACCCCGTCCCTCCACTACCTTGTTCTTCTTTTACTTTCAACAAAAGATCATCTAAAAGCAGTGAAAGTTAATATGATAAAATGTAACACAAAAATCACATCAAATTGAAGTGTCTTATATAATAGCAAGTGTTCTGTGTTCCAAGCAGTGGGTTGGAGTAAATTGAAACTCTGAACATTATCATGGGGGTGGAAAGAGAAGGAGACATAGCTTATAAAGACTGTACTTTTTAGCCTGAGAAATTCAATGCAAGAAGGTCAATCTAGTTTACACAGTCTGCCCATTAAATGCTTAAAACATCACATAATCTACCAATTCAGAAGAATCAAAGTATAAGACTACTTCAAGAAGCATTATAAGGTAAACAAAAGTATATAAATTAAGATAAAATATTCTAACTCTGCCATTTTGTGTTCATCAAGAGAGAATGCTAGCCTTATTTCATTATTTATGGCCCAACCTAATAATTTCTGATCACATTTTCTATTCCTAAAATGTAGTCCATTAACACCCTTCTTACTAATAAAGCTTTGCTGAATACCTGAGAACAAAGGTATATCCTAAGTCACTGAACATTTTAAACAGCCAAAAAACTCAGTGGAACTAAGGGGTTTTCTCTTATTATCTCCCTTCAGAAAACTGTTTTTTTCCCTCACTACAGCTAATGGCAGGCAGATTCCTGGCACCAAAAGTGTATGATGTGAACTTTTTTTTTCAGCTCCCAAATTACCCTCTGCTGCTTTCAAGCAGTGGATTAGACTAAAATGAAGCTGAGCACTATCACAATGGTGGAAAAATATGTGGAAAGTAGCATATACAGGCTGCATTGTTTAGGCTAAAAATAAGAAACTGTATGTGCGAATTCTTTCCACAACTATGTAAGATTCCCTGCATCTATTTTATACATTCTGTAGCTCATGAATACATGTTTTTGCTTACTAAATGCCCAATTAGTTCATATATCTTCATAGACCATTTCAACAACTGGTGATTCAAACAGATACAATGAGTCTCTCTCTGCATAGTTTATTATTAGCATAATCATAGAATCATCGGACAATTCAAGTTGGAGGGGACCTCAGGAGTCCACCCTCCTGCTGAAAGCAGGGTAAGCTATGAGATCAGACCAGGTTATTCAGGACTTGATCCACTCAGGTCTTGAAAACCTCCAAGGACAGAGACTGCAAAGCCTAAAAGAATACGGCTAATTACGTGCATTACACTTTATTTTCTTTCCTGACTGCTTGACTCCTAAGTCAACAAAGAAAAATTTAGTCTCCTGTGGGAATATATACGTATATATAAGCACATACATGCACACACATAGCAAAATATGCTTTCATAAATGTATTCATAATGCTTTCTTCTCCCATAATGTTTTCAAGGAAAAATATAAGTTTTTTAATACCATAGAAAGTTAATAAATGGATGAAGAAAAATGTGATGCCTCTGTGAATGAATATTAATTGACACTTTGCCAATTATCATAAGGAAAGATTCCTGAGTGGCATTAGTATATGTGTTAGCCCTGAGTCAGTGCAAGAGGAAAAAAATTTTTTCTCAGCCTTTGAGCAGAAATATGTTTTGCATTTCTGCACCTCAGAAGCTATTTACATTTTGTTTTTAACAGCTAACTCAATCTCTTTATACTTGTGACATAGTTCAAGCTACACACTGGTAAGCATTAACACCTGTTATCCGGCACTGATGGATTCATCTTATAGTTCACGTTGGAAATCCAAGCATCTTTAAGTATAACCAGTGTAATATAACTAAAACTGATTCATAGTAGCTCTCAAGAGAAACATTCTAGCTAATTGAGAATGTCTTTAAGTCAAGTATGTTTGTACTCAAAATGGTATAGCAGCTTTAAAATGATTGCTTAAGTACATTTGTTTACTGTAAAAAGTCCTTAGCACAGCTTTCATTATTCATTATTTTATTTATTTCTGTACAGCTTCTTACATTGCATCTTTCACTTAAGTATCTCAAATCTCCATTAAAAGACATGACTAACCATATTTGGTTTCTCTTCTCTCTATTCTTCTCTCTCCAGGAACACTATTACATATACAACCTGGCTAAAGAGAGTGGGAAGAAAAAGGGGGAGTCTAGGCATATGTGGTGTTGCTTGTTTCTTTTAGAAAAGAAGCATTTCTCATTTTGAGCAAAAGGTAAGGTAAGCTGTTACCATCCTTAGCTCCTGTGAGAGTCTGTTGCACAGATATTGTGCCATTATGTATTTTAATAGTATTAGTCTTTCCAGTAGTGCTATAATTCTGCAATTATATTATCATCTTCATTGCTTGCCAAAGCAAGGTGCACAGTTTCCTAAATTATGCAGCCTATTTCATTTAATTAAATGAAAGCTGCCTTAATATGTTTCATGGATATTGCTATTTAAGGCTACAGAACACAATATTCAATTTATATTTTTGTGGTTAAAATGAAGACTATTCTAATAGTCTTCATTTGTATTACATTACTATGAGAGGATAAGTATAAGCCATTAATATGAATAATAACCATTTATGTTCTATTAAAACTTGCATAGGATTATACTTAGATTGTAAGAGAAGCCAGTAGTATTTTACAAATATGCTATTGTCTCTCACAGTAAATTTATCTCCTGTATCTTTTCTAAGGGGTTTAGAATCATAGAACAGAATCATAGAATCATTAAGGTTGGAAAAGACCTCTAAGATCATCGAGTCCAATCATTGACCCAACACCACCATGCCCACTAAACCACGTCCTTAAGTGCCGCATCTACACGTCTTTTAAATACCTCCAGGGATGGGGACTCCACCACTTCCCTGGGCAGC
>NW_008796218.1:11817601-11837482 GCF_000699145.1 Aptenodytes forsteri | reverse complement strand
CCTTTTCCGACAGGCAGCTTTCCAGCCCCTCTTCCCCAAGCCTGTAGCGCTGCATGGGGTTGTTGTGGCCGAAGTGCAGGACCTGGCACTTGGCCTTGTTGAATCTCATCCAGTTGGCCTCGGCCCATCAATCCAGCCTGTCCAGGTCCCTCTGCAGAGCCTTCTTCTGTTTAATTAACAAATATAATTTGTTCAACTGACAGTCCTCCCAGATGCTGAGAAACAACTACTGCATCTCTTAAAAACACTTGCAAAACTGTTTGCCAAAGAGATAAAAACAGGTGAACTTATTAAGTCTTTATGGTGGAGAAGCACACCAAATGATACAATTTCAACAGTAATGAATAAATATGAAGGTCTACCTGAAAGAAAACCAAAAGCTACCTGGTTCCATAAAATTATATTTTTTGGTTTTAGTTTTCCAAGTAGCAAAGGCAGTAAATTTCAAGCATACATTCACATTTGTATTAATATGTTACTTTCAAAAACACAGACTGGGAGTGGGTTTCTGCAAGCCCTACTTCCACTCAATAGTACTTACTCAGATAGTTCCACAGTTCCTATGACATTTCCAACTTAGCACAATATAACACATACTTAAAGCATTTCCTTTTCTCAGATAATTCCATGATACTTCCATCTCACTTCCCCAAAGGCGATCTCATTATCTATTCTAAGAATAATTTAGGGAAAATTCTTACATAAGGACCAACTGCTTAAAAATATTTCACCTGCCTCAAAACTAAGCAATAATAGTTCTGAACAAAGGAATGTTTTTAAGGGCAACATTTCCAAAAAATGTAACATTATGATTTTCAAAGTAGGGTAGTATGAAAACAATCACCTTTGAAAAGCAAAACTAATAGTTCTTCTGAGAGCAAAAATCTTGGGGGCAACACATTTCCAATGCATATGAATATGAAATTAACTCTGCCTTTTAGGAGCACGCAAACTACTTCTGAGAACTATAATTACCTGAACCTGAGCTAAAAAAGGCTCATTGGTTATTGAGGTTTGAGCATCTGACTAAAATCAAGAACCCCTACTGGCACAGATAAAGGAATAATTTTATTAGTTAAAGGAAGCTCCTAGCATGCTTTGACAAGTGTAGAGTCTCTTTCTCCAACTATCTGTGTTTACCTTGAATGCCCACGGCATTTAGCAAATTTGTAAATATATACTTTCCATGACAACTGCCTGTCAGATTAAAAAGCCTCATTTGAACCTGGGTCCCTCAATGCTGTGTCACCTATGAACTCAGAATAGAATGTCATTATCTCCTATTAGATTCTTCTCCTTTTAATTAAGCTAATCACTAGCTTAAAAACAAGGACCACCAGACAAAAAAAATACAAATTACGTATGTACATTATATATGTATCATTTGATAATTTTCAAGGAGAGATGATAGGGCCAACCAAGCCTTACAAAAGGCTAACTTCCTTCCACTAATACCAGCCCTGTAACACCAGCTGTGCTTCTAGAAGCAGCAAGCAGTACTGCAGAATAACCTGCACAGTCTGAGATCTGATCAGAAACACAGTGATGTACTCGTCACAGGATGCCTGGACTGTGCTTCCCAGCAAAGGCAGATATTCAGCAGAAAAGTTGTAAACGGGACCCAGTGAGCAAGCAAAGACAGAATTCTTGAGTACAGAGCTCTTTGGACTGAGATGCACAGCAAGGAAATCGTCAGCTTGTTTGCTTCTCTGCTGTCAAGGGAAGCAGAATTTTGTGCCTTTTTCTGGGAATTAACTAAGAATATAGCTCAATCATTTAATTTGTGTAAACCGACAGAATGTATATAATTATACTTTAGCTACTTGAACTAAAAGAAAAACATTATGGTCTCTACAGATGATCAGAGAAAGAAAACAGAAGAGTTACTTGCATGTTCATCCATCACATTCATTAGCCCATTACACATACTGATCCTTCATTTACTAAAGTAAATACCATATGGTGTTGAACATCTCAATGTAAAGCTCAGTAAGGAATCCAGTTAATCACAGAATACCAGGTTGGAAGGTACCTCAAGGATCATCTGGTCCAACCTTTCTTGACAAAAGCACGGTCTAGACAAGATGGTCCAGCACCATGTCCAGCTGAATATTAAAAGTGTCCGATGTTGGGGAAAAATGACATGCTAATGACAGCTAGCAGGAATAATTAGGCAGAAAAGATAGCTAATATACATTCATTTTCATGTATTTGGGGCCAGCAAATGACTGTACTGCATTGCAGATGAGATGTAATTCTCTAAGGAAAAGGAAATCAAACTGATATTTCAGCATCAAGTCAGTTATATACATAAGAGTTGGGAATAAGCCAAATAATCCAAATAAAAAACACTGGTTCAGCTCTTCATCTGGAGAAAATAGCCAGTTTCTGACCCAAGCATCCAGCCCTGGCGTTCATTGTTTAACATGGATCTGATATAAAATAAGGAATAGGTAATTATAACTGAGGCCAAGGACAGCTAGGCTCAAACGACTCCTACGCATGAAGCTACCGGAAAATATCAGGGGCAAAATTAACTGCTAATGATTTCATAATGACAACCACCAGCTCTATTAGCTTAATGGTCCATAGTAGCAGAATACAACTGCAATGCACTCTGGAGTTTCCGATATTGGAGGACAAAGCTCCAGTTTGTGTTCATAAGTAAACTGCTGCCACCTGTCCTGTTGGCTTACTTGCCTGTAAAAACCTAGAGGGATCTTTCATGCTTGCAGTCAAAGCAAGGTTTTTGACTACGGATGTATGAATAATTATTCCTGTAGTTAATTGGCCAAACTGGGATGCTAAAAAGAGATTGAATGTACTCCAGAATTATTTTTTTAATATTTGCTGTTAAAATTAAAAAGCAGGAAAAAAATTGTTTTGAAGTATAGCACTCTCATTTAACATAAGCATAAAGTTATATCTAGGAGATTTTGGACCAACAAGGGCTTAATGTTACTTAAATTAAACTCAGCAACAAAGCTTGTTTTTCCTTCTTTTTTTTTTTTTAAATGTACAAAGGTATTTGACTTTCAAAGATATATATCATTTCAATGGGGAGGGAATTCAATACATTCAACACACAAACTACTGATCAAAATATGTAATCTTTTTTCTGAGAAGTTACATCAGAAATTTTTGCTCAGACCTAGCCAAATGCCTTCAAATGCACCCTTGTATGTTTGCAAGATCAAACATTAAGTACTATCTTTGTCCTGTAAACTTGTGCAACCTGCTTTCTCAGTTCCGTGTTCTCACCATTTTCATTATCCTCTTTAACTCCTGAACATTGTCAGTCTCAGAAGTCCCTCTCCTTTTCTCCCACTTTATGTTCTCCACACTGAAGGGATTAACTTCTAAACTTACAAAGCCAAACCCAAACATTCTCCTCCTAAATATTTTCTTCTTTAAGATCACACAAGACTGACATATTCCCTTCTGGAACTTTTATAAAAGGAAAGCAGCAGAAAGTAGCTCTATTAGTGTCAGAGGAACTACCCTGCATGTTCATCATGTAAGTTTATGGAGAATTTAGTCTGTAATTATTAAAACCCTGTGTTTGTCACAGCTATAGAAGCAAAAGGGCTTCTATACCAAAAGAGTATCTGCAATGTTGTATCTACAAGATACAAGTTAAACTAAGAAAAATGAAACTACACCATAATCACTGCAGAAACTGCAAGTGTGTTAAATGTGTAAAGCAATTCTTCAGAGGTACAATGCTGGAGGTTGTCATGGCAACTCTTCTCACTCCTTCCCACTGATTTCTGGCAAGCATTTTTAATTTTTTTTTAAAGCATTTTTACTCCTTTCCTCCTAGCCCTTTCCCCCCCCCTTTCACACAATATGAATGATATCACTGAAAGTGAAAAGCATGCAAAAACATCAGTGTGCAGCCACTTCAGATAGAAGGCTGAAGATATATCAAGCCTATACAAGTTGTGGGGTTTATGCTATCACAAGCGCAACAGGCCAGCTAGCAATAAAAGCTTTTTTTTCCCCCCCTGTAGAAGACATTGTATGTTGTTGAGCTGTTAATGTTTACTGAAAGACTGTAGGCAAGAACCAGCTTAAAAGGCCTGGGAACCTGAGAGGTCTATGAGTTTATAATCTCCATTACACCTGCAGATAAATTTTATGCCAATAGTCTTCTCTCACACTTGTCTTCTAAAGAGCTACCTTGTTGCCCATGCATCTTTCTACAGTCAAAGTATGCAAGTGTTCTGATTAGTAACAGAAAGATTCTTAAGACTGCTCCCAGAGTACCTTTAGAAAACAGATCTAGGAAAAAGGCAATCTTCTCCATCTGCACTGCAGTCACAATTTGTTCCACTCATAGTATTTGCTGTTCTCTCCATACTATGGCTCAACATGTGCCATAAACGTTCCAGAGTGCCTGACTGCTCACCAGCTGAAGTTAAGCAGTCTAAAGCCCCTTTAACCCAATGACACCCTCAGAGATGTCTCTGTGTGACAGACCATGGTGCGTTGAATAGAGGATACAAGCTGCTGATAGGCTTCTAAGTCAGCTAACAGGATTTCTGCCCACAGCTTTGAAACACCTGTGGTTTAGCTGCACAAGAACAATTGTCTTAAACTTTTGACTAAGTGGTAAAAGGCAGCACCAATGTGTCATTTCTCTGTGCTCAAGCACATGGGTGAAATTGAAGAGCTGAGTTCTCACAGGATCAGAGCCTGCCTCTGGCTGCTCTGTGAAGCCCATTGAATGCTCCCCCACTTCCAGCAATCAATGTGTGCCCATGGGTATTCTCCGTTCACAGCCAGCTTCTATGGAAAGGAAACCCATTTTCAATTTTAAAGGCAGCTGTGAAGATACGTGATTTCTATCCAATTTCCTTCTTCAGAAACAGAATGGCTGTTTCAGAGCATATGTCCCGAGTTCAAGATTCTTTGAACACAATGACTTCACATTAAATTGACCAAATTTTTGCATTAATAAAATATTTTTATGGCTTGATCTTTCAAGGAAAAACACTCAAACATGCTAACAGTGTTCTGGGATATATTCTTTTGTGTTCCATTTTATTCAGTAAAAGTTAAATTATTTTAGCAAAGACAAAAGGTCCATCTAGTCCAGTGTCCTGTTTCTGGTAGTAGCCAGTATTCAGGGTGATTCCAGCAACTGTGGACCATATTTCTATGCAAACCCCAAGTCTATGCATACAGCTAAGGGAAGACCTCAGTATTTATCAATTTCTCATTTAGGTCCTGTGACCATTTTACAGACTTTTCTATCGGAAAGTGTGGGGGGAAAAACTATTCTACAATTAATGCTACCCACAAAGTCCTGCAAATATCGTCAAAACTCCAGAGGATAGTAACCAAGACCATGCAAATCCATGCTGGCAGCTTGTGAAAGCCAGATACTTTATCTCCACAAAACTCACATTCAAATGCAAGGAAAGTACTTGTGTTTTTAACCAAATGACCAGACCATACTCACCACGTTACAATAGCATAGCTATAGCTACAGACCTCATGAGGGTTAGCAAAGGAATAGTCAGTTATGAGATACTGCTGATGCTTGAAAGAACTTCCTGCATAATGTGTATATTACGATAGGACAGTTTCACCAGTACTTCAGAGGAATGTCACATAAACACCTACTGTGTTGCCCTCTACAATTACTTCAGATCAGTTAAGGTGATGTTATTCTGTTTAACACACATAAATATAAACTAAGTACAAGCAAAGGTACCAGATAACAAGTATCGGTTATATTTGCTAAGATGCAAACAAAATAAGTTTAGGTTTGTCTTACTAAAAATAAGACGACTCATATGAACTGGAATAAAGCTGCTTTAGAAAAAGTCTCAGTCCTTCAATCTTTGTACTTGCTATTCCAGATTTCAGCATTTGAGAATAAAATGCAACACTTGAAGATTTTGTTTGGTAACGTTATACAATTTTCAGTAATATAAACATTATATTCTATCTAAAATTTGATCAGTTTACTGTTTAGCATAAGAGTACAATCTGCAACAAATTACTCACAAGAACAGCTCAACAAAACAGTTTTCCTTTCAGGTTTCCCTTAGTGTTCCCCCTTTCCCCAGCCATAAGCCAGATGAAGAAATGGGATTCAGTGGGTCTGAATGGTTGTTACCCTACCACAGTTATTCCCCACAGGAGGTGAGACTTGTTGCCAGTGACAGAGCTGCTCCTTTAGATCGTGTGGCAAAGGTTCGTGCACCAAGATCTACAATTCTCAGACTCAAGCCCTCTCAAAGACTTAAGGATGTGGGACATGCGGCCATCACTACCTGACTAACTGCTGCAGAATCAAACACGGGGAAAAGTTCACAAGTTCTACCATCAGAATTTCCACAAAGTAAATACCCTGTCAACACACTTCGTCTCCATCAGGTATTACCATACTGTGCACATTTAGTAAGAGTAACACAGCTGCTGCTGTTGAATACAGAGTCAGAGCTGACTCTTCCTCTTGTTACTCTTTCAGTTCTTCCACAGGAACTAGAAGTGGATTCTTAGATACGCATTTCAGACCATACAGATCAAAAGTAACACATGGACTAAATACATTCCCAGAGCAGTGGTACAATGTGCTACATGAAGCGTACCTCAATAGGTACGTGGCTGCCATTCCAAATATTTCTTAAGTATACCTTCATGTAGAAAATGTTACGGAAATCTGGTCTCAAGTCAATAAAAGGGCTAGATAGTTATAGTGAAGCCTGTGTGTAAAACATAGATTTACCCTTTTGTACACCTTTACTGAATAGAAGACTCTGTGCCAGGCACAATATATTAATACCTTAAGGAGTTTGGGAACACAATCTGAAGTTCCTTAGTAAAAATGCAGCAACTGTAACCAGCAAATTGGACAGAGATGAAGTTAGCTCACAGTGACCAGAACTGCATGGAACAAGTGCCAAGTCATTACCAATAGTTCAAAAACCTGTGAAGATTTTACTGGTTTGTTAGTGCAGGTTTATGAACATATTTGTCAAAGTACACATCGCATTGCCTAAGCTGGCTACTCTTCACAGCTGGTTACCGCTGTGAATTAACAGCGTCACTCTTTTCTTCAGAGGCAAGTGTGTGCTGGAGTCAGGGGGAAGGCTACAAGAGGGATCAGTAAATATTTTACATGAGCAGCTCACATATATTTGCAGGGAGAAATCTCACTCCTACTGTTGGGAGTTTGGTTCCTGGTAGTTACAGAGAAAAATTAGGAACTGGGACACTTCTATTATTGAAAGTTATAGCTTCATTATTAACATACAAAAATGCTAAAACTGGAAAAGTTTGTGTGCTGTACACACAAGGAAAACAGAAAGACTAGGTAGGTATGTTTATTTCTGTATCTACAGCAGAGAATGGCAGAGCAACACAAAATGTGGAAAAAAGGGGGTGAATATATTTACTCATAAGTAGTGTGCTTTCAAGGGCCAGCATAGGATCCAAAAGCCACGTAAAATGGGTGGAAATCCTAAGCTTTATAGGCTTCAACTGATCTAAATAATGAATGAGCTTGTGTCAATATTCTGCTCCTTTTATTCAAAAGGCAGTGACTGCACTTGATCAACACTGAAATATATTACAGACAGAATGGAATATATAACAGAATGGGAACAAAAACTGTATTGCTATCAATCAGTTGCTGAAAGCAGTATTGAAAGCATTGGTCCCAGCCTCCTTGTGCCAGACAGAAAGCACAATAGGAAGATAAGATGAGATTAGTGCACTAGAATAGACACCTTGTGACTACAAATGGAGAACTGTTGCACATACATAAATAAGTTAGTTTGGGGTTGTTGTTGGTTTTTTTCTTTGTGTCTTTTCATTTACAGTAAATCTAGAGATGCTATTTGTTGGATAGTTAAAAAGCTGTCATGCTGTATTGCCTCACATTTTCATGGGCTATTTAACATAGCATAGAACAGTGCATCATTGTGTTCAACATGAACGTGTAGGAAAATTCTTCTGCAGATTCAGCACACTTGGCAAATTTGACATCTATATAATGTAAAAGACATTTCCAGTTGTACTTACAGCCTTCTCTATGGTCACTATCCAGCCACAGGGAAACTGAGAACAATACTAGCGTAATACAAAATTTGCAAGGTCTAACTTTACTATAGTACAGACTTAACATTAATCAAATTTGCTTTAAAGCTTATTCTTCCATTTTCTGTCTTTTTAACTTCAGAAATAATTTCATACGATCAAAAGATGTAAAAGTAAAGTAAAAAAAAAAAAAGGAAAAAGAGAGGTGTAAAGATATAAAGTCTTTTAGAGAGCAGTACTGTATAACTACTCACAAGCACTCTTGGGTAATGAAATAATGAGTCTAACGGGTCACTGATATCGGAGAGTAAGCATGGCATTTTATTGAAAGATGATACAAAAGAATAGGATTGATATGATATGGCAAAATTAATAAGTACATGATAAAAACCTGTAAAAATACACTTTTTCAGACTTTTTGTATAGTCAATAAAATTGTTGCTGCTGATTCATCACCTGCTGGAAGATAACTGAACTGATTTCAGCAGGTCTTTATTGGAACCTACTTGTGTTTTCTTAGGCTATTTATAGGAAGGACGTGAGTTTGTGCAATTATCCTTTGGCACCTGAATAAGCCTAGTGGATTTTGAACTCTACTTTTTTTCTGTATAACCTGAGAAGCATGCGATGACACAAGCTCTTTTCTTGATTATACCAACCATCCAATCTCTTAAGGAAAACAAGAATATAATTTGTTATGATACAAAGATATTGTGTTTTAAGGAAAAAAAATTGTATTCATTTATGAAAACGAGGCCTGGTTTTATCTGAGGGGGAAAGATATAATGGTCATGAAAAACCTCACAACCACTTCCTGATTTCATAGTAAAAAACACCACTGAATCAAAAACATGTCAAAGGTAACAGGAGAATGCATGACATGAGTTAACTTGTAAGTACAAGTTACCTACCTTTGAGAAATATCAAATCTCCACCTGTTTTGCTTCCAGCACTGCAAATGGTTGCTTATAATAAGAAAGCAGTGGCTAAGAGTATCTCAATGTCTCTCCTAAAGGAAAAATGGACAAAAATCTGCATTTATATCTATGCTGCGTTCACATCTTACATATTTCTCTATTGAGCATTTATGCCATTATAGGTTTAACTTCACAATTATACCCAGTGTTAATTATTCAATGTAATGTTATATACCATTTCCTGGTACAAATGAGCCCTGATGAAAGCCATTCACCTTTAGATTCCCACCCATCACTTGGGATTTCTATTCTGTTAGTAACTTTTTCTTCAGGTACAATGCTGCATTGTAGTAGCAGATCTATAATCATCTCCCTTCACAGTAAGCAGTGGGAGCACCCCATGCTTTTATACGTTTCAATAACCGTTTACTCATATACATTAATACTGAATGTATGTGCTTACTTACCATTTCACTGTAAAAATTTAAAACAAGGAATGGTAAGTTGGATAAAATTGAATCTTTATGAAAAAGGAAAAAAAAATGTTCTGAAGGGAGGGCAAAGAGTTTCTTTCGAGAGCATAAAGCTGTCACGACAGGTGACTCATGTTGGGCTGTATTAGTCATGTCATGGCACATTATATAACCAGAGGCAATTGACACAATATAAACTGACACATCACAACATAGCTTGTCAGCAGTGATATGTATAAAGCTAGGCTTTTTAAAGAAAACACAGGGAAGAAAGTATCGTGGGTTTTATAAACACCCCTTTTTGGAGAAAGAAAAAAAAAAAAATGGTGTGAATCATTCTGCTGCGAGTTATATTTTTGCAAGGACACATTCTGCTACCCCTAGTTTTTTGGAGGATTTGAATTGAGTAGACTCATTGATCTCAATGGGCTGAATTCAGCTGAACCCCCAAATAGCTTAATTCTTTTCCTCAACATCCATATTTAGCAGTTTTATACCTTTCCTTTAGATACTACATTCCTACCTGCTCTCTGAAATGACCTTGTGATGTTCATTTAGGTTACAGAATAACCACACATAGACTACAGCTCACCGCTTTGGAGAGCACTCACCAGGTGCCCCATATCATGTTAACCTGCGCTGTTGTAAACCATACATCTGAAATTCCCCAGGCAGGTGTAAACCCAGTCAGGATTTGGTACTGCTTGCCCCCTCAGGCAACCATTTTGAATTTCCAAATGAACGCTTTTACCACTTGGCTTTCCTGCACACCTTGGAAGGAGGAAAGCTTGTACGACTGTGTGGGAACAGCACGGTCAACCCATTCACGAGCATTACAGAGAAGTCGCGCTGTACGTAAGAAGTGGACGCTAATGACAGGGGATAGGTTTCCCAGCGCTTCTCACCACACACACCACTCGGCGAGGCAACAACAGCGTCTGACCGTGCAAGGATGCCACCGCCGCCTCATCCAGCGGCACGGCCGGCAACAAGGAGGCAGCAAACACGCGCCCAGCGCGAGAAGGCGCACAGCCGCCTAACGCCACCCTAGCCCCAGCACCGCCTCTCCGGCTGCCCACCGCCTCACCCCAGCTGAGCAGGGCCTGGCGCCTGGGCTTGTCTGCCCCCGTGGCTGCAGGCAGGCTTGCACGCAGCATGTGGGAATGGCGATTGGGAACCTGCTGGGCAGGTTTCTCCTGGCAGCTGGAAGGAAGCTCTACTCGCACTGGAAGAAAACAACAGGGAAACGATTCCAAAAGGGTAGCACCAGCAGGAGGAACACCTTACCACAGAGCTTGCTGAGACCGTTCCCGTATTTGTGCTCAGCCTGCTAGCTCACGACCACTGAGGTGCGATTGACAGACACTGTGAGGAAAGGTGGAGACTCCCATCTGCCACCGATGGCAGTTGAGGGTGTATCACCACAGCCAAAATCCAACTGGGGCTTGATGAGCTATAGACAGGCTATTACTCAGGTGAATCAAATACCACATCCTAGCCAGGCCAACAGGAGTTGCACAAAGCTCACTTCTGATGGAAATAACCCCTACAGCTCAGGAGCAGCCGGTCGCCCTCTTCTGTGAGCTGTGTATCAAAATTTTCCTGTATGGCTACAATTCACACAGTAGAGACTCCAAATGGACGTCGAAGCAAGACTCTGCAGATCTGCACAAGCTTCCCTGATGGGCTCTGAAGGGAATGACCACGTTTCAGCTATGTCACAGCATGACAGGGGCTCTCCGCGGAGCCTCTTTTACAGCTCAGTAGGCTAATATGGGTATTTAATAAAAAAATGTACTTTGACAGCTCCCAAATTCCTGCTCTTAGGATGATGAACTTGAAATAGTTTATCATTACTACTATTTCTGGCATCATCACTGAGTTCCACAAACACAGATAAATGCACATAATTAGAAGGCAGACTGGTAGAGGCCAGGTTTGCATCATATGTTCACACTCATGAACATACAAAGGGGTTTTTTTGTTGTTTTTCATTAAAAATCTGGCTTCTTACATAGCCTTTTCAGAGGATTATAGTTAAATGCTAAAATATGATTAAATAGGAAATAGTGTGTAAATGCAGCTGTTCAAATCACAAACCAGAGCACCCATACCCCTCTAAAGATTAAACACAAGTCTGGTTACATTTTCCAAACCTGGAAAACTATAAGCCTGTGCATTAACACATCAAGCCGCTTCTGAAGGTTCACCTGACATAAGAAGTAAGGGGCCAAGCTTGGGAAAGTTGTTTACTTGATCCATCCCCAACATGCGCACAGCTCCAATGCTCAGTCACGGGGCTCTGCAGAAATGTCAGGGATCAGCGATGGGATGGTGCAGGGAAGCAGTACGTGATACATGATGCTGAAGCTCAGTGTATTCTTTCCATTTCCCATACAGCAATCCACTGACCTCTGTGTGAATACAAACATTTAACCAAAATCCCAGTCCAGGTGAAGTTTGGAGAGAATCTGAAATCAGCCTGAAAGTTTGCAGGGGACACTGCAGTTTCCAGTGAGAAACTATAGCACAACCATTTCAGAATACAGAGATCTGACTACAGTCTGCCTGTCCAGGTAGAGGTTTATTTACTAGAACATGCATGAGATCTGGGCAACCAATATCATAATTAACCAACGATTCCCCTATGGGCCAGCAGGTCTCTCAGTCAGACCATCCTCTCAGACATCCTCAGGCCTTCGTACTTTGCACACCAGTTGACAAAAGCAGCCCTTACACTACTTACCTATTTTACATATGAGTAAATTTTCAGGGAACTTTTCAACCTCAGCTGTTTAATGACCAAGACAGTTCTGCCTCTGGGACCAAGCTTTGTACCTACAGTCTGTATACTGCTCCAGGCTTACCAGAAGTACTGTATTCAACCCACAATTCACACTGGAAACTTAATTTACAAGTGGACATGCCGGAGCCATAACTGGCATGGGACATCCTTCCCAGCAGAGGCAAGCATTTGGAAGGGAGGAAAGATTTAAACCATGGGACGCTACTTGGAACACAGGATGTCACTTTTAACACGGTAAGCAGTGGCAGTCACTGAGGTAAATAAGGTCGACCTTCTCATCTGCAGCGCTTGTCACAGATCCACCTGCGGCTGGATTTGCATACCCCAGCTCCTCCCTCCTTGCTTGGAACTTTATAAATCTGGTAGCACTTTTTAAATAGAAATAATAAATTCTTAATGTGAAAAGATACTCTTGTGTGTTTGCAAATAACATGACATCTCTTCTGTGTTGTTTGCACTTAGACTATGCAGAATAGTAATTTTTAGAATTACAATTTGTTACAGGAAAAGAACTGTAGAGCTTTATTTACTAATCACATTAGTTTTCTCGTTTGCTTTTATGGAACTTTTTTTCCAAATCAAGAGTACCAACATGCTTTTTCTTGAAAATTCTCCAACACCCAAAACATTGTGAATGATGTTCACTTTTGTCAAGCAGAAATGAACTGCATGGTTAGAAAATTCCTATCTGTAAATCGTTACCTTAGAGTCTAACCATTTTAAAGCCCATGCTGTTCAGAGGTAAGATGCATGCACCCGTTGTGCGTTTTCCTCATCCCTCCATCATGTACACAGTAAACACATGGGCACAGTAAATCTGTGTATTTGATCATCTTCATTTCCAATCATGCTTTTAAAGACGCACACTAACTTGAGCAAAAATAACCTGACACAAAACTATGTCGCCCTCACATAAGGCTTCATCATTCTTTATAACAATGAGAGAAACTCCCAAAAGAAATAGTTTTCCTTTTGTTTATTTTTTCTTTTTGGTATTTGAACTTGTAATAGAGAAGAGGAAAAAAAGCTGTGGCAGTGTGATCAGCCCAACCTAAGGGCAATGTCTTTTTACTCATCGGGCTATATTTAGAACTGTCACTTGTTAGAAACACTGTCACCAAAAATGAATTGTACACGTGGCCTGAAGCACTTATACTGTAACATCACAGCAAGCAAAATAAAAGGAAAGTGTGATCGTACAGTTTAATATTGGCTCATTTGTACCAGTTTCATACAAATTTTAGCGTTTAGCATTAATATGCTCTGTTGCTAAGGAGCTCCCCTTCCATTTTTCTTGAACAACATGTCTGTTCTTGCTTAAAGCAGTATCTATACCAAAACACCGTGCTCTTTTGCAGTCAGAAGGATACGAATTTCAGGATATCAACAAATCAGGAATTTCTATAATAAAAACAGCACTCAGACATAGAAACATTGGGCTTATTCTTTAAGTTTTTGGGGCTTTTTCCTACAGCAGGACCTAAGAAAATTGAAAGTAAAAAACTAAACTCCCAATGGAGCTTTACTGATATCAAAGTGAATTTGACTGCATACTTCTGTCTAGGATCCTCTCTATACGTAAGTGGTTTCAGATGTATCCTTTAACCATAAAAGAAAAAAAAAATTGAAATCATTGTTGTCCAAATGCACAATGTTGTCCACACGTCTCAACATCCTGAGTGCTTGGACTGCATGCCAGAAATGCATGGTGCCGGTTTCAATTGCTGAAGACCTTTGACAGGCCATAAAACAAAAATAGAAAATTCTGTAATGTATTTTAATTAGGAACAAAAGATATTTTACATAGATAAAGATACACCTTGACATACAAGCTCACAGAAACAGGGGAAATTACCCCTCCAAAAATCATAGTTTAAACTCACAGTGTGGTTTCCTTTTTTTTTTTCTCAAGGCAGGGGCAGCCATCTCACTAGTATAGAGGGTCTATGGATTTTCTTTGGGATGAAAGAGACTAGGCATGTACTGTTGTTTCAGTTGACAAGGACAGAATAATTCAGTGTAGCCATGTTTGCTGTTTGCCGGTCGCATGTGGTATGAGGCTTGAGAATCTAACCCTTGCTGAAAAGAAAGCTTATGAACTACTGAGCTCGCTGATGATTTGAAAGCACTGCATTTGTCCTGACCTTTGTGCCAACAACCTTATGTCCTTATTTTCTGGAGACACTGTTTATGCAATATTTCACTTCCAAAATGAAATAATTCACTTGAGATACTGTTCTTGAAGGAAAGATTATGTAGTCTGTAGCCCAGTTCTATAAGTTCTTGAAACCTCATAGAATAAACTCAAGAGCTTCACTAGGCCTTAACCTATTCCTGATAAAAAATTATTAGAGGCCAGTATATGAAATCATAGCAATTAGCCATGCTGTAAAACTTTTCTTACAGTGACTGGATAAATCTACTTCAATACATACATTGCCTCCTATACAAGAAGTAGGGCATGCAATTGAAATAGCAAAGTTTGGAGCATATTAAACTAGAAATTGAAGGATCCCCAGTTTAAGCCCATGGCTTTGCAATTGTGATTTGGACCATGGAAGAATTGTCCTGGGAATAAGAACTAGTCATTTATGCAAAAGACAGTAAATGCTTAATAGCAAAAGTTCAATGTCCTACAGAAATATCCAAATTAATACAGAATGAACTGACTTGACTACCAAAAGCTGGGCAGTTGATGAGGAAGTATCCCTTCAGTTTGTACAACCCTAGTAACATAGCTATGCCACTTCCAGCACCCAGCTGAGCTCTTTGAGATCTAGCTTAGATAATTCAGCATATTGACTTCATTAAATAAATTACATGACATAAACCATAACACTGTCCCAAAATAACACTCATGTCAGCCACATCAAGTATCTTCCAGATTTTCTCCATGTCCTACAACATTTCAGATTGCAGAATGATGACCTTTCAGTATGAGTACCTCACAGAAAAAGGCACAGGAGAGACTTGTCACCACCAATGTTATCCTTTTATGTAACCCAAATAGGACTAGTTATCTCTTGTTTACAATGAAAATGTTTAATGAAAGAGCACAATATACAACATACAGATGAAACAGGCTAGGATCAGTAAGAGATTAATTAATGTTTTATATGTTTTATAATAAATTTAATTAATGTTTTATAATAAATTCTGTATCTCCAATATTTGCCGCTCGCACATCTCCATATATGCCGCTTACACATCCCCTTCTGTCTTTAAAAGGGACTAGGAAGCACAGGAGTCAGCTCATTTCTGGGTCCAGTATTTTCCATAGTATACATCAGCCTTGCGTCATCCATTGAGCCATGCTGCAAAAAACCTTGAAAAATAGATCTCTTCTTAGGGATGTTGTGACCTTGCATGGACTGCCGCAATGAGGACTCTTCCCCTTTGTTTAAAGAAGCCCCCTTATACGTGTTCACCATGCAGTAAGTTAGAAGCCTGGATTAGAACAACTATCCCATGATTTTAGGGGGAAGTTACAAAGTCTTCAACTTATTCCAGCAAACATTTTTCCTAGTGCAAAATAAATCAAGATATGAGGCTCTCCAAACTGTCAGGGGTTTTTTCTACACTTTTATATCTGGGTCATACAGTCACGTAACATCCTTGGGTGTGATCACAGCTATTGATTCCAGGGCTGAAAGTGACAGACTAAATGGTATATAATAACAACAGTGCATGAAACAGCAAGAAGGATAGACCAGGTCAGTCTTTAATTGGTAAGCACATGCTTGCTGAGAGTAACAGCAAGAATACTGCCCTAAAAAATGAAGACTTTGTTTATGACAAAGAAGTTTACATCTAAAAAAGTGATCTCCTGACTGAAAAGGAAATCAATTATTAATAAATATTTGTCTCTTCTATGCACAACCACACTCAAGAAAGTTAGTCTAAATTAATTTCTGAAATGGATTATTGAAACAGTATTAAATCCCTGTGCATACACTTCCACTAAGAATTAAAGAAAAGATTTCAAAACTGATTCAACCGATTTCAAAAGAGCCAAACCAATGCTGTAGAAGGCTGCATGGCTTCCCAGCTCTTTTCAGAATCAGAATACTGCTGGAGTAGAAACTTCTGGATTTGACTTTTTAGTTTTGCTTTTCAGAAAGGAAAAAAAACATTCTTAATTGTTCCATCATAAAAGAGGTGCTTGACCTGTGTTATTAATGGTGGAAATTGTCCTGTTTCCAGTTCTCATGTGTTTTGTCCTGGTCTTTCTCCCAGAGTTCTGTAGATGCTATGGTGCTTCACAAACTGATGTTTATCTTTGATGCATCTGAGATTTGATCTATTGATTGCTCTGAAAATGAGGACCAAGGTTCTAAAATAGTGGTTTGGGCTAAATAAGATCAAATCACTTGGGGAAAGGACTTTATAGGCTCAGTAGCCTGTATCACAGAGGCAATTCTGTACTAGGTGTACTTGGCAGCTGGCATTCATCTCCCGTGTATTGGACAATAGCAACAGGGGCTGAAAGTAACTAATTTATAGATTACAGTGATCTCTGATTTGGACTAAAGAGTCAAAGTTTACTAGTCAGAAGGAAAGATTTAGGCTTACCATTTATAGAACTACTTTAACTTTAGCTATAATACACCACACAGGTGTCATCAACCCTCAAACAAACTTTGCTATTTACAAAGTCTTTTAGTTATGCATAATATATTGAAATAGAACTCACTACTATGGAATATAATGTTGATTCCTTCAGAGCTTCATTATCTAAAATATAATTTCTGTCAAAATTTTACTATCAAGAGTTATACAGAATGGACTATAGCCAGAACTATCCTGGTTTAGGGCACATTTTCAATACATAATAAAATAATCACAGTTAATAATTACAGTGGGACTATAAAATGTAAGATCAGCAAATACCATTCATTAATTTCCTGTAATTAAACTAGCCTTCCTTACAGAAAAGTAACAGAAAATGAAAGACAAGAAGCAGCTCGGGCACCTGTTAAAATTGGTTTGTTCAGGACAGTGCTCATATTGCCATTAATTATGCTGCATAAACACAAGCAGCATTGATTAGAGACGTTCTGCTGAACATACTGCAACAATGGCACAATGGCATCTAAATGCTTTATTTTATCTTTATTACCTCAGGGTAATGAATTGTAATGTAAAGAGCTGATGAGTAATTAAACTCATCAACTGTGGATTTAGAGATATTTTTAGTATCATATGATGGAAAATCCTCTCAAGAGTAGCAAGGATATATTTTCACAGCATATATTATATTCCTTAACAGGTCTCATGAGGGAGTACTTCATACTGTTTCTAAATGCTGAAATTATGAAAGAACACTGTATCTATCTTCATTTTTTATTTCTTCCCTGTGCAAGATCAAGAACTTTAGATAGAACTTCTTGGTGAGCTAAAGCCATTTTCTGCTTGCTGAGTACCAACTGGGATACAGTAGGTCTTCTGCCCAAAGATACCATATACATGTCATCAGATAATGTTATTAAAATGGTCAAGGTCCATCCTAAAACTTTTTTTCATTGCTCCAAAGTATCCTTTCTAATTTCCAGCTTAAACTAATCCAAGACTAGTTTATACCTCTTTGTATGTGTGTCAGCCTTTAATTAAATAGTAATTTTCATTCCTTCTTCTGAACTTCCCAAAGCAATGAGACAGCACAATCACAGGTTCTTTTGGTTTCCAATCTGCTGAAATAAAAAATCCAAACTCAGATTCCACTTAGATGAAATGCTGTGTTGATCACAGCTGGTCTTTTCAGAACATACTCTACTCAGCTCACCTATCCAGTAGTATGCCAAGTAAGATCTTGCTAGTGCTCTTTACAACCGCAATTAAAGCTCCCTCATCTCAGATGGAAAAACCTGTCCTTAGGCATTCTGGGATTTTTTTTTTTTTTTTTTTTTTAAGCTAAAGAAGATTGATTGCTTAAGATAATTCAACAATCAGTTAATACACTTCAGTCCTTTTCCTACTGAGGAACTCAGAGCTTATGAAGAAAAATGTTTATGATTAGTCCCCAAAAGCTTGCCTATGCACCATCTATTATATTTTGTCCCAGTTCTACCAAGAGAATTCCTTAGAGCATCCAGATCTGATATTCCAGTCTTCCTTTGTACTGACACTCCACATTTGGGCATTACAGATACTAGCTTGGATATTAGATGCAGCTTAGGTAAGGGCCCTGAAACAAGTGTATTTATTACAAGCTATAAACATAGGAAATGGAAACAGTAAACTGTAAGCAGACAATAGGAAATGGTGGAAAGCAGACTGATGCTGTGGGCTACAAAAAAATGAGCTACAGCTACCACAAACTGCAAACAGTGATTTATCATAATGGCAAACAGAAATCAACAAAAATAATCTGCCCCTTCTGGCACCCTCACAGCGTGCAGCAATTACAAAAAAAAATGTAGAAACCACTTCCTACTCTCTCAAGCAAGAATGTCAATGAATGTTTAGTTCTATATCCTGACCCTCCTACTGAATGGGCATTAAGCCCAGTTAGAGCTACACAACTGAGCGAGGCTCATGCCTGCTGAGCAGTACTGGCATATAGAAACCGAGTAACAGCTAGAGAGCTGCCACTCGGCCCTGCCCTGCAAGCTCCGTACCCCTCACTTCATGCATACACCTGAGAATCACTGGAGGTGATGTGGAGGAGGCCGAGCTTTTCTGAGTGACAAGCACAGAGCTCAGAGATGGAGACTGAAGGGACGAATCATCAGCCATATGGGAGCTGGCAGTTCTTTTCACCACTTCTTGAACCCGATCATCAGGTACTTTAGCTTCTTCATCCAGCCTGATGCTGCCTTCATGTTGCTTGGGGGCTTTTCCTTCTCTCAGTTTTAGCCAGCCAAATGTCTGCCAGAAGAACTATCAGTGAGAGCTGCTGCTCTTTGCTTTCTGTACCTGAAATGAATGATTAATTGTTTCAGACATTATCTACCTCAGGCTTGGAAATCCACCTAAAGTTCCAAATAACCTACTAAGCATTCACTTCTTTCATATTATGTCTGTGTTCCAGATTCCACCTCAGAGCAAAAATATGATTGCTTGGTGACTCAGCAATTCCATTCCAATCTTTGCACTTTGCAAGAAATTCCACTGTACTACACCTTTTTGGTCTATTTCTTACAGTTTTGTAAGCATCCAGGCAAAAGCCCCTCTGTCTCAGTGGGGTACTCTTAAGGAGCTGATGACACCTCCTGACTGGCGGGTAAGACTAACAAAAAGGACATCTTTCCAATTATTTTTGCTAAGTCACAGTGTGTCCTGGGGTGGGGGGGCCGGTTCTGTCCTGACTTTCATCATATATACCATCAATATATAAGCATACTTAGCCATTCCTTGCAAGAGACTTTAAGATCTACATACAAAGAGCTCTGTATTAGTGCTAAATAATTTTTAACCTGCAGTGTCATGTACATCCATATTCTATTCTAAACTAAAATGTGCCTTACTGTATTTTTATTACACATTTTTCAGTACTTCTGCACTAATCTCTCACAAATGTTCAAGCTATTGCCCTATTCCTACCAATATTCCATTTATCTTGCTTCTTTGTTTTTGGGGGTTTGGGGTGGGGTTTTGTGGGTTTTGGGTTTTTTTGGTTTGGTGCTTTTTT
>NW_008796218.1:11765973-11817485 GCF_000699145.1 Aptenodytes forsteri | reverse complement strand
GCCAATACAATCAGTCTGTGTTTTGAAATCACCTTATCTGGGAACAGATCCAATATTTCATAGCATAACAGATGAGTCCTTTATTGTGCAACACTATCACCATTTAAAGTCAATGCATGATTATTCATTCCTGAGACATTTTTGTGATATTCTACTTAGAAAACTCTCACCAGTGAGATGGTATTTCCGTCTGTAATAGCCTCACTATGTGAGAAGAAAAATAAAACCGACCTTCTGAACAGCGAGTCTTCCCTGATCAAAGCACTCTTTTTTCCTAAAGAAAACACATATTTTTCAATTCCTCAAGCAGACAGTACTTCACATCACATCTTTGCGTGAGGCTGAAGTAATAACATGCTCTGTTACACTGAAGTATTGAGAGATTATTAATACTTAAAAACAAAAGTACATTTTAGTACAATTATCAAGAACTGTATTGTGACTCTTCCCCTGCTACATATAAGAAAATGTGTAAGAAAATGCACATGGGTCACTGCATACAGTAGATGAAGCATGAGAATTGGAGCTGTGTTCCTCCGCATTCTAGTCCTAGCTCTGACAATCGTCATCTTGCTTCAGGCAAATCACTTGGAACTCCTTGGATGCAGCTTCTCTATCTATAAAATAATGAAAATATTTTACTGTCTAAAGCTTTCACCATAAATCAAAGGTTATAAGAACTACTATGTCTGAATTAAAAGGAGATTAAAACAATTTTTAACTGCAAGATTCTGAGCCAAATGAAGTCCTGTGGCAACCAAACGTAATCCAGATGAAAACCACTGGGATTTCATTAATAGCCCGACAGAGACTTTTTTGACTGCATAAATTGACAGAGTAACACCAGGCCCAAAGTACTCAGCTAGTTAAGCAGGTTTACAGAAATAAGATGATAAATTGATGTGCTGGGTTGTAGACATACAGCTGAAATTAACTTGTGTGTGTGTGAGATCAGAGTTTAACATTTCTGACGTTCCATCACAATAGCTATGTCTTCCCATTCTGTCTCCTAGTTTTTCCCTTCTCTGCAGTTTCCCCAGTTTCTCACACATTCCCAGACTTCTAATACCCCATTTCAAAAGGCAGTGTTATGTATTCATGATTCATGGAAAAGTAGAGATATGCTGAGTGGTCTGCTGGTCAAACTGCATCTCAGTCAGAGAAAGGACCAAACAGCACACTAATATAAAAATGGCTTGCAGACCGTATAAGCCTGGGCTAGATTCCACAGTGCCACTGAATTTTGCTCCATTTTATTTTAAAGAGCTTTCTTTTTTCCAGCTAGCATAAGATCTATTTACCTACTTTGGTTTTCAAAAGGTCACCTTTCCCTGTGATAAAAGCTGAAGTGCCATTTTATTAGAAAAGCTTTAAAATGGAAAAGTGAAAGCACTATGTTTCTGCTCAAGTTTTACATCTACCTATTACTTAAAAATACCTGGCCAAAAAATTCTAGGAATTAATGTATAAATTGTGTTTTTCATATAATGTAAGTTACATTTACAGTAAAAGGTAATAAAATCAAGAGGAAAAACTATACGGACTAAATTTCCCTAAAGAATCATAATACCTGAAATTCAGGCTTTATCTCTTCTGACACAGCTTAAATTTTAAAAAAAATCTGAACAAGCTATTACATAAATCTGAGATAACTGCATGGTAAAAATCTCTAACTGCAACCCACAACTACCTAAACCTCTATGAAAAACATAAGTTTTACATAAAAATAACTGGCATTATGTTACCATGCAATGAAATCTCAGTATAAGTCATAGTTAATTATACATTCAGGGAAAAAGTGAATAATTTGACCCACATCTCAGATTAACTCAAAAGAACAAAGAAAAAAATCCATCAATCCATTGTATCCCTACAGTGTATCTCTACACAACCATAAAAGGAATAAGCAAAAAAAGCCTTATTCTTCACTAATTGAAGGATACATCAAAACTCTAATTAAAAGTGTTCTGAACTTGGATTACTCAAAGGTGAGACAGTATGCAGTAATACTCTAAGGCCGAGCTAAGTTGTCACCTTAAGTTTGGGTTGGAGTTTCAGAAGCAGGGTTGTATGAAAATAGGAAACTCCCACGTAAATTGTCCAGCTATCCCTTTTATTGTAACTAGGGAAAGCAGGGACACTACTCTGACCCATGCTGTCCTTTTAATTCACTTAGATTTTTTTTTTTAAGTATCTCATTGATTACTGAGATTTTAAGTATCTTAGTAAATTATTTTTAAAAGAACAATTTAGCTATGCATTTATATATGAGTGCCATAACTATCACAAGCCATTGAAATTAATCTCCTCTGAGACACAAGGCAGTAATTTATTCATGTCTCCACCCTCTGATTAGGGACCATATGTTAATGTTGTCTACACATCAGTCACCATTTTGGTCAATGGTGAAATGTGATCCTAATGTCAATGGCTTCTTAGATATTTCTACAAATAATTTGGTATTCTATTTTATTTCATTTTATTAGCAAGCTCCTCATTATTTATGCGATTATAAGTTAGGAGATTTCACAGTTCTTTTGTTTATATATAGCACAGTGGCTAATTGCTTTTTGTTGCCCTGAGGAGATTAGGAAAGTCATGTTATTACCTACATTCATGACAATTCAATCAACTCCTGTATAGGAAATAAAAACTTTACTTGCAACTCATGTGGAATGTCTGGGCTATTAATGGTGAATTTGCCTCAACTAAATGGATAAAGTCTGGAAACCAGAAGACATAGGCCAGTTCAGAAAAAAGTATAGCCCTTTGCTGCACAGGAGATCCAACGTAACAGTCCTAATTGGTTTCCTCTGGCATAAAAATCTATTATTCTCTTAATGTGATTATAGGATTATGGTATTGTATTTTGTATCTGAGAATTGGCTTGGTTTTACAGCTTCTAATCTATGACCTAAGAGAACAGAAGCCATTCCCTCTTCCCCAAATTTCACTCATGCTCTCTGCATCACTCGTTCTCATTAGTAAGATGTTCTAAAATCAGTACTTGTGCTGATCTTACCTATTTAGAAAGGTTTGAGATTATTTCCTGACCTTTTGGAGCCTGCAGGAATGACTGGAATATAAATCATATATAATATGGTTGAATCATGCTAATAAAGACAGGGATTCACATGAACACAACAGAGAGACACCACACTAAGTATTAACATGTTGAAATAGCATCCACAATGATACAGGACGATGAACAGCCAAATAGCTTGGTTGTTCCTTTAATGTAAAAAATGTTACAGAAAACCACTTTTCCTTTCCTCCTCATCTTTTCTAACACCAGATATTATCCCTTATTCTCTTGTACCTTTATGCAGTCTAGCTATAATTAATGAATCATCATCTGAGATTATATCTAAACAAGATACCTCCTGATTCTTTTTGATCATTTGAAATATTTTAGCTTCAGCAATTCAGATTAAAGAGAAGTAGAAACAAAAACTACCCAATGAACAACCAGAGTGAAAAAACAGTCATCAAAATGGAAAAAAAACCAAGAAGGCTATTAGGAAAAAAAAACCAAGAGGTGGGGGGGAAGATGCAATCTAGTTCAGGAAAAAAAAATGCAGAACAGTGCATCTAGGTCACTAGCTGCTAGGTTTTGTATGCACCTCTATTCCTACTGGACTGTGTAGATCATGGGTCCCTTTAACAAGCAAAGTAGTTTTTACATATTGTTTTCATGTATAATCACTTCTGGAAAGAGAATAAATTAAAACGTGGATAAATCTTTGCAAACCAGAAGTATTTTTGCAAACCTTCTGAAGATAAAAGTATCTTGAGATGTCAGATAGTCAGAAGATCTGCTCATCCTTATTGCAAATATCAAGACCATACTAGCTGTTCCATCTTCTGAAAAGACAGCAATTATTTTTGGTCGTTCTGCAATGCCAGTCAAGACAATGGAGTGCTCTTAACATATCTGAAGAAGCACAAATATACACACTGGCTTGAAAGATTTGATCCAAAGCTCACTGAAATTAGTAGGAGATTTTAATTTTTTTTCAATAGGCTTTGAATCAGGGCGGCATCATTGGGTTTCTGGCACTTTAGTATTATTGTAACGCTGGATGGATTTTAGTTAGCACTTTACATAAAAGGACACTCTACCTACTGCAGGAAGCCAGATTAAGTGGAGATGAACACGTAGGTTTAAAAAGACTTGCCCTCAAAGGGTGGCTTGCTTCATCTTTACTGAGTTTGAATTACACTGTAAAAAGAGCAAAGATGGAATGAGGTATAAAATACTGGGCAGTGTAAGCCTAGATGTAAAGAAAGATGGAACAGCAGTAGAAAAAGGGAACATACTAATGAAAACACATACAGTAACATGCAGTACACATGATCCTCCTTGAATAAGCTACTCAATTTTACATGCTAGAGTAACCCTATGAGCCTTAACGTTTCATGGTTTTTATACACACAGGCACAGCTGCGTATTTGCATTGTGCAGGCATGCAGCATGGTCCCAAGACTGATTTGCCATACAGAACAGTGAGCAAGCAGCAGTTCTTCTGACTTGCAAAAATTCTCACTCTAATCACTAATAATCAAAATACTTTGTAATACTTCTTGAGTTGAATATTCTTCCATAATATATTTAGTCACAGTAGAGAAATCAATTTATTCATCCAAATGCTGACCATCTTCATATAAAATAGCTTCTCAAGGATTAACAGGTTACTTGTGTTTGACAAGAATTTACCTCTTAATCATTTTACAGATTAAAAAAAAAAAGCATCTTGCCCTATTCCCATAAATCTGCATTTTAGTGGCTAAAGTTCTTAGAAGTAAGGATCTTATAAATACAGGATAAATATTTAAAGAAAGATTTTTAAATGGCAACACTGGGGGGGGGAATACATTTAACATTCACTCATTCACTTTCCCATTCCATCAAATGGTGATGAGAATATATAACCAACTGTGCTAACATGCTTTAAGATCAGCTATTGTTAACAAAAGACATCATTAGACTCTTTCACTTGAAATGGAAGACTTTTACTTACAGAAAGATCTTTCTTCATTAGTCACTCCCACGTGCACCTCTGAAACCAGCATCTCGGTCACCTAAGCAGCATCATAGTGAAAGCATTGAACTCTTTCTTGTACTGTACTGACATAAAGTCTTCTGGTGATTTAGGGCTAGATTTACCATTACATTTCTGCCTACAAAAGCCAACAGGGAGTTTGCTTACAAACTCTCTACACTATTTGCAGAAGTCTCCATGACTTCTCTTACACGACATCACTTACCTTCTGCGAATGCATGAGTGTTGGCTGTATTTGCAACCCCAAGTATGCATGAATCAGGAGAGAGAAATGTGATTATTCAGATTTCCTAAGTGTTTCAATCACACAATACTAGGAAAAGTCAGAGTTGAGGACAGTTGCAATACAGTAGAGAATGCTGTGAGGAAACAATCTGAAGAGTGCAGCATAGAGAGATTTTTCTATTAGAAAAAATAAAAACAAGGGGGGAGGGGGGGAAGAGTATTTGTACAGCTTAAACATGGGCAGTTAATTTGGGACATCACTATGGAGGAGAGAATGGGACTGTACTTTGGAAAAAGAAGCCGATCTGTCTGATTCTTCCCTACAAAGTCCTCTTGTAGCAGCTCGATGTGAGTGCAAATCCATAAAGTACTATAACCATATAAATGACTAAATGTACTGCAGAGGGCGGGGGGGCATGGTTATAGCCCTGTATATTTCAGGTTCTCTATTTCAGGTTCTACTGTGCTTTGCAGTGGAAGTCCTATGTTCTCCCAAAGTGACTGCTGTTATCGTAGGTAATTCTTATGTTCAAGATCTAGGACAAGATTCTCCCTCTTCTGTCTGCTCACCTGAAGACTCACAAGAATCAGTTCCTCAAAGTTCAGCTCTGAATGACTTCCCTATGAATGTACCTTTCAATTAAATTATTTCCTCATTTCTCTTCTACCCATTCATGTGCAGCTCTAAAATGATACTATAGAAAAATTCTGAGGTTGATTTTTTTTTTCTGCTACTACTTTTAGTTGTGCTTTTTACTTTCCCTTTGCACAAAGAAAAGTGAATAAACTATATACCACTGTGCCAGGGAGACACACTGGGAATTATGACCAATCTAGGCTATCTGTACTACAAGAGATTTTCTCATCACTTTACTACAACTACAAGCAAGAGAGAAAAGCAAGCTTTTCAGTGTTCTGCGTGAAAATCATAATGATAGCACCCTACATTTCAGTTCAAACTACTGTTCTGCATTTTATACTGTTGATTTGTAGAAGAAAATAGAAACAGTTGCAGAAGACACTTCGTACCATCCTCCAGAATTTAAGAATGACTCTCTTCTTAGAATTACAGGGAACAGTTCCAGGAGGGGAATATTGGGAAAATGCTGTGCACTGCATTTTCTAGGAAGAGTAATTTTTGAAGAACTCTGCTGGTGGTTTCCCATAAAATAAGATGATATACAAATAATTTCAACTGGAATAGAACTACCAGAATAAAGGCATGACTATACTGCTCTTTTTCACTTAAGCCAGTTTAATTGTCATTCAGATTCCTTGGGCCAAAAAGATGTAATTAAGCTGTCTTTCCTCTTTCTTGTGTTAATAAATATACGTAATGTGCAGAAAATGAAGATCATGTACAGTAACACCAGAGCATTAGCACTTCTGAAAAATGTTATACTGACAGACTAGAAAGCAAAATGATCTACAATACCGAGAACAGGGAAGGCCCACATTATCATCTGAGATACAACTTTCTGTACTTGGCATGCTCCAGTTCAGGATGTTTCAAATATCTTATTTGCACTTTCAGTCCAAACATTTACTAAATTCACTAGATAAAAAGCGTGTCTTTTCCTAATGGAGTCAGTAGCAAAGTCATGTGTCATTTGCCCAGCAGGATTTTACACTCTGTTAATGATGATGGAACCTCATTATCCATCTTGAAGATTTGGTCTCACAGTTACTTTCAGTTTTATCACGATCAGATTTCTAATTTCATCACTAAAGGATAACTGAAGTAACGTGTATTTACTCTAAAATTGGCATTACAACATAGTTCATTTATTGCTTTCATCTTATGTCTGGCATTTTATTAACATTAATTTTATTATTGTGCTATATTAATTTATTTTGTAAACTTGTTCATCAGCTTAACTTTTTTCTACCTCTTCAGTATCATTCAAAACAGTGGTTATGAAATTT
Organism: Aptenodytes forsteri; assembly: GCF_000699145.1. Lineage (NCBI taxonomy): Eukaryota > Metazoa > Chordata > Aves > Sphenisciformes > Spheniscidae > Aptenodytes > Aptenodytes forsteri. The sequence goes on along the minus strand of NW_008796218.1, from coordinate 11,810,271 downwards.
GAGAAGCACATAAGAGAAGAATAAGCCTTAATAACTCACTAAATATATTTTTTCAGTTGAAAAAATAAGCCTTAATAACTCACTAAATATATTTTTTCAGTTGAAAAATTCTCAAGGAAAATAGAAGCTACAAATCCAGTTACTTAACATATTGAACATCAGCCATAATAGAAGATTAAAAAAAAAGAAAAAAAGTATTAACAATTTGAATCAGGGTTACCTTGGTTTGGGTTTGGTTGTTTAAGTTTCTGCAAGTATGTTTGATAAGAAACACGGCCAGATCATACTATCTGCAACCCAGAGCACCCAGTTTCTATCTCCTGCTCTGCTGCAAGCCTACATTATGACCTTGAGAACATCATGCAGTTTTTCCATTCTTCTCTTTATATGCCTACACATTCTCTCGTTGTGATGGATTTGAAGCTGCCTTGTAATAATGTATTACTACTTCATGTTGACCTGCTACAGGGAAGATGAATGAATAAATTTGGTGAGGTTCTGTCTGGAGAAGCAGGCAGGAAGAAAATGACTGCTTTGAGACAGGCAACTCAGTACACAGTATTGTTAAGGAACAAACTCAGAACTCTCATTTATCGTCAACCTATGAAACTGGTTTTGTGTAAAGAGCCTCAAGACTGAAGATCCCAAAGACTTGAAGCGCAGATTTAAAATTGGATACTCTCCAAGAAAGAGAAGCAGTAGTTCTTTCTGGGAATTAGATTCAGATATAGAATCCTAATGAGATATTGTTAAAAAAGCTACACCTGCCAAAGATGTCATCTATCCATGGTAAGATTTATGGTTAGGTAGGTTTGTAGGCCTGCTCACAAAAGGATTGTTCCAAGGCTTTTCTTCTCACCGAAAGCTTTGTTTCTAGTGTTAAAAGAAACATTACTTTGATGAAGAAAGGCTCTTGCCACACATTCTACCAAGCTACCTAAGCCTGTGCAGCACCCACATTTAAAGTGCTTTAGCAGTCTAGACAAGACATGATAAACAAAGGTACTTTTATGGAGAAAGGATTCTCCAGACAAATAATTTGGCTGTTGAAGAGTTTAGGTAGATTGCCTGAGAACATCAGAGTTTCATGGTAAAGAAGTCTGGAAAAAGCAATATATTGTACATTTTAAAATGAGGAGGAAGAAGTGGGTGTAGAAGAAATTTAGGGGCTATCAGCCAGCCATGCACATTTCAGTTGCTGTAAAAAAAAGTACAACAAGTTATCAAATAAACTACTCGAAAGCAACTGAAAGAAAAAAAAAGGAAACAATGCACCTCTGTACAGGTGTAAAAGCCCACTCAGAAAGCAGTTACCTCTGGGTGTAAAAGCCCACTCAGAAAGCAGTTACCACTGACTCCCTATCAGAAACAAAAGCCTTTGGACTGGAGTCTTACATGAGTCTCTCCTGTGCTCAGTACTGTTCAATATTTTCAGTAGCATCTTCCCCGGTTCTCTGTGGCTTACTCTGAATTCAGAATACATGGGCAAAAACTGGAAAAATGGAGTGGAAAAAGGATACATTTCTTTCATCTGTCCACAGAATATAAAAGTGATGACTGCAGATGCTAAATTCAGTTTATACTTGTAAGGAAGCTTGACAGGTATGTGTAGTCTCAGCCTTGGTCTAACAGTAGGGAAACAGTGACACTCCACCCTGGCAGTGAAAAAAAAAGTAAAATTCAATGAATCCAAGAAGGCAGGAATAGGTACCAAAAACCTTTATACCATGATTTACCTCTAACCTTTAAGCCATGATAATGAAATCCTTTGGAGCAAGTACGTTTTTTCCTCAACTATTTTTTGAAAGAATGCCTTCCACAAGGAAGACCCCATCTCATTCTGAGGCCTGTAGGTGTTACAATTACATGAAAGACACATTATGAACAACATGCTTGCTTTTTAAATCTATTGTAGGTCTATCTCAAAATTAAAATTAAATATGCAATTAAAAGCATAGTTTTGTTCCTCTACAGGATTTCATTCAAGTCTTTTATTTCAATGATGTGGCGTTAGTTTCTTGTGTTCTCTTTCCTCTCCAAAAACTCCGATATGTCTAAACCACGATGTTTTTTGTGCAAGAAAAAGTTTAAGGATTAAGGCAAAGCTTTTTAAAACAGTGCTGCAAAAGCAAAACCAGCATTTTAGAATCTCGTAAGCCAAAAAAGAAAATCAGTAGTATAAAAGATGACAACATCACTAAACATGAACTAAGACTACTGCGGTAATGATTGACTGAGTCATGGTACAGGATTATCACACAGTGATGTAGGGCAAAATTTAGTCAAAGGAGCTTAATCCCAGAGACCCAAGGGTGGGGGTTTTTTAATTATTTTTTACTTTTAGGAACCTAGCTCCCAGATATTAGACAGTTTGCCAAAACTGAAGTCCTAGAAGGTGAGGAAGGGAATCTTACTAGCACCAACACTGACTACCAACATTCCTTGGTGTGGTATCCACTTCGTAACTCAGAAGATAGGACACAGTGTCACTCAGCCATTACCTTTTTGTCAAGCATCATCCAAGGTCACATTCATCGAGCTGTACCTTCATTTTCTGAGCCTCTCAGTTTCTAACAGAAGAGTTAATTGTTGTGGAAATGTTAAAGGAGACCATGAAAACCAATGTTACTACAAGTGTGCCTCTTCTGATACAAACTAGCTACCTTGTCTCCACAAAAAGGAATTAGAAAGAAAAAAAAAAATCCAACTTCCCTACTAAGTGACAAGAAGTCGGCAAGTGAACAAAGAATTGAAAAAGAGAGAAATATTTTGCATCAGAAAATGCAACACCCAGAAGAAAAAGAACAAGGAGGAGTTTTAATAGACTTTAAAGGGCATTTTAGGATAAACAAGACAAAATTAACTAGCTCAATTGTAATATAAAACTAGTATGAGGTGGTTGGAGGGAAAAAGTCTGTTACTTTTGGGACATAGCTGTCAATCTTCTGTTTTTTCAGTTTGTATCAACTCAACATAAAACCCAGAAGACATAATCCTTTGCTATACTTAAACCCAAATGAAGGAATTATAAGTCTACAAAACACCCGTAAGTATATAAAAAAAAAAAAAAGACATTCATAATCCTGACCTAAAGCGAAGTCTATCCTCCACCCATATACAAAAGCTTCAGAGCTGAGAACTGCTGTTTATTTCTCCAAAGAGCAACCAAACCCTCATTTGACATGTTCATAGTGCAACAGTTTTATTTAGTTACCAGTTGAAGAATCAGCTATACTAAAATTAAATGAAAGAAACAGCATTATTATCACATGGATGTTTATAGTGTGAATTTAGGATGGAACGATAGCTTTCTCTTAAAGGAAGAGGCATACATAACAGGGTCAAGCATTTGAAGGAAACTCAATTAGCCACACTACTTTTATATTTGCATTTGTCCACATCTAGCATCTCTCACTATCTGCAGTTGGCCTGAACGTCACTTCTACACAAATTACGTCAATTCGCCCCTTAAGTCTTTTTAATAGCCTCATGTTCCACAGCAGAGCAAATCCAGCCTATCTGCTCCAGCCTTTTTAAAGTCAGCCCTGTTTCCTTTTGCATTTCAGCTTTGAATCTTTCTTTCAGTCTCCCATGTCCATCCTTCTGTCACAGAAGTCTCCTCTCTCCTTTTTCAAGTTTTCTTGCACTTAAAACTATCCACCTCTCTTTCTGTAACTTAGAAAATTTTACCTGACTTTTACAGATTGCCATACTTCACTTGGTTTTACTTAGATTTTTAAGACCTTTATAGCAGAGAATGTATGGTTTTTCAATGCATGCAAAAGTCCTACGTAAATGTATAGTTGTTATTGCTAACATGTATTATTACTGTCACAAATCATGCACAACCCAAATTTCTTTCTGAGCATGTTTCATCCCTTTTATCATTCATTTTTGTTTACAAAATCTTCCTCTTACTGGATTTTAGTGCAAAGATTTTATTTTAAAAATAGAAAATATGAATGTTTGCTACCGGTCGTTTCTGTGCCAACCAGCTGTTGCAGTACTCAGTTCTAAACACTTAATCCTTCGCTCAGGTTTTGAAATCCCTGATATATCAGCCATGGCAAAAGTATCTTAAGAGCACTTTTTATATGTACTCTGTTCTCCATACAAAGCTTGTGATGAACTTTCTGCACAAAGCATAAAAAATCCATTCACACTTTAACCTGTTCCGTAAAATTCTGTCCCCTTTTCAGCATAATGTGTTCTTGCAAGTCCTCTTAAGAATTCTGCAAAACTGAGAGTGGCAAATAACAGGCATCTTTTACTTACAATTTTCTTCTATATGCTTCAGAATTCCTGCAGTCCCAAAGGCAAAGAAATCAATTTTTATGTTTATCCTACAAAAAGCCTTCCGCTATGAATTCTGGTAGCTATCACTCTTGTCGTAATTTTTTTCATTCTGCCTATAGGATAATTTCTACAGGAATCTAAACTACCAGTAACACAAACAAATTTGCAGTAATTTAACTGTATCTTCCAGTCACAAGTGTAATAAACAAATCTATAGCAGGAGCTCATGCATTTCCTGTAGGTATCCATCTATCCCTCCATCCATCGCTTGGGCAGTCTGAAAATTCCAGACTAAATCAATATTTGATTGACTGTCAAGTGTTTCTTCATTATAAATACTATACATAGAGCCACTGTCAAAATCCTTATATATTATTTTAAACTCTTTGAATGACAAAACCATGAAAAAGTTGAAAATATGATGTATTCACTATTGCCAAAGCTTTTTAATGTACGATCAAGTACATTTCAGCCATTCAAGAACTGCAGTTATGAACTGCAGAGGAATTCTGTGAATTAACATAAGCTGAAACTGTGTCTGAAACTTAGAAGAAGATAATGATGATGACAATGATATCATGTAAACCTAGAAGAAAAGATAAACATTAGATATTTAGATGTTAGATGATGAAGTAATTGAAGTTGACAAAGATGATCGCAGTTAACAAGGTTGTACTGTAACTTTTTTGGAACTGGAGAAACTTTAAAATAAATGGTTCAGCAAACACAGGGATGAAGAATTAAGTAAACTATGAGCTAGGGATCTTGCCAGAAATCACTTGTATTTACGCATGAGCTCAACAAATTACCTGGAAACAACAACTGGAACATGTTCTACGTACAAAGTCTTAAGGCAGTTTGTAATCCATTCTTTATTCATTCCGAAACATGACAGCAGAATAAATGCTGGAAGCTGAAGAAGCGTTTCACCAAGCACAGTTATTATGAAACCTCTGCTAACACCATCACTGTCTTTCAAAGAAAAAGAAAGAGCAAGTTGAGTCAAAAAATACAGGTCTTGAGCCAGGTCTTATAAAAGTAATGTTAATGGTCTCACTGACATCAACAACTTCAGGTTTGGTCCATTAACTTCAATAAAAAGTAACACAAAATACTATTTATTCATTTGTATAAATACAGCTATGGAGCTATATACTTGTTTATTAACAATTAGTTTAATTACACACTTTGGGGCTGTTGTAAATTTTTTTATAGCTATTATTGCAAAAATAGAAAATAATAGAATTTATCACAGTATAGAAAAGTAAAATTAAGTAGGAAATGGTAAAAACTTAGATTTTCTATGTATTATTCCATGTATTAGTGCTACAGGAGAGGAACTTCAGATATTTTAAGTAAGTTCTATACCAGTATGAGAGATGTCATAACTGTGAGCAGTTTTACAGTGGTAAGAAGTTACTCTGAAACAGTCAATGAGCCAAAGAATATATAGACTGAGAAGAATTATCTCAAAAGACTTATGTAATTCAAAGAAAATCTTTTAAGACTGAAAGCTTAACAATATACTGTTTTGCTTTAAAAATTATGACAATAAGGTAGAGCTCAAAACATGCCTCTAAAGCACTGCACTGTGAGCCTCATAGCAATAATATTTATTTTTTTTTAACCAATATTATCATTTACATCATCCATGTGATATAATGCATTTCCAACCAAGTGGAAAAGGTCAATGTCAATATTGACCCTAGAGGAATTCAGTAAGGTGACCATTTGTAAAAGAAACTGTAACTATCCACTACAATTTGTCAAGAGCTCTGACAGATTCTCAGTCTTTGCAGTCTTTAAACTTACACAGGTGTTTTTTTCCAATAAAACGTGGTTCAAGCTCAAATACAAGTTAGCATGTTGCAGTCTGCATGTAATGAGACACTTCTTTTTGAGATAAAGGGGAGAGTGAGATGAAGCTACTTGAGCAGCTGCTTACTGTACAGGACCTGCTGCATGGATAGACACCCATCTCTCCTGAAGGTCTGTTTGGAATTTATCATCAGTACGCAATTCTCTGCTGAAAAGGCATTTCAGACTTCAAACCTATAAACATTACCGTGCTTTGCTCATGAGTCAGCCTCTCAATACTGCACATAGTTTCTCCTACATTCAATACTATGGGTATTATTATCATCTGGTTTTCAGATAACCTTAATTCAGTGATGTCTCCTATGGAGGACATAATATAATGAAGAGATTTAATGTCACATAGCACATATATTTCTATATGGTATGTTGGTGCATAAGATGGTGTTATGTATAATCTGTAAAATGGCCTTGAAAGATCTGCATGATTACATACAAACTTGAAAAAAGAATAATGTATAATGGCACTAGCTTTGTGGCAACTGTGGCCTCTACAATTCTGCTTTCTGCTGAAGTAAGAAAACCAAATATATTGGTGTGGTCTTCCATCTCAGTTTTCTACCCCAAAACCTGTAACACTGTCTTAGCTATCACAATAGGATAGGAGGTGAAAAAAATGCAAAACCTCTTGGGCTAAATCCTGTAAGGTTTTGAATATATTCACCAATACTCTGACTTGCACATGAAAGTGAATAAGAAGCTAGTGAACTGTTTCATTACTGATGTAAAATCTGTAAAAATTGCTGCTTATGAAAGCCAGCATTTCAAAACCATTATTGTAGCAGGTTTTCTGCAGACTCATTTTGTAAGGGGAGCAAACACAAGGTTTACTTTCATATACCTCTCCACGTTGACTCCTCCTCATAATTTGAAACAGTAGGAGTATGCGTCATTATCTGCTCCAAAAAATCACACATGATCTGTACAAGTATAATAATACATTACCATTTCATTGTCATCACAAGGCGATTGTAGGTGTGCGTAGAAGTACCTTGTATAGCAACAGTTGTTTCTCTATGCAATGTTGGCATTTAGTGGTAGGATGGTTTGAAGGGTAATCTCACGATCCAAGAGGAGGTTTCTGTGGTTCAGCTGAAGTGCTCAAATTTTATATTAAGTAGGATATTGGTATCAATAAATGCTAGTTAAGCCATTCTATTTCCATGGTAGTCATGTTAAGCATAACTACCTGTTTTATCTATGGGAAACTCTTTTGCAGATGTGTTACAGGCTTAATGCTTTAGTGATTCTAAAGATCCTCCTTTATACTATATATTATATCTCATCATTTATTGCATGCGTGCAACAGTTACAGGTTTCACTGTAGTACCAACTCTTTTCCTTCATCAGACACTTCTCTAGATATTAGCTCAACTCACCTTCTACCCAAAAAAGTAAAAGCACTCTGCATTTGCTGAAGAGCAAAAATGAAACCTGAATGTTTTGTCGTGAACAGCAAACCCAAAACCTGAACGCTTCTTCTTCTACTGATGCAGAGCGCCAAATGAAGCTCAGAATCCTTCCTAAGAACAACAGTTGCTACCTGATCGCCTAGGACACCTTACAATGGAAGCAGGACACATGACTTTGATACAGCATTGTCTCCTGAAAAAGACACAATTTATATCTGGCTCCAGGTTCACTGTAACAAGCCAAGTCATCACTGAAGCCAGCTATGCATCTGCTTCTTCTGGCATTCAGAAACCAAGGAACAGAAGACCATATTGGTTGCGTGCTGCATAATTCTTCTAAGTATCTATATCTTTGTTGTGTTTGATTTATGACACTTCCATGGCATTAAAATATTTTGTCTGACTTTTCAGAGAAAGTTTTGAAATATTTGACAAATGTGGTATGTAACATCACTTCTTAGTAAAATAGTTGTATTGTAAATTAATAGCTGAACAATTTACTTTTTTGCATTGTCACAAATTATGTGACAAGCTAATTTTGTTGGATTCTTATTGCAGCCTCTGGTGAGATGATGGGGAGTTTTGTTATTTCAGGCTTGAATACGTGTCCTGTATGTTTACAGAGGTAATCTTCCACCATCCAAAAAAGACTGAAAGAGACTAAGCATTAATCTTCTCAATATGTTTCCTGTAGACTACCCCACAGTAGCTCATCCTTAATGCAGTTAAGTAGTCTACAGAATGCAACAGAGGACATGTCCCCCAGTGGTCCACTTCAGGCTTCATAAAATCTCAGAGATAGCCCTGACACGGTCCAGAACCTGCCAAACTTGACCCACTCCCCTGCTGCTTAATCCTCTTCTCTGCCTTCACAGAGACTTGCCTAACATACATCGCATCACCTTAAGCTTTCTTGTCTTCTACCCTGACTAGTATCTAGTAAAAGACAGACATTAACACATCAATCAAAATAGACAGACCTAGGTCTGCTTCCTTCCATTCTTATCCCTCCTCACTCAATATTACTCTTGCACAATAAGAATTTTATCTGTTTTTATCTATTTTCTCTATTTTTATCTATTTTATCTTTTATATTTATCTATCATTTCTTTGCTGAAAAATAAAACCTTTCATATAATAATCTGGGAGTTGTTCTTTTTGTTTGGTTTGGTACATTTTCCAAAACATTCCTGTACAACAGCAAATTATCATAACATTCAAAATAAAATTGTAAATATTCACTCCTAAGGGTACAAAACCACCAAAAAGATTTCATAGTCACATAAATTATTCATCCATTTGGAAGAAAATACTGTAGAGCATATCAAGCTGGGTTGCGCTCAATAGCTGTAGGATTTTACAGACAACAGTAAGGGAGCAGCTCGAGAACTTGCTCTTGGGTGCCTACAGCAACCATCAATAATACAAAAATCCCCAAATTACCAACATTACCGCAATTTTCTAAGTATATATGAAATTAAGTTGTTAAAAAAAGGGCTGGTTTATTGGGGGGAAAAAAAATTTACAACAGAGAAAAATGAAGAAAAGGAGCTGGTAACAGTCTAAGGCAAATATATTCGGTGGCTAAAATATATGTATTCCTGGAACAGAAAGGTGAGTGGCAGATTATTAACGCCAAGTGGTGACAGCATGATGCTACACGAGTCAAATTGCTTGTTATTCTTAAGAACGCAATTAATTTTGTAAAATGTTGTGCTAGGCTGACAGACAATTATCAGAGAAGTTTAAGAACTGGATCAAGTACCAGAAAATGGCAGTGGGATAGGAAACGTTGAACTGCCTGATTTTGGGTATAAAGATTGGCAGGAGAAAAACAAAAACAAGAGAAAAAAGAAAAAAAGAGATGTAGGATGTGACATGCCTCCTTGTGGTGACATTTTTTGCAATGCATCTGCTTCTCAATTATTTTTTAGAAGAGAAGCCCTTTCCCAAGGTTGAGTTTCAAGTAAATAAATAAATACACATATTTTGATACATTTTGCTTATTCTCTGTCTTTTTCAGAAATGAATTATATACCACCAGTTCTTCTAAAACTTTAACCTTGGCTTTGATCAGGAATACTACTGAGGCCTTATTCCAAAATAGAGCTGATTTTAAAAGTATTTAGTTAAATTGTCACTTTCTAAAAACTAAACAAGTCATCTGCCTCTCTATACTGAGAGCCTGTTCCCGCATGTACCATCCAAACCACCTCTGAAGTATTTCAGACTGTACTTTAAATACTTCTTACCCATTCTCAGTAGGAAAATTATTTAAATGCAGAGCTCCTTCTGATATTTAAAAAAGAAAAATTATCATGGTCAAAGATGACAGTTTGTTCCTGTTAGTTTGAGGACTAGAAAAAAAAAAATATTTTTTCATAGTAGTTTGATCTGTCTCAATTCATTTTCAAAAAATTACGTTTCTCACCATCATAATGATCAGCATCTTTGAAATTATGGTCTGACCTCACGATATTTACTATATACTGTCTGTGATCTGCCTCCCTCTTCTCCCACGATTTTGGAATACTAAAATTTACTACTATATATTCATTTATTAAGAATTAACTACTTAATCGTTACCATTTTACTGCATGATTCAGAGGGGAAATCCTGCTAACATTACAGTAACAAAAAGGATATTAAGACTGCCATTGACTTTTTTTTTTTAATTGACTTGCTCAACATATCATATAAATGTTCTTTCATTGTTGAGATCTCTTTCTTTAAAGCAGGGATACTTCGGATAGTTCAGTGACATTCCTTTCTGATATTTTTTAGATATAGGAAAATGAAAAAAAACCCAAACTCTGCAGTAATGTATCTCTGAGCCCATTTTATAGAGAAGAGCTAAGCCTGATCACCTGAAAGTTTGAGACTAAAGAGAGTCAGTAAATGTCAATTAATTTTCCAGCAATTGTTCCTGTAATTTAGGATATACTACAACCATTTTTCTGTATTTTTTAAAACTTAATACCAAAGACAAGAAATGTCACATTAAAAAAAAGTAAATTATCCACTGAATTGGAAACTGGTTTCTAACACATTTTTGATTGAAACAAGACTTGTTTTCATTAGAAATAACTGTTAAACAAAACTGCTGCAGATCCTGACTTTACAAAGTCTGCTTTGTAAAGCATACTTTCAGCATAGCTTCAGGAGGGACTAAAGACTTCAGTCTAGTATTTCTTTTGTAACGTACTCCATCCATGTTCTGTACAGTACTTCTAGTACTGCATTCCTCCAGACCTAGGCTGACTCAAACGTACCCATAGTTTTGTACCTTCTGAAAACCTTCAGCTGTTAGAGCATGCAGATCAAGGGTGATAAAAATTTCCTCCAGCCAGAAAGAGATGGGGAAAAAGGACAAATACATGTGAAACTCAGAGAATATACATTTGAAGTTAACAATAAAACCCAAGAACTTAACGTTTGTCTGCAGCTACTCAAGCTTAGTCCCACAAGTAACTCTGGAATCAGATGGAAAGGAATGAGGGCAGAATTTCGGCCCCTGCCTTGAGTATAAGAACCTCAAGGCTTGTAGAAATCCTAAGACTTCCAGAAGCTAGATTTCAGCTATGCTGAATGTACAAAGGTGTCTCACAAAATATAACAGACAGCCCCAACCTGTTTGGTTTGGAATTTTTCCAACCAAGAGTTATATACACATTTTCAGCCACAGTAGCTAAAACTTGTAAAGAAAAACTGACTGAAATTTGAGGGCAAAGAAAGGCAGTCTGTTAGCTTGTGATGCATAATTATTTCTGCTCAGGAATGCAAAGGGAAAAAAGTCAGGGTTTTTGCTTGACTGACCAGATTCTTAACTCAGTCACACCTTCAAAATGCCACTACCTCCAGTAATACTGCATAAGCATAACCAAGAATAACATCCAGGACCAAAGGCTCTGGATAATATGTAAACATAAGACACTAACCAAGGAAAACAATCGGCACAGAAGAATGTGTTATGTAATTCCCCCATGCAGCATCAAAGCAGAACTAGTGTGATTAAAATAGAGACCTATACATTTGCTGGGAACGAATATGGAAAAACTATGTTTCTCAATAAGCCAGGATCCTTGAAGATCCATGAAATATGTACCCCGAGCCCTCTGGATAAAAGTAGGACTGTGCTTCTGTTGTCTCTGACACTGCAGAATACTGTCAATTCTTTTTCTGAAAAATTTAATCATGAAGCATGTCACAGTGAATGCTGTAGGTTGAATCCTGATTTCTGTAACACAGACATAAATCCAGCGAAATTCCATTGACTACTGCTGTGAAAAGAAATTATCTACTAAAAGTCTATCTAAAAATATTAAGACTCTAAGAAAACAAGGAGGGATAGTACTAACTTGACATAAATCAGTTGAGTATCTAGAACAAATGGAGCTAAGTGCAAAGAATAGGTAGAATACATACTTGAGAACAAAACAACCCCATATTATGAAAAACAGTTGATACACTGAGAAAGTCAAGGCTGTTGCAATGATGGGTGCATCCACGGAGCATAAACTGGAGTTACCACCCATGTCACATTCAGCTTTTGACAGAATTACTGTACAGCCACAGTAAGGCTGATATAAGTGTTGATCCACATCTTGTAGTCTGCCAGCACTGTAAAAACCAAAATTTGTTCCTATATTCCTACCTTTTGCATACGTGCATGGATCTGAGAATACTTCTTTCTTAATCTTAGACAATAGAGATTTTCCTTCTTTAATATGACACCCATCAGGAAGGTTCACATAGGGCTAGCAGAGAAGTTTTTGTGATTTCAGTATCTAGATTCTATTCATTCATTTTCTATTAAATAAAATATTGCCAAGTCACTCTATAGACAAAGAAGATTAGGCAATGGTACAAAATGCTTACAAACGACGACTCAGATTCTATAACACAGCACATTTGGACAGTTGTGATTGAGCAAAATTTTATGGGGCAGAGCTCCTCACCTGCCCATAATCTGTGGGTTAATCACTTACTCATGACTTAAAGGAATATTTTAATTTTAGAAAATCCCAATGCATAACCATGACCTAAACAGACATGGCTCAGCAATGACAGGCCACAGAAAATGAAAATGAAGGAATGCTAATCCACAGGTAAGAAAATATCAGAATTTATCTGGAATTTAGCACTGCTATATAAAGAATTATCCTTTACTTGAGCAGAAAAAAAATTTAAATTGTAAAACATAATGTTCATACTGTTACACACTTACATGAAGAACTCAGTAACATTACGGAATAACAGTAGAAGCAGCACGTTCACAGCAATGGCAGCACATCAATTTCCTCAAGTATACGACAAATTGCTCAATGAAAAATGTTGTTTCCACTAGAATTAGAAATAATTAGAACCAGTTATTCAATTAAGAATATTCCACAGTCTTCACATTATGAAGCATATACCCATTGCAAATCATTAACTTTTTCAGTTTAAATACAGTTTCCCTCAGCAGCTTTAATAATCAGTGGCAGACAAATTAAAAAAAAAAAACAAACATATGTTTACCTTCCTACCAAGGCAAGAGAGAACATACACACAGGAAATATGAAACAGGAATAAAAGACCAGGAAGGTAATTACCTTTTAACATTACATACTGAAGGAACTGTAGCACTGTACATGGCAAGGGTGATACTATCTTCATGTTATGTGGAACAAAAAGTTGGAGGGAACGGGTATGTATTTCATACAACTTAAGGAATATTTTATAAAAGGCACTATCTGCAGAGGCCTATTACAGAGCTTTAGGACTGGAGCAAAGGCTTCATTCCAAGCAGGCTGCACAGAGACTGAGAAATCAATGGAGTTCAAGGGCCTGGACTGAGGGCTCCCCACAGTTCTTACTGTCTTCAGCAATACTAACGGTCATTCACTAAATTATAATCTGAATAAAATTAGGATCGAAGGACTGACATCACGAACAGAAATACGAGCTCGGAAGAACCGTCACCTCACGAATTTGACTTCCCCTTTGCCCACTGGCTTTTGCAGAAGCTGTGACTCTTTATGACGCTACCCCTCAGCAGCGGTCTGAGAACTGACAACGTGAAGGATGGCTAACATTCCTCTACACTCATATGGCAGTGTCGGGAAATGCAATCTGTAAGGGGAGTGTAGGCTACAAAAGTCAGAGTAAAGCAACAGCTGGAAGACAGTAGAAAAGAAACCAGCAATTTAGCAGAGAGCCATAGGAATTGTGTGAGCTAGACAGAGCAAGAGTAGTGATATTAAAGGATCCACATGCTGCTAATACAATGTGTTCTGTGTGCACATGTGTACACATGTGTAATTGTGCTGACCAGCTGAATTCTTCCATTACTTTCCTCTCCTCCCCATCTTACTACTCTTTATGCACATGAACATGTGTGTACACATAACCAAACTGCATTTTGGTTAATCTTGCTTTCTGTCTCCATCCTGTTTCAAGACCCTCAGCTGCAAGTTAGGACAATTTTAATTAAATATCTCAATGTGTGTTATCAGCATTGTTCTACTTTATATAAGTCCTGCCTCAGTTAGTAGGACTGCACTGATAAAACTAAGAGAAGAATCTTAATCCGAGGAACTAAGATATTTTCTAGTCATTAATCTGTGAAGCAAGGATACGGAATTTCATCACAAATTGCCTTAAATTGCCTTTGAATATATTAAAACAGCCAGCACTGGAAATATCAGTATTTAAAAAAAAAAAAACACAACCCCAAAACCCAAACAAAACCAACAACACTACTGAGCATCTTTTCTGAACAGACGCCTCTGTCTGCACTGACATCCTGACCCTGTACCTAAGTTACTTAGATAGCCCCATCCTTATCACTGTCTCATCATCTGCAGTGTAGCCATCCCACTTCATAGCGGGTCAGCTGGCATACATAGCGGTTAAAGACTCTGCCCAAGTTTTAAGCTTACAAGGTGCAAAATCACACAGAGCTACCAGATCATTCTCCCTCTCATAGCTACAAAACTCTGGTTATACAAAATCACCGGTAGGCTTATGGTATAACAAGCTTTCCTTTTCTCCATCCTCATGCAGAATGACTCCAGGAACAACCCTATGAAAATTTTGATAAAAAACTTCATCTATTGTTACAGAATTTTAGGTTTTTAGTTCAGACAAAACCATCAGTAAGTAATGCATATCTTGAATAATGCTCTAGTCAAAACCCCATAATTAAAACCGCATGGACACACTGACAATTTTCAATAAAACAAATGAATAAACCATTTTTGTTCAAGGGCATAGAAAGCAACTTTAAAAGCAACTTAGCAGCCTAAAGGAAGTGCCTAAAGCTCAGATATTGCTACCTTTCCTTTGTTGCATTGATTTTATTTCCAAAACTGTGTTAAAACTTTGATATTTATTTTGCAATACAGCCTGAAGAAATTATAACCATTTATTAAAAATAAAATACTGAGATAAAATAAAGAAAAAACTAAGTAAACTTTTAGACCAGGCATGAGAAAAGAATCCTTTCAGATTTGAGTGAGGTTCTTCACTAGAGCTTCTTGGCACTAGTGGTAACTTTCCAGTATATGCTGACATCCTTGTCATTATACCAAGTATAATAACAGCAAAAAAATTCCTCCCTTTAAAGCCATCTATGAGGCTTGTGGTCTGACAGATGGACAGATTCCTTCAAAGCAGAGCCTGGATCTCCTTAGTCTTCAATTTTTACTCTCTGAATGAATTAACCTGCTGTTTACTTAAGCAAAGAACTAGATGTCTTAAATGTTCTGGGCATGGTGGAAAGATACTGCCTCCCAAGATGGCAAAAGAAGCAAGTAAGAGTCTGCTGGCAAGCTGCTCTGAATAGATCCCAGGCAGCTTGTCTTGTGATGAAACTTTCACTTCAGTGGAAGGCTAAATATCAAGGCTACATAAATCCCTTTTATTCACAGAAGCAGGATTCAATAAAAACCGTCATCCTAAATTCAAAAAAGGAGACCAACTCACTGAAGCTTCGAAAATTTACTTCTATTCTTCTAGCATACAGTGAGTGAAATGTATAGGAATTATATTCAGGAATATGGCCAGGCACAGCAGTTAAAGTGATGCTTATTTTCACTGTTAATAAACTATTATTAACACTAATGAATATCAGGATTTTAACAGAAAAATTCTCTGAATTATTTTATTTGGAAAACTTCTTAATGAAAACAAAACAACACTGGTCAGGAAACTGAATTAATGTTGGTCCACTGAAATAGTAGTGGCACAATTTACTTCATTCTTGCCAATGGATCCAAAGTTGATAAGATCCCTCAAGCAAGCAGAATCCTGAGGCACAATTGAGTTTAAATTTGAGTACAGGATTATGTTCAGTCCACTATTTGATTAACTTAATCCTGATCTTCAGAGCTGGCTTCTTTCACCAAGTCATTCCAGACCACTGAGCTGCTGAGAAATAGAAAGCTTCTGAAGCGGCAGTTGTAGACAGAAAAGAATATTTTTCACTCAATGAAATCCATGGGCTTCCTTAATTTATGCCTCCAACTGAACTGATTTGATTAAAGTTTTGTCCCATTTTCTTTTAATTAGTCAGGGCAGCTTAAATTAATTTTTAGTCTTATGTATGGAAGCAATACCAGGAAGTTCCATGCAGGCATCGTATAAATATGAAATTTTAAAAAAAAATGTTTAGTCTAAAGATTGTTCAATCTAAGTTACAAAGCAAGATGCACTGAAATGTATTATTGATTCAGTCTCATTGATAAAAATTTAAAAAATGCAATCCACAGTTTAAAACGCGGTGATTTAAAAGCCATCAAGGTCAGTACTGCATAAAAACCTCCACGCAAAATTCTGTCTAATGATGCTGGGTGTTACATAGAAGGGTAATGCTGTGCAGTCACTAGCCTGGAGCAGTCATTGCTCTCCTCCTGATCACAAGGACAGAGTCTGTACATGAACCTGGCTCAGGGACAGAAAGGCAAAAGCTTTCAGTTATCCGCCTCCGGTATCTATTTGCATAAAGCTAAATACAATCTAGTACACATTTAGATATGAGTGTGTTCTAAGTTACTCAATCAAATTCCACTGAGCTATTCTCTGGTGTAAATAAAAGCAAAATCTGGTCTTAATTGCGTATGTGTTGTCTATGCTGCTAGGAAATATAGGCACTTCTCATGGACAACTGGACTGTTGAAAGTTCTTGGCATACTGTTCACTGTTAAAGCAGTTAAATATGCTGACCTAATTTGTCTTTGATGGTTACATCACTTTAAGACAACTGAGGACAAATCTCACTTTCCAGTGCCACTGTTTCAAGCTGTTCCGTAGCAAGCACCAGTAGGTAACAAGCACCATGCTGCACCGTCACAGTCAGTGCTGCCTGAAGAGGAGCTGTATACCTTGTTTTAGACAGAATACAAATTTATCTGCAAATTGCCGAGGATTCAGTGGTAAGCACTTAAATCTCCTATTTCTTTAAGACAAATACACATAAGAAGAGGGAATACTCTCCCTCTTGTTGTACATAGATACAGCACTTCTTCTATCAACCATCACTGTCTTGTTTCTTTCAACTGGTGAGTCAAAGTTCAAAGCACAGCTTTTAACTGCTTTTTCCACCATAGCTGCTATCTATCTTCTTTATAGCGGAAGAGTTTAATTGCTGGATACAGCAATTCTGCTTTATACTGTGGTAGCCATACCGTATTATATATTGTAGTGCACAGCTTGCTTATTTTACCATAGCAATTGCAGCCAGATAGCTAATATGTTAAAAAATACTGTCCCCAAAAAGAAACTGTAGATGAAATTGCTAGAACAGGAGCTGTATGCTAGTACAGTCTAGAATTAAGCTTACATACCACACTTGTAAATTAAGTGTGGTATGTAAATTGTAAATTAGTGAGAAGAGGAAGCATAGCTGACTATTAAAATGTATTGCTTTTAATGTAAGAGGCTCTCTTACATTTGTTCTTAAACATCCATTTTTTTTCCTTTTTGTTTGTATTGAGAGCTTGGCATTCCAGGCTGCGAAGTTTAAAAAAGCTGACCTTGAAAACACAGTCACATTTATTTTTGAATGTTAGTTTAGTTTCACACCCTGAAAGTGGCTTCCTGCCTTCCAGATTTTGCTGAACGTTGTATGACCAGCCATGCCTGAACTTGCTGCACAGCTCTGTTCAGGCTGCACCACAATCACGAAGGACCTATCCACTTACAGCTTGAAATACGAAAAAAAGTCTGTTTTACTAACCCATGCTATGATGCTAATCACCTCCACCCTCCCTCATGGAAGCGATGACCTGCTCACGCACACACCTTACTGCTTTTAGAGGTGGCAGTCCAGCTTCCTGCAGCAAAATTTTTCTGAGATCTTCCTCAGCATTGGAAGGGGATTTTTAGTCCCCCATAGGCTCCATGCCGTGCTCTCACACACAGGTAGGTATTTCAAAGACCTACCTAGGGAGGACCGTTGCCCATGAAAAACCTGAAGCAGTCTTTCTAAAAGTTTTGCATGCACTGTGCAGAATAAGCACAGCACAGTGCTCCCTTGCACCCTGCTAAACTGTGAGAATGTCTCTTAATTAAAGCAATCTGTCAGGCTGACATTAAGAGTGAAGGGGTTGCTCTGTGCTAACATCAACTTGTAACATTTCCATGAAACTTCCCTAATAACAGTACCGTTACTATCTACACAGTAATTTTGATAGGCACTGCAAGAAGCAAAACCGTAAGTATATATACACAGTGTTCTACAGAGAAATGTTTGATTGTATCAATGATGTTGATACAGCTGCAGTTGTGAAATATGTACAGTACTCAATGCAGGCATTAACTTTATGCTCTCAGACTTTCCCAGACACTAAAGATGCTGGGCTAAAGACACTCAGATATAGGCAATTCCCAAAGACGGCTGTTCAAACACAGAACACTGTCCTAATTCCTGAGATTTCCAGCTAGCTGCAAGCTCCGCACATTTAAGTTTCAGACAGCTGTGAAAGAATCAACAGCACATTACATGTTAGTTTATATTTCTTTCACACATGACCCAATTCAGAAAGGCTTACTTGGAAAGTATTTCCCCATCTTACAAAAAAAATCACTTATTCGCAGTTCGAACAGACCTTATTCTCACCTCACCCTTAGCACCGCATTTAATCAGATTACAACTCCACTGTCTTTAATAGAATTGCTCCCAATATGTACTAATGCAGTTCACAATTAGGGAAGAAGCACATGACATAGCAAAATCAGGATACAGTAGTTTACCTGTTCGTGCCTGTCAGATGAGCTGTTATAACTTACCAAATGTACACTCTTAGCTTATCCCAGTTATGAAGTAAAAAAGGCTCCGCACATTAAGACTGAACTGAAGAATGAGAAGATAGAACATAGCTGAAAAATTATGAACTAGCATTGGAGGTACTAGCTATCATCTACTGGTGCTACAGAGGAACATTACTAAAATAAACAACAAGATATCCCCCTCCACTACCAAATTCTCAGGGAACAATTATTGCATCTCCTATGAGAAAAAAGGAAAATAAGCATTAATGACCATGTTTCTGTGCTAGACTGAAAAAACTGCTGCTGCTTAAGGGGTTTTTTATTTGTTTTTACTGCACATACCGCATATTGTGAAATAATCCTGTTACGTCAACCCTCTCGTAGAATCACGACTTCACGTTAGCCAGCTGCAGTATTTACACGGATTTACTAGATCCAAAAGTCCGTATACTCTTTTACACAAGCACATAACCTGAATAAAAAATAGGCATCTAAAAGTTTCACATAACCACGGCATTTGAGGTAGGACAGAACGGTACAGTAGCTCATGCTGGAGTAGCTTTAGTAAAGCAGACAGACTTCAACAGTGCCGAAACTGCTGATACTGCAGGCATCAGAATCCAGCATTGCTGCACCTTCTAAAGCACTGGTGTCAGGAAATCATTATCAGCAACCAATGGCATTATGAAAATTAGTCTGACATCAAAGTGAAAACACTTGAAAGCAGGAAACCTTGGGGAGGGGGGGACACAACACACCAAACAAGTCAGCAGTCTCCCAGTGGCTTAATGCTTTCTTTGCACAAAGAACTTCCCTTTACAACTCTCACTACTTCTCCCTTTCCCACACACCCACATTCAAAGGCAAAACACAGTTGCAGTCCCCCAGTCTTCTGACTGTAAACACTACAGACACCAAAGAGAGCTGTCTGGCCAGGGAGAACTGCACACGCTGCATCCCCATCCTGCAGGTGAAGGAGGCATACGTGCCTAAGTGACATTGCTCCAGAAGGCATCGTTATTGAATGGCTTCAGCTGAAATGTTTGCCAGGGTGGCATCGCTGAGCTAGTGCTCTCACTTGGTTCATTCTTCAGCAAAGGTCTGAATGTAGAACGCATGCCTCAGAGGAAGGGGAAATCTCGCGATGCCTTTAAAATGCATCTCTCGGTATTTCGAGAGATTCCAAATCATCTGGGCAGTGTGCAGGTTGTCATAACAGAGGTGCAATGTGGGATTGATGCATCACATCTGCAAGAATATTGAAAGCGGCATTTCTATAAGTTTAATTCTGAACAACCAGAAACTGAGTCGTTATTTAACAAGCCATTACGTTAGTCCCTTCTAAAGATACAAACATTAGAAATCGGGGCTTTCAGATTCATTTGTCTTTGGCTCATGATGAAATACTCAGTCTTTGCTTGATTCGTACCCCAGGTAGGCTGGTATGAGTTCATTTAACTCCACTCAATTAAATGGAGTACCGCCAATTTATGCCAGCTGATATTTAGAAGTGTCCTTTTAATAAAGGATCACGGTCCTGAACTATCAATTCATTTTGCTTAATAAAATCAAATGCTATGCTACCTAGCACATTTTAGCTTGTCAGAATAGCGCTTTTAAGTACACGAGGGTTGTAATTCTCCCCATAAAGACAGACTGAGAACAGCGAGATCCACAGCAGGTATGAGAACTCAGCTCCACAATACTGACAGCAACACACTGCAAAATCTCAACGTGGTACACTACACAGTACACAGGCACAGAGCCAAGCATGTAACCTTTAGAGATGTCTGTATAACATACAGAAATATGAGAACAGCATGTTCTCACTCATTCTAACAAACTGGCACAGACCCACTATGAATGGAAATTAATAACTACCACATCAAAAAGCCAACCAATTTTTTAGCCATTTTACAGCTGCCTGTTATAAACTGCACCAGTACTGCAGACAGCCCAAGAAAGACAGTTATTGGAACTGGCTGGCAATAATAAGTAACATTCAGTGGAGCATCAGTTATGATAAGATTTAATACTGGGCTGAAGAATATTTATAAATAGCTGGCTACAAACATTGACAAAAATCGAACAGTCATAGAATAAAAAATTGTTAGCGTTTTCTGGACAGCGTAGTCTTTTTCAAAAGCAAATGCATAGCAATTTATTTCAAAGCAACTAGAATAACTGCTGAAGCTGGTGTTTATAAAATCTGAATAAACTTGACACACATAGAAAAACTCTGCTTTCAGTTACACACGTACAGCCACTGTGAAGAGGAGAATTTGTCCCCAAGGGAACATACCATGCCTAACTAGGAAAGGGCCTCAGAGCCAAACATAAGCTAACTGGCTATACCCAGTTAACTGTGTTTCCACAGCATAAACAATCATGGCACCTCTTAAAAATAATCAAGTCAAAGCAAAAAGGGTATTTTAAAAGCCAGTGTCAGCTTTTGGAGGAAAATCAAGGGGACAAATACCATCAAAGATTGCTTAAAGATTCAGGTAAATAAATATTGGTGGCATTTTTTGGTGGCATATTTCCCCAACTGTAGTCATGCTGTTGAGACATTCCCAAGTTTAGGGAGAAACTGCAAGGTGTTTGTAAGGAATAGATGAGGAAATTCATCCCGTAAGATACAATCAGATTTCTGCCAGCGTGGGCAGGAAACAGCATCAATCGCCCAAAAAACACTGGAACACATAAAGAAAGATGTAAAAGAGGAAGCGTCAGAGGCAAGTGAGAGGAATAAACTGCAGGAGGGAGTTCAAGTTAAGGTGACAAACAATTTACAAGCATATCCTATAAAATTGGAAAGCCAAAGCAAAACACTTAAAGTCTTCAGCTCCATCTATGTTATATGGCTCCTTCACTGCTACAATTCTCCTGTAATTTGCTCTATATTCACCAGTTCTCCAAAAGTGTTTTCTATATTTTCCTCTTGTTCATTCTTCAATACTGCATGCCTTTTTCTTTATTCTCCAGTCATTCTTTCAGCACTGCTCTTAGCTCTTTCCAATTACTGGAATCTTTGTTCATCAATTTTAAAAGAGCTCAGGGAGCTCATAAAAATAATTTTTAAAGTCCATCTTTCTCTTGTAAATTAGCATTGCAAACATTCATTCATTCTTTCACTCATTCTACTACTTCACTAGTCTCCTAACCAAGAATTTCCTGAGTATATTCCACTTTCTGTCTAAATTAAAAAGCTGAGCTTTGAAACTCTTCAACATAACTGTTTTTTACTGCCTCGAATGTGAGCTGAAAGCACACAAAACTGAGCTCACCTTGTTGAAGACTATCATAAGTTTTATTGAATCTTTCTATATTTTGTGTTTGGATAAGCAACTATAAGAGCACCGTGATTTAAGAAGTTAGCCTCTATGTTAATGATATGTATGGGTTGCTGTGCTACTTGTTATCCAAGGCTGCGTTGCTTGAAGTCCCTATTCTCTGGACCATGTTAGCCTTAGTCCTTATTTTCTGAACCATAACCAGAGCCCCTAGGTTCTATTGTACATAGGATGAGTTATTTGACAACCTGGCAAGGTAGGTATCTAGCTGGCCAACTTGGCAACAAAACTTACTTTTAAGGTATCCTGAAGTGAACTGCCTTCATTATAATATTAAAAGACATACCCACAGGTCAAGAAGACCCTTGCCCAGGTGAAGACCCTTCCCCTGCACAAGCGTAGTAACAGAAGAGAATGACACAACAGATATTATATGTAAATCGTGATCTAGCCATAGGTGTGCTTGATTTCTGGAAATTCCACCTTGCACCCGGTGCCGCAATAAAGACTGCCTGCTTTCTAAAACTCCAAATTGAGTCTTAGAGAGTTCATCATCTGCCGACTTACGGTAACAGCCTCAACTTTTACTGTGTTAGCAAGAAAAATTCTCATTCACTTTTAGAGCATTTTTAGAATGACAATGCAACACTAACACTCTGTAGTGTTACAGTCCACAAACGTGAGCCTCAAAACATTCCTGTGAATTTGAGAGGTTCTGCTGAATCACTAGGGTTCCTTCCAAAACACCTTTGATCTTCAAACCTAGAGGAAACTTTCAAAATTTAATCTGTCCTTTATGCTGTAACGATGACTGCCTTCACACAGCATGTGCCATAGCCACCTTGCGTGCTTATAATCCACCCTGATGCAATGCTGAAGTAGACTGGTTGAAGCCACAGGTGTGCCTCCTCGCACAGACTCCAGCACTGCAAAGCAGCCCTCAGAATGGCATTTTCAAATATCAAATACAGACAGGGCAAATTTTCATTTTAAATAACCCGCAGGGCTATTGAGAGTACTGGAAGCTGCCCAGACACGAGCTGCCAGTGTCCCTAAAAGCCGTCATTAGCCTGATTACTCAGGAAAATGATGAAAGTGATAAACTTGCCAATTAGCGGTCATTCAAGCACAAAGACCTAAAGAAGAACGACTGTTTCACCAACTGGTTGGAGTATGCCAGCACTGGAACTCCAACAAGCAGGAAAAAGCACCGGTCTGGCTTAGTTTGGGAAAAACAACTCGCCAAAGGGCACGAAAAGGCACAGAAAAAAGGAAGGACTGAGACTCCACAATTTCCTGACAACATCCAGCCCCACATGGACTACACCTCAGCATTAAGTTCTCATTCTGGGAAACGACTGATAGAGCTCAACAGTGTTTGAAATATTAACATAAAGTAGGTACAATTAATACAGTCCATCAGCTGCAGTTTATGAAATAACATTTCTTACTGTAAATGCAGAGTATTATACTTAAACCTATTGCCAAAAGATAACACAGTTTAAGAAATCATATTTCTTTCCATTTAGCCTGTAATGCCGAAACCAGACCCACCAATAATTTAAGGCAGATGCAAAGTAGTTCTTAAGCCAATCACGAACCATCAGGAGCCATTATGCTCTAATATCATCTTGAATTGTCCTGTATGTTACCCTCTCTAACTCTTTTTAATTTACACACATTTCAGAGCAAAGATTACATCTGTGGCTGACCACAGTGAATTGCTCTTCTATCATGCATGCCTATCTCTTTCACAATACTACCTAAATAGCACTTTGCAGTAAATTCACAACAGTTTCTGAATTTCTGGCTTCTGGGGTCACTTTTCCTTACACTTCCAGCTTCTGCCACCTCTTTCCCCACGCTCTTCCTGAATGACTGAAGAGCTCAGCGCGAAGATGTTTTCTGCAGCCTTACAGCAGTGTAATGAACAACTGAGTCTAGCCCAGCAAACGATAGAGCAAAGGGCTGCTGTCCTCAGAGGATACACTTTACCAGACAGTCAGTCATCAAAATTTGCTAGTCTACAAGTGGGCAAAAAATAAAGCATATCGATTCCTACTGCATTAAGTATCTGGGTAAAGAGATGTGGCATTAAAAAAGTGATGGAAGACAAACTACAGTCCACACTTCCTAACATCCATGAATTAATGTTAATGCGCAGTTTTGTTTTGTTTTTTAATAAAAAGTATACTGAAGTGTAGGTTATGGTAGAAAGAGACTATAATAGTTAACCTCTGTAATGCATGGAAATACACAAATATCACAGAAAAAAAATATTTTTTAAATGTTATATACTTTACATGTACAAACTAATCCAACATCCAGCATTAAGTACTGCAGCATTACTTCCATGAAATGAGCAAATTTTCCAGAGAGGCAAAGAAGAAGCCACCACAGTTCTGACTGAGAAGTTACTGACTAACGATAAACTATTTGTCATTATATCTATCAATCTGTCATTACTCTAGCAATTATGATAATAAGGAAATACTTCAGCTACTAAGTCAGAATAAAAACTGGATCCACAAGCTAGAGCTTGATTACCAGAAGACTTTATCCAGTATGAAAAACGGAGCACAGAGATTTTTCTTTAATAAACACAGAATTTTTTTTCCTATACCTATCCTCGATTAACAATCTTTAATCACAGGTTGCATTTACACTATTTACATTTTCTGTAACTACGTCTCATTCTAAAATGTATTTTTGGTCTGTGAATCTCTATTCGTACAAAAATCAGTATCTAAGCCATAAAATGCAGTGTCCAATTTTAAATAATGTAATGGCACATGCTAACTCAGGATGACCAGTACCTTCTCCCATTTAGTGACATCAAACACAAAGAAACTATATTTCCATTGATAACAGAGACATGCCAATGGACTACCTTTCACCCAGAAGTCTGTTCAAGCGTATTAAAACCTTCTGGCTAGAAGAATCAGACACCGTAATCTGTGCCCATGAAACTCGTCAACTGTGCGTTCAGCAAAACTGCATCAGCAGTACATGTTTAAGACACACAAGGAAGAAGGTCTATGCCCAAGTTAGAAAGACGTTAGGATACCTGTACCAGGATGCATGGTTGTGGTGCACGTGAACAGACTTACTGAAGACAACTGAAAGGCTACTATTAACCTAGATATGGACTGAAGACGCTTCTAATCAGTACTGAACACTTGATCATCACCATAAATTAATCAGAATTTTCTACCCAGTACAGACTGAGAGAAGGTGGTACAATAAGCTTTTTTTAAACACACACAACCCGCCCCCCCCAAAAAAAAAAACCCAGTAAGAATTATCTCAACCACAGGACCACACTCGCTGCTTTTTTACCATCGACTGGTTTGTCTTTACATTTTAAGGATGCTTTAAAGTATTTAATAGAAAATAGTGTTAACACCTATTATTTGTATTGCCTTTCCATTTAAAAATAGCAATTCTTTTCTTTTGCAACTTATTTCAAGATTTAAATTCTTATAACTAGATAAACATCAATATAAAACTCTTTATTATTCTGAACAGTTTGCAACACTGGGCAAAATAATTCAGTAAATTTAGAAACTATCCGTAATAATAATGAACTACATATTTAAGCCATCTTGCACCATCAGTTCCCAAGCAGAACACATTAGCGAGTGATAGCACTAATGAGAATGCACTAAAGCTTGATATTGCTTTTCATAGTTAGAATGATTTTGTCAGTCATTTTAGGCCAAGTATTTAAGACAGAAAATTAAAAATATTGCAACAAGCAAAATCCCAAAACCTTGTGGGATTTTTTTTTTTTTTTCATTTTTCATGAAAGTTATTTTTCTTGTGTATCTGCATTTCTCTGCAGTCCTCACAAGAATGGCATCCCAGCAAGAAGCAGAACAGCAGAACAAAAAATTGACTAGGAACAAAAGTAGAAAGAGGCTCTCTAGCTAGAAACCTTTAGTAAGATACTGAATTCATTCTTATATTGCCATCATTTTCCAAATCAGATTTCAGCTATTCATTTTAGATAGCATTTTACAATTGCTCGAGTCTATTTATATTCTTTGACTACTCATTTTGCTATGCAGTTAAGTAAAAGACACCTGAAAAAGATTAGTAATGACATTCTCACTGGTTTACTGTAAAAGAAACTGAATACACCCAATGTAATTGGTTCTCTGCTAAAATTACACTTCCATGGTTAGTTACTGAGTTTTCTTATTAGGTCACATATACTTAAGAACACTGATATCCCCCTAGTTCATTTTACTGACAACAGAACATTACCTCTCCCTGTTCGAGGCTTTGTATAAGAAAAAAACCTAACATATAGAAATGTCTCTCCAATGATCACCTCTTAACTACCCAAGGGCAATTTGGTTAAAAATGCATGCTGATACAGACTGAAAAAGAAGCAACCCTCAAGAAATAGGGTTTGTCATAACCGATAATCAGTTTGGATTAGGAAGAGAAAGTTCTAGCCAAAGGAAAAGGGAGGAATCCTCATCTGGAGTGTCATTCGTGGAGTCTGAACTTTCTTTCTTCCCTCTGAGGAAAACGTCTGGCAGTTATGTACGCAAGTCCTTTTAGGACAAATCACATTGTTCTCACATTTCTGGGAGAGTTGGCTGTTCAGTGACAAACAAACAAAATCCCTTATTCTTTAAAGTCACATGTAAGTGCAGGTTGCCTATTCTCCCAGCACCGTCTCTTCTACAAGTGCAGAGTCTCTGCAGAAGCAAGCAGGAAAGATTGAGTGGATTCAGGAGCAACAGGTTGAGCATGCCCAAGTAGATTCATGATCTCTGCATCTCCTCAGAGAGTCCTCCCTTCAGGGTTCCCCCTTGCAGGACTACAGGCCCCTGTAGTCACTGAGAAACCCTGCAAACATGTAGTACTGGTCTGCATAGGAGTACCAGAGCCTTTGCAGAAATGCATCGTTTCTGAGCGGTTCACTTCATCATTCATGACTATTTTGGGTCCATTAAATTTGAAAGTAGCTCCATGGCCTCTTCAATGAGTGGACATAATATACACTATTCTTCGTATAATAACAAGAGAGAGAGACAATGAATGGAACCTCCTGGATATTATCATGGCAGATTATAATCTAAATCACTAATTATTTTTTCATAATTTGATGTACAGTACCATTTAATATTTTATGTTGATGACAGCCAGTCCACCAAGAGGTTTTCAGTGAACCACAGCACACAAAGCAGTGATAAATATCAAAGTCTCAAAACAAAGGCTGTATATGATCAAATCACTTGCTTCTAGGGAATAAAGCTTTAAAACAAACTCTGTGTTTATAAAATAAATGGAAAAATTCCCCATGAACTTAACAAGAGCAGAAGGAATTAGCAAGCAATATGAGAAACTCTGTGGTAAATTTAACCACAGCATTAAAACCCAGCATTTTCTTCATTTAATACAATACCTTCTTTGTATAGGCTGAAAATATAAAATATAAAATATTACTGGGTATATAAATCTCAAAACAGAAATAACCGTAGGTGGTGTGGAACAAGTACAGCATTCAGCGAGCATCTGTCAATATCAGTCAGTCATTGAGCAGGTTCCCTGCACTCTAGTACACTGAATACGTACCTGCATAATTACCGCTTGTTTGCGTGACATCTGGTGGGGAAAAAATATCACATCTGATATGAAAAATACAGAAATATTTTCATAAAACAAAAAATGCCGGTGGAACAGGACTGTTGTGTCCTTGTCATAACAAGTAGCCTCACATCAATAAAATCCAGTCATCCTAAAATATCAACTATATCAGATCTCCAGAACAGAAAGTAAGTAGGTATGCAATTAAGCACAATTTCCCAAGAGCTGTAAAAGTCAATTTCCTTCAGCTCCTTGTGTCTAGAAAATATAAAACTCAGGTAATGTCAAATGCATGCAGATGTTTGCTGTTAAGTAAATCAATTTATCAGTTAAAGATCTGACCAAACAGCCTAAGGCTTTCATTGCTTAGGGGCATTTTATATATGCATAGCCCTCATAAATCTGCTTGTGAGATGTACTGTATACATTATTCCTAAGGATAAAGTCTCTAGAGCAAACAGTAATAAACTTACAAGTCCTTCTCCTCTACTCTCTTCTCAGTGTCATTGTATTAGAATTAGAGTACCAAACCTTGTTGTCTGCAACATTCTCAACAGTAAGAAAACAAAAAGCGAATCCAAATGAAAATGAAAATTAATCTAAAGGTGAAGGGGATGAGGGTGTTGTACTGGATTCGAAAAAAATCTCTGTTCTTTGCTTATATTAAATCAAGAGAACGTGAAGCAAGCAAACGTCCTTTTCTGTTTTGGTTTGCAAAACCAAAAAAAAACCCCCACCCTAAAGACCCACTCTTCCACATGGCTGTTCTTTTTCATTTTAATTCCATCCTTGAAGAAAAAAAAATCACTTCAAGAAAACATTCCACAAATCCACAAATGTTAATTTACAATAGCTGATGAACAGGTGTAGAAAAAATATCTCTGTAGCACAATGCAATGGCATTCAAAGGGATTTGTATTATCTTAGGACAGGAAATAGGAGAGAGACATTTCATAGTGATCCTCACAAATATCCCTCCCTTGTATTCTGGGCCAGGCTGCTCCAGCTCCCGAGCAAATTTCTTCAGAACTGGCTCCAATGCCTGAGCACTGTGCCATGTCCTGTATGAGCTGTGTCACATTAACACACTCATAATCCCACTTATAACTTCTGCATTACCGACCTCCTCCCTCTCCCAAAAACAAAGGCCGCTTTTACATAGCCCAGTATTAAAGTCAGTGGTATGAGCAGAGATGAGGCCAAGCTCCAGACCTTAGATTCCTACGCACAGCTGTTTGGTTCTGATTTTTCAGGATCGGGTTCTGCAAAATGCTGCAGATATTCACATATTTGTAAACAGGGTTCTTAGACCTGCAGAATGTAATATCCTGCTTGATGCCTATTTCTATGTAAGAATGTATATATATGTATTCATATTTACAAGATAGTTTATACAGTCAAATAATTTTTTAGATTTTTTAGCACGAAGAGCCTGTTTGTCTGTATGGGGTGGGGACAATACAATTTTGAACATGTTTCTGTCATAAGTATTTATTTGGGTAAAAACATCTAGTAAAACAGAAAAATGATGCACCTTAAGTGATTTCAGGCAAGACCACTATCTGTAAATCTAGTGGGAAAAGAGGTGTCTGAACTTTCAGAAAGAACAAAGCAAAGCTTCTCCACAATCTGAAACACCATGGCTTATTCCAGAAGCAGAGTAATTCCTGTCGAGTTCTCAGTAATTCTGGGATTTAAATGCATTCTCCCCAAGCGTGTGAAACTCATTATCAACGTGAACAAATATAGTCTCTGATACTAGCTGTATCAGCTTAAAGAAATCTACCCTCAGCATTTCTTCTTGCACAGTGTGTGAGCAGACAGCAGACAGACTTGGAGCAATGCAACAGCACGTTTTTCTGTTCGACCTGAACGGTTGCTTCTGCTGAAGCAGCAAGCTGCACATGGCATCACCAGGCGGCTCTTCCAATTCACTAAAAGTGGGACTTCTACTGTAGCCCTTCCTTCTTCTAAGGACTGCGTACCACTGACATACAAACCACCACAGCCCTGCCTTAACAGCATGCAGTTACAGGACATAAACTGCCGATTTATAAAAAATCAGTTCCAAATGGGAAAAAGCTTTTAATCCTTTACAATGTAAAATACCAGTCATTAGAAATAGGAAGGTTCAAGTTACAACAATTCAAAGGCTGGAAAGGATGTAATAATGAATCTACCTCTGAAGGCAGCTGTGAACCTCTTTAATTACTATAACATTCTTACCAGTAGTTACTGAAAAATAATAACAAAAAAACTCTTAACTTTGTTCACAGTATGTTGAATTTGTGAAGTTTCCTGTCATTCTGGACTTAGTGCCTGAATCTCCTTGGACTCATTTACCCCAGAAAGCCACATAAACTAAATGCTCATCACTGAAAAAGGATCCAGAGAATGCTCACAGCACTCCACCAAACACCGGGTGTTCAGAGAAAGCTGAGAGGTTGCAGATGGCCATGACTTAAGGAGCCCCTTCCGAAGGGGAAGAGGAAGATGAAGGAAGGCATTGCAATATATTGACTGCATCTTTTGTTTAAGGCTCTTAATCCACACAATTTGGAATGGACGGAGAACAAAGAAGTTCTCCTTCCCCGTCGTATTTTCATAGCTTATGATTGTTCCTCCCTGGGACTGCCAGTGGGCTAGAGAGGTGATGAGGGTCGCTGAAGGCTCTGTGAAGAAGCAAGCCTTAAGAAAGAGGTGGAGTTTTGCTCTGTGATCCTCAGAACTTAACAAACCTTGGTGTTTGGTCTGACAGGGACTCTGGAATTCTTCAGCACTTTTGAGTCTGCAGGCATGGATGGTCCCATGAAAACTGCTGTCAGAAAACTCTGTTTCTCAAATACGTGCAGTTTCCCATCTATGTGCATAAATATTGGCAAAACCACTCTAGCTTTCTTTGAAACTATGACATTCCAGGTCCAATCTTCTTTTTAACAACTAGTCATATTCTACATTCAGAACTTATGTACAAGCCGCATAGGTCACCCCCCACCTTTGGCAAACAGAGTAAGTGAAGAACATCACCCCAGCATTTTTTCATGAAATAAGTTCATATCAGGCTAGAGGATTTCTTTTTTCCCCTCCTATTTATAAAATACAAAGAAAAACTGGATCTGGGGTAAAAATTACTCATTTTTTAGACACCTCAAGTATTTCAACCATTACCGTAAAATGATAGTAACAGAGCTAAGATATCTTATAATACTTACAAGACACACATTTCTAGATATTTCCTATGGCTGAGCATGTTTACGTAATGCCAACATCTGCTACAGTTCCAACAGTGACACTAGCTACTGGAAGCACAGCAAAAAACTAATTGACTCGGTCAAAAGATTAAGAAGTACTACACATGGCTCTTTAATAACTTTCTAGATGTCAGTCCAAATCAGAACATCATTAATTATTTCCCAGCTTCCCAGTAACAAATGATAGCATCTTTGGGACCCACCCATTCAACAGTTGAAAAACAGCTTTGCCTTTGAAGGCATTCTGGCCTATCAGTACAAGCAAGCTGTCTATAAAAAGCAAGCAGCAACGTCTACGATTATTCTCCTAAACTGTGTATCGGCATCAGCAAAACTAGCAACGTAACGCTGAAGAAATAAGACCTGGGGATGCTTCAGAGCCAAAAATCAAGAGTAGCAAAAAGCTCAACAATTGCTCAGTGTTTAAGGCTCTGAAAAATTTACATTTTCAGTTTTGGCTGGAGCAATACAAACCTTGAGCCACAACCGCATCTTAGTAGAACAGACCTAGACCTAATAAATATGGTTACCACCAAATGCAAGGTTTTTGTCAGGGTCCAGAGTGCTCTAATAGGCCTTAATGGCCCTCACTAGCCTCACCTGCTGCCCCCACCCACACCCCCTGCCTATGGGTCCAGAAGCCCCATTTAAACCTCGTCCTGTGCCTTCAGCCTCCGTATTTAAACCTCGTCCTGTGCCTTCAGCCTCTGCGTGAGCTATGCTGTAGGACTGAGCCCTGCCCTGCCCAGCCCAGCGGGACAAGCCCTGGCTGGTGAGGTCCCAGCCCCGACAGCTGCATGATCATGCTCAGCTCCTGGCTCCCCAGCCCCCGGGGAAGGAGCCAGCCCTTGCTGCTCCCTAACACTTCTTTTTATCACCTCAAATTGCCATTCATGTTATGTGCATTTTCAGTGTTCTCATCAAGAGAAGCTTTTCAGGCATAGAACCAAGGTCAAAAGGATTAGGAGTGTTTCTTTAGACAACGCTATAATCTAAGATGCCTGACTATTAAGCAAACCTTTTAAACCACCTATATTGTTTCATGTGCCAGTACAACTAAGACTATGCTTGAAAACATCGTGGCTTCTCTGGTCACCTCTATTAGGTATAGTTCAAAACTACAGAAAATGACAGAAATCAAACAGGCTGAAATACAACTTGTTCTTTCCTCCCAAAGAAACAAAATCAGTTGAGCCATCAGGGCAGAAATGTTCAAAAACAGCTAGTTGTCCGAATGTCTTAATTTCTGGGTACCCAAAAATGAGACCATTTAAAATGCACTTTTTCTGCATTAATTCAAAAGTAAGTATCTTTACAGTCACTCCATTTCACTTAAGAATTGAGTTGTCCAGTATCACTAATCAATTCTGGAAATATTTTCTTGTAAGATAGGTCAAAGAGCAACAAATTAGTACCATTTCTGCTTACTGGTGTCTTTTCACATTTTCTACATATTTCAAAGCTGAGAAAAATGCTAATCCTCCATTAAGCTATGAGTAACAAAAAATATTTTACTAGCCAGAGAAAACATGTTTGCCTTCTAACCTATTGAATCATCATATCACTTATAAGAGCAGATGTTCACAAATTAAATGGCACCAAAATAACAATTTCTTCTAGAAGATACTCAGAAGCACTAAATCTTGCTGTTCCTCTCTTTTACTGAAATCTTTATAGCATTTGTCTTTGATTTTGTGATCCATAAGTCCTGAATAATGGCAGTGCTTATAAGTAACTAATAGAAATAAATGTATACAGAACTAAATCCTGAAGTATAAATTGCTATACAATACCTCTACTGTACGCTCTGCAGTAGGATAGTTTCTTGCTAGAATAACGTTTATCTGCCAATTGTCATTTGGCAAAATATGGTGATGCCCTTTAAACATGCAATCAAAAACCCTTTCTTCCCCTTCCCTGTGTTGAAACCGTATTTTTCTCAGCATGTGTATCTGCAGCTAATATTTAAGAAAGACTTTAACAGAAATGCTACTATTCCTTAGCCTCCTTTAACCTGAAAAATATGCAAGATTTCTGCTTTATAATAATGCCTTGCCATTTTGAATGCAAAGAGGGATCATCTTCCTTCACACTTGAGACCTGAAAAATATTCAATGTCTTAAATTCCTGATGAAATCAGGGCAAATAGAGGACACCTTGAAAGTACAAGCCCATTAATGAAACAGAACTTATTCACCCTGAAATGTACAGTCTGTGGAATGTATAACTTGTTGCAATACAAATGTATCTTAGTGTATTTGGACAGAAAAACAGAAGGTACCTTTATTTCATACCAACAGTCCTTTGCAGTTTTCTGTATTCAGGCTCAGTGTGCTATTCAGGCTCCACTGTGCAACAAGAAACTGTCACTGAATGACACCCTGAATTCATTACAAAGCTGTACCGATAGGGAGACAACGGAAGGCAGAAATTAAAGTTCATTCATATAGTGGATGAACCACATCAAGGACAGATATCATGGGCTCTGACTGAAAACAAACCACTGATCTAAATGGAACAGAAGCGAGAAACATGGTTGACTCTACAGTGCAGGGCAAGCATATTCCACAGTGCATCGAGCAGGCCTTGTCCTTCGATTGTACAAGGCAGAGGAGAAAAGGGAAGGCTGTCTCCCCATGCATGTGGTTGGAATTCTTTCCAAAGCATATCGTGGGGTGTTGCTCGTCTAGCAATGAAGATAAACACGCAGTGAAGTGCTCTGGAACATCCCTCCTCTACGGCATAAGTCTGCATCATAATCGTATCAATATAAATGCAAACAAGGAAAAGCAATTGTCTTCTCAGTTGTCACATACTGCAATACGAGGTAAAGCACTGTCTATTAGTGACACAGGAAATTTTAGATTACTTCAGTGCAAGAGCATTGGACTCAAAGCCAGCATACTTGAAACAAATTAAAAATACAGGAGTGATGCTAAATATGTCTTATTTGATTTTCTGAATTGAAAGCTACCATTCACGTCCAGGATGATACTTTCAGAGTCAGCGTATGTTCTCCCACTGAAATGGCTTGTCTAAGAACCGTTAGGACTAAATAAATAAAGAAATAAAAAACTTAGCTTATTCTGACTGCTAAGAACAGAAAAAGCATGTCTAAAATTAAAGACGCCTTTGACATACCTCACTGAATCTATCCATCCTCCTCCCTACCCTCAACACAAATGTCCCAGGAACATTTGAACAAGAGATGAAGAACAAAAAGAGACCTAAATCTATCTGGAGTATGTGCTGTCACTTCTTACACTCCTTAGGGAATAACTGTAACACTTGAGAAACCTGCTCCACCGCAGTCTTCCTTTTGACCCTAAGCAAATCACTTGCTCCCAGATTCAGGAAGCATTTTGCAACCTAATTCCTAATGAAATGAATGGAAGTCAGGTGTCTAAAAGCACATTTTGTGAGTGTGGACCCAAGTCCTCCTGCAGCTCAGGAACTAGCAGACTGGAGCCTTTGAGACCTCCCTGTCTAAAAGGGTTACGTGGTATTTCAGAGCAAATAAGTTAAAATCTGTTTTGCGCTCAGATAGGATAGTTGTGGTAGGAGCATGGATTTACCAGACAAGCTAAAAAGGTCACAGTACCCTCTCCCGCCCCACTTGGTACTGCCCGATGTAATGAGCATCTTCCCAGTTGCACGACGCAGTAGCAGCAGTTGACCCAAGATGCGGCTGCTGCTGCTCCTGAGACCCCAGAGTACCCGGAGTAGACACACTGCATGAAGTACCTCTCTCGCAGTTGCAGATCTGTTCAACCAATTTGCCCCCAATTTGTTTTCAGTGGCAATACCACAAATGCACAAGTGAAGGAAAAAAGGTTTTACTTACCTACTTTCCCTCAATTAGAACATT
The DNA here is from genome assembly GCF_000699145.1 of Aptenodytes forsteri. Taxonomy (NCBI): domain Eukaryota; kingdom Metazoa; phylum Chordata; class Aves; order Sphenisciformes; family Spheniscidae; genus Aptenodytes; species Aptenodytes forsteri. The sequence goes on along the minus strand of NW_008796218.1, from coordinate 11,775,419 downwards.
TTATCAGCTTTTGACATGTAATTTAAGATTTCTCTTCCTTCCTTCTTATATAATTATGTATTTATTTTCCAAAGGACCTGTTGCAGAAAAAGGTCTCAAGGTACATTATAATTTTACAGAAAAGGATTAAAAATGAAAATTAATTCAACCATCTCAGTACATAATGCTTTAATGAGTTTTCCTTCAGAATTAATGTCATCAGAGTTCTGAATACACAGAAAGCATGGTAGCAATATGTAAAGTTTCATGTCTGTATCTGGTTGCCGGGTACAAAACATTTATGCACTTTAACCCAGAACTAATCTGTCAGTCGTTTTTTCCACATTAGATGATCTCTGTGGAGGTGAAGGAATGTTCATTTTTTAAAAAATGCCAATTTTTCTACAAGCATTTGTTTCAAACAGAGGTGCACAAATACGGTGAATCTGTAAACTTGATCTTATTCACTGCAAAATCAGAAGCATTTGATCATTCAGTTATAGCAACAGGAAAATGCATACCCTGTCCCACGTCTACAAATGTTACGGACTGTCATTTAGGTTCATTTAATGATAAGAAAAATATGTAACTTATATGCTGTATATTATAGATTTTTTTTTTTTAAATCTTCGCTTTTATTTGTTACTGTCTCATGCCAATTAATTAAAAAAAAAAGTAGGCCTGTATTTATAACTGGACACAATGACAGTAAGAAGTAATACGGAACCAGTAAGAAATAGTTCAAGGAAGGTAGTGACATAGTCTAAAGCACCATGGATAGTTCGTATTTAATTTGAGTACTATCAATAACGTGTAAAGCTTATGCTAAAAATTCATTTATACTCAGTATTAGTTTTACGAGTCTGGGATCACCAGAAAGACACGTTTCATTTTTCAATGCTGTGCAGGAAAGACTTTCCACAAACTAGTTACACATGGAATAGGCTTTCTGATATTTTGCTGGTTTCCCATAGTACATTTATCCTACATTTATCCAAAGATGAAGTATTTCATATTCTTGGGTACTGATTTCAGCACTGATTTTTCACATCCCAAGTCAAATGACTTTCAACACCTGAAAGCATACTTGACAGGAACTTTCCATGTCAGGAGTTACAAGATAATGATCCTTTATTCAAGGTTATGGCCTGATCCCAAACTCTTTGCACACCAGTATTATGCAAAATCATTTTCACATTCCAAAGCTATTTGAATAGTTTTACTGACTGAAAACACACTCAAATCCCATTTTTTATGACCACAAGCAGTCCATAATGCCTATTAGTATTCCCAAACACCAAGAACACTGTTGTCATGAATTGGATGTAAGCATGATAGCAGTGGGTTTCTTCACTCCCTTGATCTCCCACATTTATTCCGCAATACACGGTCGTCACAGAAATGGACTCTACACAACAAAACTATGTAAGCAGAAGAATTTTCCTTCAAATACAAACAACAAAATTATACTTTCGATCAAATGGAATTGGCCTCTTGTGGAATCATTCTGAGAAAGCTTAACTGAACACTAAAAAACTTCACCAAGAACTCCCTGACAGGGTGACACCAACACTTCTTTTGATATAAGTTTCAGCATCCAGGCTGAAATTTTCAAGGAATCAATGTAACATCAGAAAACTCCATGACTGTAATAAAGAAAAAAAATTACGGATCTCTGAAGTCAGGCATTAAATCCAATACTTCAGCTGGCAAAACTCTCTCCTTATGAGTCTGGCCTTGGCACTTAAGATTACTATAAAAAGACTTACGAATTTCTTTAAATAAGTGCCAGTACACAGTTAAGTATCAGCCTATGTTTGAAATCTGATTTGATGCTGCTGTGATTCCATGAATTCTAACGGAACTCCTCCAAATTTTTTCACCACTGCGAGTGAACCTGAGATATCAAAATATCTCATTTTGCATTATTTTTAGCTGAAATGTATGTCAATGTGAAATCATTTGAACTACATTAGTAGAACTAAAATGATCCCTAGTGTAACTCCATTCACGTCAGTTACATCAGGAATGCATTTCACCACTATAATTTAAAATGTAAAATGCCCAAGTGACGATAAAATTATTTCTCTGAGAGTTGTCAGTATCCAGCAACTGGGAAAGCTCTGACAGAAGCAATAGTAGTAATTTGGAGCCATAACAGCTCAAATACAGGGTTTCTCTGGCACACAATTTCAACCGAAGTAATACTTAATGGAAATTTCTGTTTCCTGTTAAGCACTTGGGATCTTTGGGTTTTAGCATGTTAGGGGTAGGACTTTGGCATTTCCAAGCTGTGTTGTAACTGACTGGACTGATGGGTAGTTGAATAATCAAATTATAAGCAGCATATAAGTAAAGGTATTTGCTTCCATTCCGGAATGCACAATTCTTTCTGTGATTCAGAATGGTCTGCCAAACTGATAGCACGATCTAACGTTAAGCTACAATAGTTCTTATTTATAATGACAGAGAACATAGGTTTATACGTTGCAGGAGGCAGAGCAGGCTCCACTGTTACCTTAGGATATGGCTCCACGGTACTGCAGTACGTAGTGCTGGCACACCCAGAGTGCTGCTCTGCCAACTGCTACGAGGTCCTACAGTAAGACCTTTTCCCCCAGAGAGTAAGGTACTGCAATGATCACAGCATAATGTAGACATTGCCACGCTTCTTTTAAATTAAAAGGTTGTGTTCTGGCAGCAGAATAGCTGAACGACTTGCTGGAGAAGCTGGGCAACTACTTAAGCAGTTACCTCATGCTGAGCTCCATGTCCACAGTGTGAACATATTCTAAGAGTTATTCAAAGTTTTCTTTCTTATTTCCATTAGAGATCTAAAATTCCACCTTTTATAAACCACCTTCCCTTTCAACCAGTCAATACTGCAAACACGTACTACTTATTTCCTCTAAGTTCTTTATTTACCTAGTTAGTATTTCTGTTACTCCTACATTCTTGCCATGATCCTTGTTATTATATGGTCTCTGGCATTACAGACTAGCAGAGCTAGATTACAAGAGAACCCTTATGCTTTTTACATCAACGACCAGCTGTTAAAGAAACACTTTCAGTTACGGATTTTTGCCGGATTTTACAGAATGCTCATCCTCCCTGCTGATATTGCCCAGGTAGAAAAAAGTATTTACCACATTTAACCCATGTGAGCTACAACAAAATGCAATATTCAATTTTGGCAAACGCCTATGTATAAAATTACTGAGATGTTTCATTCAAAACCTAGTTGGAATTAATATCACCACACTAAAAAGGAGCTTTGTTTAATGCTTCACATCAAAAATATAGTGAAGCCTGCTCTATGATTTTAAATTAGGAATCAGACATTTACACACAAGTTTTGAACCAGGGCTCAGCACAACACAGTCTTTTGAGTGTGCCTCGGTTTTTATTAGTTCTTCTGCAATGCAAAAGAGGACAAGCAGAGAAACTTTTCGAAGAGGCGATTCACAGAAAACCATGAAGGCAAAAATCAGCCATTAAAGGAAAACCTATCTCTGTGGCTCTGTTTGGTACCACTGGATGGTGCATACAGCAAACAATGCTTATCTGATAGATTATGCATAATGTCGTGGGTGCCCAGTTTGGACTGCTTTTATTGGCGCTTTTCAGCTCCAGAACTGTAAGTCAGTCACTAACCAGTTCTCCCCCTGCAAAAATCCTCTACTCAGCTTTAAATTAATATTGCAAAACTACTGTAATTCAGTAGTGTTGGTAAGCCCCTTTTTCTCTCATAATGGCCTGTCCCAGCCCTTAAAGTGCATATGCCAATTTGGTTCAAGTTTTATAACCTGGAATGTTCCACAGTGCCTCTTCAAAAACAGTTCCAGTTTAATTGTGCCTTCCCTAGGTAATTATAAGTCTGAAAAAATGCCTGTTCTGAATCTATTATTTATGTTATATGCAGCAATATCTTATCTATTTCATTCTGGAGTCTGGAACGTACTGTAGGCCAGATAATCTTTACCTACCTTAATCTCCTAGGAAGGGCAGTGGAAGTTTTTGACACACAGTAAAATACAGCTGGCCGAAGAATCAGCAAAAAGAAATCATGGAATGTTTTCTCAAGGACTGCATGGGACCCAACATGTTCATTTTGAATCCCAGAATGCCTATTCTGAATCTTAAACGTTGCTTTAGATACACATGGGTGAAAGCTGTAATTAAGGGAAAATGCAGCACCAATAATAGCATGTTAAAAGTTAGCAATTCTCAATTGTCAGTACTGTAACAACTGAATATCTTATTACTTCTACCTCCTCCTCCCATACACTGAATTTCTTCAATACTGACAAAGTGCATGTACTAATCGTAGATTCTGAATGTTAAATTAACCAGGAAAAAGATATAAATTAGGTTGGTATTTCTTGAGGGCATCAGTAGAAAACACTGATTTCAAATAATTTTGATTATAAAATTTTACTTCACAATCCTTTTCCAGATCACAGATATTCATGATCACAGATATTCATTATTAAAAAGAGTATGGAATTAATGTAATGTTAGCTGTTTCGCCATCAGCATCACATAAAGAAAAAAGAAACAATAAAATAGGATGCAGAATTCACTCTTCCAGTGATTGTCATTGAACTATTACATTAGTAAACATTCACATTATGAAGTCTCTTTCAATATATCTCCAGCATATAAAGTAGTGCAAAAAAGCATTCCAGTCATTTTGCCTTTGCAGTCAGACCAGGTTAAATGATTCTCTTACTTCATTTCTTTCATTATTAGACAACAAATGCTGCAATGCCTCCAAAGAGAGTTATAAAAATAAGCAATTTCTGGAGGGTCAGCAGCCTTTTCAAAGTAAATTTCCAGTTAAAAACAAGCATTATAGATTTCAAGAAAAAAATTTAGATCTATCTTCTGTAGAATATCTTTTTACAATAAATTTACCATTTGAAAAACAATGACTATGGTATCCAATGACTTATGGTAGCTGCTATTAAAGCACTGATAAATAGACAAATGACTACCAAACTTCATTGCTTCTTACATAGTAAATACCTCTGAATGCCAACTTTTACCACAGAGCTGTTATTAGTGATGTCGACAGTTCATGCACCCACTTTAAAACTGACTTGGTTTGAATAAAGTTTTCAGCCTCATGTGCAAAACACTTGCATTCTAATAAAAATATAAAGTCTGAAATGATACCAGATCTAGCGATACCTTCCTCAAGTTATACCACTTACTTGATATGTAATACAAGTTTAGCAATGCTTTTTATTTGTATTTAACCATTAAATGGCATACTACTGTATGCTGTAGACTCTTGTTTGCATATTTCATTATTTTCACTGCACTCTTTAATGCATAAATATATTCGGGAACGTTCAAAATTACACATCAGTTTCCACAGAATTTGAATTCACACAGTTTTTCTTCTCTGACTCACTGCTATTCCCCGTGTCCTGACTTTTTTTCTCCTTTACACAAAGAGATTCTTTAACTCCTTCTTCCATCTCCAAATATTCTGATTTATCCTCTGTGGATGAAGATGATGAGCTTCTAAATTTCTTCAGTAAATTTGTTGGGAGGTAAGGGCAACTGACTGCATTTTGCATCAGCTGCGTTTGTTCTTCATTCTCAGTCTCTCTGTGGTAGAAATAGTTAAAATTGGAGACAATCACTGGCACTGGTAAAGCAATGGTTAACACTCCCGCAATGGCACACAGGGACCCAACTATCTTCCCACCCACAGTTATGGGTTTCATATCCCCATAACCAACTGTAGTCATGGTCACTACAGCCCACCAAAAGGCATCTGGGATGCTTTGAAAATGGGTGGCAGGTTCATCAGCTTCTGCGAAGTAAACAGCACTGGAAAACAAAATGACTCCGATAAAAAGAAAAAAGATGAGGAGGCCGAGTTCCCTCATGCTGGCCCTGAGTGTATGACCCAGGATCTGCAAACCCTTGGAGTGCCTGGAGAGCTTGAAGATGCGAAACACCCTGACCAGACGGATGATCCTCAGGATGGCAAAAGACATGGCCTGTTGACCATTACCGCCCTGCTCCTGCGCCAAGTCAGTGCCCAGAGTAATGAAGTAAGGCAAGATGGAGACAATGTCTATGATGTTCATGATGTTCTTGCAGAAGTGTGCTTTGCTTGGACATGCAAAGCAGCGGACTGTAAACTCAAAGGAGAACCAAATGATGCATACTGTCTCTACAATGAAAAAAGGGTCATTGAAGATGGTGTGCTCCCCAGCATCCAGGTGAAGTGACTCATTGGAAAGCCCCTTCCCTAAGCTCAGGGACATGATGAATTCTTTGTCATCTCTGAACTCTGGCAAAGTCTCCAGACAAAAGATGACGATGGAGATCAAGATGACCAAGACAGAGACAATGGCAATGCCTCTGGCTGGACTGGAGCTCTCTGGGTACTCAAACAGCAGCCAAACCTGCCTCTTAAACTCATTCTCCGGCAAAGCTTTGTCCTCTTCCTCTTTGACAAACCCTTCATCCTCCCTAAACTTGAGCATGGCCTCCTCCCCAAGTTGGTAGAATTTCACCTCCTCAGTGAAGATGTCAAAGGGTACATTCACTGGCCTCTTCAGCCGACCACCACTCTGGTAGTAGTACAGGATGGCATCAAAGCTGGGCCGGTTCCTATCAAAGAAGTATTCATTCCTGAGAGGGTCAAAGTATCTCCCTCGCTTCGCTGGATCACCCAACAATGTCTCCGGGAACTGAGCTAATGTCTTCAGTTGGGTCTCAAACCGCAGTCCTGACACGTTGATTACCACACGCTCACAACACTCGTACTCACTGTAGCGAACAGAGCTGTAACCCCCAGGGCCTCCACCATCATCAGGTGGCTGGTCCGAGTATGAAAACTCATCCTCCCCATAGTCATCATTGTAGTAGAGCTTTCCTTCTTCCTCATCGTCTTCATCCTCGTCTTCATCCTCCTCTTCCTCCTCACTCAAGTCCTTCAGTATTCTCTCTTCAGAACCACTGAGAGGCAGCAGCTCAGAACAGGGGAAGGAGGCCCCACACTCCCTACTTCCCAAGTGGTGGCTCCTCTTTTTCCCTTTCTTCCGCCTCTTACCACTCTGGCGGTGGGGCATGCTGCTGCGTGATGCATTCCCACCATGAGAGGAGGATGCACCTCGACTCTGTTCCTGATGGTAGTGGTGATATGGTCCACCTCCACCTGTTGCCCCGCCTTCTACTGCTGCTGTTGCTGCTGCTACGGCCGCAGCTGCTGCGGCTCTCGAGTGTGCCAGCCGCTCTCTCTCTCGGGCCCGAGCTTGGACCGCATATCCATAGGGCATGTGGCTGTTGCACCCAGAGCTATCTGTACTCACCATTGCAACCTCCATTTTGCAACTGCTTTTTTTTATCAATTAATGCAAAAGGGTTTTGTTTTATTTACAGTGTAACCTTAACTTTCACTAGAAAGTTCAAAGCCATTTGCATTTGGAGGACAGTCCCTTGGACACAGAGCAGGGCAACGTAGTTGTAACCCTGAATCTATGTTTTGGAAAACCACAGATCTGCATTTTCTTATTGTCCGGAACGTTTGACACAAACTACTGTTTTGCTGCTAAGAAAAGATGAAACTCTCAAATTGAACCAGGGAACAGCTGAGGCCTTGTTCTTTCATCCACCAAGCCCCTTTATTTTCATTTATCTCCTGTGGCTATCGCAGATCTGATCAGAATCATGACTACCTTGCAGGCTACAAAGACTGCGTTCATGAGGAAAAAAAACATGCAAATCAAAGGGTACCTGCTCCCCACAGATGATTTTAGTTTATCCTTGCAACCAAATGCAAATAGTCTCTTTCCTCATAATTTGTTCCTGGTAATGCTTTGGCCTAGCAATCTTATTATTTAATATCATTACTTGGGGAGTTGAAGTTAATTCCAGCCATCACTTTATTTACACAGTGAGGAGGTCTTTGCAAATCCTTTCTTCAGCCTGTCAACAATGTCTCAAACCTGGGAGCAGCACCCAGGGCGTCAGCAGCAGTGGTAAGAGGAGGAGGAGGAGGAGGAGGAGGAGATGAAGACTGAGAAACTGGCTCTGAGGTCCCCATAGGACATAAGGGAGTGGATGGGTCACCCTTTGGTTATGGTCATGCAGAAGAAGCACTTAACCTGAGGCACATGCACAAACACACAAAAATAAACAAAACAAAAAGGGAAAAGATTGGATTGTTTTCCTAAAAGGTCACACTGATCAAATGAAACTGTGTCATCTATTACCACGGTATTCAAATCTTCCCCTACCCACACTATTCACACTTCTACATTACACACACACCCACATCACATGCACAGAGATTTTGAACGACTCTGTGGGTAAGGATGTGGGTGGGTATGTCACATATATAGAGACAGAGATACAAAATCCCCACCCATATAAGCACTTGCATCCATACACAAACACATGCATGCTTCTGAAACACCAACACACAGAAATACTCATAAAAATACTGCGATACACAGGGCATTCAGATCTTTGAGTACATACGTAATAGGTACACCTACATATATCTATATGAAATATTAAGGAATAAATGTATCTACAGAAAGAGCTTTTGTTATATTTGTAGAAACACATAAGATGCAGGAATGTTACATTTTAATCTATAACCGATTTGTGTTTCAATCATAATGAACATCTCACTGAATTTAATTTGGAAACAGGCACGTACAATGCTCACTCAAGTGAAAATACTGTGGTATGTCAAGAAAACACAACTGCAGGTGCACTGAAGCAACATCTACATGCAAGCACGCGCACCCCCCTTTGAAACAGAAGCCTCATTTATAGCTATATCTATTAATACAGGATAGAAGGTGAATATGAACGGTTAAATGACGCTATTTTTAAAATCGTACCTATGTGTCATGCAGAAAAAGATCTTAAAAACGCTATTATACTTACTGTTCCTAGGCAGAGAAATAGCAATGCTGTTCTTGCTAGTGTAAGGATCTGGTGACAGCGGTCCTGAGGAGGGGGCTATGCCAACTGATCTACATTTGCAGGTGTGTACGGTCAGTCAGCACCACAGGTTGACGAGTTATTTCTCTCCCTTCTTTCCTGGAGAGTGAGCCAGTGAGGCAGCTTAAGCTGGGGGCACTCTGCACAGCCACAGACACTGCTTCTCGCCCAGGCATTTGCAAAGAGGCAACAAGCAAGAGTCTTGTTCCAAAAGGAAAAAAATGAAGGCAGTGTGTTTGTGTGTGTGTCTGAGACAGAATGAATGGATAGGCGCGATCACTACTCTTTCCAAGCCCAGCTTTTGCAGCAGATTTGTAAATCGACGTTAAATAATCCGTGCACCGAGCCCGTTCCCGCTGATGGGAGGACGGGTGTCGCTTCTTGCAGTTTCTCCCCCAGACACGTCCAGACGGCAGCGGCTCAGCCGGCACCCGCCCGCATCATCCACTTGTTGTGCCGGTTTTTGGCAATGCTTACCAAAAAAA
>NW_008796218.1:11706455-11765808 GCF_000699145.1 Aptenodytes forsteri | reverse complement strand
GCCGCGCCGCCGCCCCGCACTGCGCCGCCCCGGCACGGCTCCTTCCCCCCCGCCTCGCCCCCGGCTCTCTCTTTTTTTCGTATTAAGGTATTAATTATTGAAATGAATATTCCGATGCTGAATAATGCACAGGCTGGCTAACAAAACTTTGTGCTCAAAGCGATGCCACAAGCCCTGGCTTCTGTTCTTGTGGGGGGTCTTTTTAGGAAGAAAAATACATTGTTTTTTTTCTTCTGTTCTTGTGGGGGTTCTTTTAAGGAAGAAAAATACATTGTTGAGGTGGCTCAGGGAATTTCAAAACTAAGTGCAGATCAAGTTTCCCAGAAAGAGGAAAAAGCTGCCCCCACCTCCACCCTGCCGCTTCGCTCGCCCCAAACCCTCCAACGGTACAAGCGAACCAGAAAACGATTCCCTCTGCTCCTGCCCGGCACACCCAGTCCAGCACTCAGCCTGCCAGCTGCACGGGTCTTGCAAATGAAGCCAAATTAACTTTTACTCCTAATTCTATACCTGCACGGAGAAGTAGGTCTTAGTTCATGAATAGGGTACCGTTGTGTAGCTGGGAGATGAGACCTGAGTTTTAACACCTCTGCCAAAGATGTCAAATCCTTGCTCCCTCTGCCCGCTGTCTGGAACACAAGCAGTGTATAAACTGGCTATTCCTTCTGCGCCTAGAAAATCCAAACTGTGACCGATTCCACGCTCTGTAAGCGAGCACCGTGAAAATGCTGCTTGGCTATATTTGACATCACAGCTACAATTCTACCATCTCAATAAAAACTAAACGTAGGCAGTCCTACTTAACATGGAAAAAGAAAGATTTTGGTGCTTTAGACCCCTATAGATAGGATCATAGCAAGGACAAATCAAGAGTAGCACTCACTCCAGACACTTTGCCTCAAGATGTTTGCAACTGGAGGCAAATTCAACATGTGCAGCAAGTGGGTTAGGCATTTTTTTCATTGCCTAGGTCCACTCCTTCTCCATGGTCCAGAGAAACCAAGAGAGCCCGGTGAGTATTCCCCTTCAGATCCCTAGATCTGAACGCAATCTGAGCACAACCCAGATTATCCATGTTACCTCTTTGCCTCTACTGCCTACATCAGTTAGTGCTTATACTCTTAATCCCATTCATTTCAGTAGGTGACATATGACTATATAAGGGAGGACAAAGGATCAACCAAATAAACATACTGAATACTAGGCATCAAATCAGTTCATAATGATCTTGCCAAAAGTACTGTGAAATGTATAAATTACAGCTATATCTAACCAATTTTTCAACAGTCACAATCCTTCAAGTTCCATAGTGACATGGAAGACATACAGAAATTCCTAATGTGATCCCAAATGCCATTAAAATACGAAGTGGTGTCATCACAGTAGCAGTCCAAAATTTTGATGCTCCTGGATGCAATTTAAAAGCATTCTACAAATTCACTTCCAATACCAAAACCCAGATTCTTCTGCAACTTGGCAAAAGAGCATACCAAAGACAGGGATCAAATCCCTATCATCGTTTAGTCACAAGGAGATGTATAGTGCCATAAAAATAGAAGAGATATCATAGGTATATTTTTTTAATTATTAGAAACACCTAGACTTATTCCTACTTCAGTAAACCAATTTTTCAACAGTCACAATCCTTCAAGTTCCATAGTGACATGGAAGACATACAGAAATTCCTAATGTGATCCCAAATGCCATTAAAATACGAAGTGGTGTCATCACAGCAGCAGTCCAAAATTTTGATGCTCCTGGATGCTTAAAAGCATTCTACAAATTCACTTCCAATACCAAAACCCAGATTTCTGCAACTCTTGGCAAAAGAGCATACCAAAGACAGGGATCAAATCCCTATCATCGTTTAGTCACAAGGAGATGTATAGTGCCATAAAAATAGAAGAGATATCATAGGTATATTTTTTTAATTATTAGAAACACCTAGACTTATTCCTACTTCAGTAAAATTTAATTCTAGGGGCATTTTCCAGAATTCAGTCACTTCATTCTCTAAGAAGTGTTGTGTTGCTTTTTATCAGCAGGACCTGAACACTTTTTTTTATTCCTTTGTGAGATGTTTCAAGGGCTTGGGACCAAAAAAAAATGCTTATCTAGCTTTTACCTTTCTTCCAGAGTTTCAGATGCATTTTCTTGTCATTGTCTTATGCGACTGTTAAACTGAAAAATTCAGTGGATATCTGAGTGTAAAGACAGACAAGTTGAAACAGACCGATCACTTTGGTATGCCTTTTTGATCATAATTATTCTTTTCTTTTTTAATAGCTAAAGCATATTCTTGAGCAAAGATAAATAAATTGTGATGTATGAGGGGATACACACATAACGCTGATAATGGGAGAAGCAGAATAGCTTTTTTGTACCTTTTTTTAAATCCATTCTAATGTGATAGGGATCACATAACTACATGCAATTCAATCTAACTCAGAGGTCTTATTTGATCCAATTTTTAACTGCTTTAAAAGCAAAAAACAATCTTTAAGTATTTACAGATTAATACTGTGACTCATTTCATTCAGCTTTGTATTTTCATAGTATTCAAAGAGCAATTTTTATTTAAAAGATACTACATTCCCTCTAGCTCCTTCATATTCATAAGGGATACTATTATTGGTAGAACAAAGAGAGAGTATATACATGTCATTATCTTCCATAGTACTGTATTAAGAATAATATAGCATAGCAAAGGATCTGTAAGGTATGCTATCATATAGATTTGTTCTGTTTTACAGTGATGTAGAGGAGAAATGTCCATCATTATTGCTTACCTCTGTATACAGTGCCAGAAAAAATACACAACAATTTAATACATTTTCATGCAAAGTGAACATAAGATTTAAAAAGCCTAACTTATGTTGCTATGCCCAATATTAATTTATGCTATCCCCCAATTGCTGCAATTCACACTGGCGGAGTCTGGCCTCAGTCCAACACTAATCTTCCTGCTGTAATCAGAGTTCTGTGCAGCGACTAAGACTGCACTACAGCTCAGTACTTATTGCACTGCTAGACCACGAATTATTCTATTTCCCTTTTAGTCTTCTCCTTTTACTCTTCTGCTCCTTCCTATGCTTGCTTCACTACTATTTCTATTAGCCTCGCAAGGCAACTCAGCCAACTTCCCACAAGATCAGGAGCTCCTTTCAAAACAAGTAAAATGTTGTAGCAGCGGGCACTCAGGATAACCAAGTGAAAAGACTATGGTTACCATATCATTTCAGATGTGATGAAACATGGTTCAGAACATGTATTTCCTTTTTTGTTCCCCCCCTGTTCATAGTTGATTACAGTGCTGGAGATCCTTAGGTACCAAAGTAGCAATGAATTCTTGCCTCCACAACTAGGTTTTCTCTCCCAGTGTTTATATCGCTTTGGGGAGTTCATATTTTATTCATATTTTACTAACCAGGCTCAGCAAGACACCCCTGTCAAAGAATCTGGCTTGAGTACTGTTCTTTTGAATATGACTGGCACTACTTAATGAAGTACTAAGCAGAATAAAATACAGCCTATCCTCAGTTAGTTCTTATACACAACACATATGAATAGCACATCTGTTCATTACTCGTACTGCAATAGGCTAATCCAAGAAGTTGACACGCCAGAGAACAGCAGGCCTTTTATACTTTCTTGGGAAAGTATGCAAAACCACTGCCATTTACCACTGAGTTTAGGATGAATAGCAGTAAAAACACTGATGATATTTATATTTGGAGAATAATTTCTTGTACTGGAGTATGGACCTACTCAGAAACGAGAATAAAAATACCATGTATGGTTTATTTTTGGACTTGAATATTTCTCCATTCATTCTAGGCAGACAGGGACTCATATCAGGGTTATTCTTGAAATCAACAATAGCAAAAAAAAAAAGGATAGCATGGAGACAAAGCCTCTAAATAAGGAACTGCTTGACAATGGAGAGACCTTACTTATATTCTTGGTCCCACCCCAGACTTCCAAGATACCCACGGCCACATCATTCTTAATGCTGACCTCCCTTTTCCAGTATAACAAAGATCATTTCCCACCTTTCCCCCCCTGCCCCCCCAACAATTTGTTTTTATTTAGAATGGAAGAACTTGGATCAGGGAATGCCCATTCTTACAGATATGCCAAGCAGTAGCAAGCAGTGTGGATCTCCCGTTTGGATACTGTTATCGTAATTAACTCATGAATGAAATGAGTTAGATTCACAGAATTACTTAAATTACTGTGTCACTGGATTTGCTCCATTTCTGCATTCCAGAATCAGTAGATTACTCTGAATATGCGATTTTCAAACTATGCTAACAGTAAATGCAATAATTATAAAACCTGGAAATACCAGGTGCTAAATTCTGGCTTGCATATGTATTTGTCTAGATCAGATAACATTATGAGGGCATGGCAGGCTAATTTCTCACTGGGATTTTATCAGGACTACTCTGAAGGAAAATTAGGTAGTGGGCTAATAATTAATGTAGCTTTGCACTATTAAGTTAATCATGACTTGCAGAACAACTGGAAAGGAACACCTGTAGGACAACAGCTCAGAACTATTACTGTTAAAATCATGAAGACTTATTAGCTAGAAGTTCAAGCATCTCATACTCCAGGAACATGGAGAAGCATGTAAAGAAAGGAATTTCATATGTTCAAGTATGGCACCAAACATACCTCAAATATCTTTTTAGGTGAAAAGGGTATTTCTATGAACTCAAGGCTTTTAGCAGATAGGTGTTGCTCAGGTTCTAGCAAATACATTTTTATAACTCTCATTTATGAAATTAGCATGAATGGAAGACGTGCATGAAGGAACTGCAGGATCAAACTAAAAATAGTGGATACACCATTGTATCTGTAACGCTCCAAATCTTACTAGAAGGCTCCACTTACACTTAAATTAGATGAGAAACCTAAATTTACTGACTAGAACAATTACTACTAAAGATTCTGGCCTATAACTACAGGAGGTACATGTTTCACAGGTAACTGTCTTGGTTCATAATTTGATGGTAATCATATATAGCTTCCAGATGAACCTTTGGGTCAAAATCAGCATAGTCTGCTCCGGCATCATCTTGTCACCCTACTGACGAATACAGAAGAACAAGGATAGGCGCCAGATGAGACTGGTGAAGAGAGAAGCAGCAACTGAACTTCATACCCTTCCCATTAAGGAGGTCAACAGGGAAAGGAACACAGCCATTTTCTTTTGACCTTTAGAGGTGTGTGTGAGGGAATGCTTTCATACCACCATTGCACTAAAGGAACATTTTCCTCCTGCCACAAGGATACAGAAAATTGCTCCATGTTTTAAGATGAGACTCATTCTGACAGATCTGAGTTCATGACACATATCAGAACTATGTCAGAGTATTCAGATATGAGGCAAAAAATTTGATTCCACTCTTTTCCACAAGCATGCAGACACAAATCCTGGGAGAATGTATGGGGGTTTTTAACCAATCTTAATAGACTTGCATTTCTGAGAAAATGTAAGCAATTTTTAATAAGGAGAACTATGCTGACAAAAATGAGAATCTATTCAACCTTATTCCTAATGGCTTCAAGACGAGATTCACATGGGAGCTAGATGTCTAGAAGTTTTAAGTGCCATGTGTACTGATCTACAAACTGTTCCCAAATAAATTATATACTCATAAAAGTCCATTAAACCTCATTATTTCAGAGATATTGTTGTATGATCTCAGGGGTGTATTAAGCACAAAGTTAACATGGAAAAAAATGTTCCCAGCTTGAATAAACACGCAGAATTAACCAACCTTGGCAGGGTGCAACAACAGTTATTACTATATAAGGTTGGAGAAAAATAAATTCTTGAGATTATCAAATAAAATAAATATTCTCGTGGATAATTTTGAACTAGCAAGCAGTGTAGAAAGAATCTTATTATAGCCTTTATTTTAGTGTGAGGTAAACATGTTGTTGTTGTCAGTATGATATTTACTGAGGAAAACCTTTCCAGAATGGAAGTGCCCTTTCTAGAGGGTTGCCATTGAGAAGGAAATTGGTCTGGGGGCCAGTGACTAGCTAGGCTCAAGAAATTAAAATAGGTATCGGAAAGGCAATATAAAAATTGCTCTAATACTGTTATGTATGTGGAGATACTAAAAATACTTTGGAAAGGACCCTTTTGAAGGAGACTTGCATTTCAGGACATTAAGGATCATGTACAGTAATGCCTGGGAGAGCTAAGGTACAATTAACACAATAAAATAATATACCCTGTACATCAGATCTAACCTGCTGAATGAAGCATCTAGCCTGTTGTCTTTTCTTCAGAGAGAAAAGGAAATAGTGTTCTGGAACTCGCATCCTGCCCTACCAGTGTTTCTCCTCATGTTCGGGCAGAGCTGTCACAACCAGGTGAGGGAAGGAATTACAGCCAGAAGCACCCTTTCTGTGTTTATGCATCAGGGCAGGTAAAGCTGTAAGACATAACTCTCATAGCCTCATTAGTACAGCCCAACACAGAGTTCCCAAAAGTAGCACCTCATCCCTGTAGCCCAAATAAATAGGTTGCATACACAGATCAGATACAATCTGTAGAGAGCTGATGTTCTTTTGTACACTGGGGACAGAGTAACTCCTGAAAAATTCCTGGTTAAAATTAGCTCATTTCTACTCTATTCCTATCCCAGGACAGTAAAAAACTCCTTATCAACCCCAAAATTTAGAGAAATCTTGTGGTTCTCAGTTGCAGTTTACTATAGCAAATTTCCTCATATCTGTGTATAAGTGTGGGAACTCTCCTTGTGTTATTAGGTGTCTCTGGGCATCGGTTAACTATTGTTGAACACAAACAGGGGCAGGAGTTTTCATATGGAAACCAAAAACTAAACCAGTTGTAGTTTATGAACACAATTACCATTCATATGAGATCCTGAAAACCCAATTAAATTTAGCTCTTTTAAATATTTGGCACTATACCCATGTCAAAATTCTGTGTCAGAAATTAGAATGTGGAAATTCCAACCCAAATGTTAACCTCGGCATGGAAGCCCAAGGTTGAAAGTCTTACTGAGTGTGTTGCTGAAGTTGGAGTTAAGTAAGTGGATCTAAGGGTCCAGGTACTTCAGACCTTTTCAGGCTAACACAGATTAATTTCTTTCCTATATTGAAGTCAGAAGCTTCACCAAATTGTTCAGGATTAGGCCTGTGTAGCTAATTAGTTAGAACTAGAACCTTTAGTAGCCAGCAGATAACTTGCTCTGTGGGATACAGAGCTAAGTATATAATTTATTTAGGAACAGCTTATCACATTCCCCATGTGGATCTGTATAAATGGCCCATAAAGCTATTAGACAGCTAGCTCCCATCTGACTCCAATAAGAATCAGGTTGAAAATGGACTTTCGTTTTGGTCAACGTAATTCTCTGAACCCATTGACTAAAAGTGCCTAATGCTGAAGAATTTGGTGAGGTTTCTGACCTCAAGATGAGCTATAAATCCCTCTGTACTAACTGAAAGGGCCTAATCTACCTCGGCTCTTAGATCCCCTTACTTGACTCTCAGCGCTTAACAACACTCTCCTTATGAATATAGTAGTGCTTCACACACGGGATTGTTGATGTGCCAGTTGCGAAAGCATCCTCTGCACTGTGCTGTGAACATTCGCCCTACTTCTCTGCACCACCATCTCAACATACTATGAAATGGATTAATCAATGAATATTGCACACAGCCACCAGACTAACAATACAGCAGTTTCTATCCACAAGTAAAAATAATAACTTGAAGCTAGACTGAAGCTATTCCCTAAACAACAACAAAAAAAATCATGGTCTGTTGGCTGTGTTGTCATGCCATTGTCCTTCTAATCTGTTGAACATGCACTCTCTTAGGTAAAATAATTTTAGATCATTATAGTTATAAAATAAATAAATAAATAGTAGTTACAGGAATAGACTCCCTTCTGATTAAAATGACCTTTACAAGGCAAACTCATGTTCAGGAATGTTCGTAAGGAGTTTTAATAAGGCAAAAGCCAAGAGAACTAATGTATAAAAATCCAGTACTTCTTTTACTGGGACAGGCTTGTCATTCTCTCTGCCATGCACACTTCAGGCAGACGCCTTTAGATATTCTGGGGAAATATTAGAAAGTAACATCTTCCATTTTTCCCTTTCCTGAAGGAAAATACAGAATTCTGAATTTCTTCAGACACTGTCCCTAAAACAGAGAATGAATATTTGAGAATGAATGTAGTGCTGATGAGGGTGCTCTAGAGACCGAGGTTCTCTCTTCATCCATAGTCAAGCAGCATGAAAAGCAACAAGTTACATTTCTGGGCACTATTACGTCTCTGTGCTGACCTGGTAGGAAAGAAGGTTCTGCGATTTTCTCATGTATCCTATGGTGAATAATAATATGCTTGTAAAACTCCCTTAGCATTTTAGTAAGAGAACTGCACTCGGAGATGCTGTCATTGCTGATAGTACTGAAATTAAATAAACAAACTAAAGCTACTTTTATTCCTGAATGATTTCACTTTCTCGGGAGTTAACTTACATAGATTGAAGTATTTGCTTTAACAGATATATTTGACATCACAGCTTTAACCGATTAATCTTAATCTTGCTGAGTATCACCACATACGCAGGCTTTGGACTGAAAAGCTAAGAGAGTTCATTGAAATATCTTGTGCAAAGCTGTAGGTTAAAATGCAGGTTATGAAAAAAGACTATACATAGACATCAGCAATTTTGGTGATCCTCAAACATGTGGTGTCTAATTTGTGGCTGTCACAGCCCGACTTGACAGAATAACTTTACCTTTTTGAATGGAATGCATAAATCAGGGGGACAAAACGCACCTTACATCCCTTTTACCAAGGCCTTTTATTCCAACATCCATCAAGCAGCACAAAACCAGGGGTTTTTTTTCGAGGCACCACTCAGAACTGGAGCAAACTGAAGAGCTTTGGATTTGAAAATGCACTCCAGGGTATCCCCTTTGGACAGGAACATGCATCAAATGAGAATATATCCCTTTGGGTACATGTATCAAAGTCATAATGGAAAAAGTCCTGAGCACTCACACATACAGGACCAACCCAACTTTCACTTCACTCCCAGTTCTAATGACATTTTCTTTGAAGTTCAGTAAAACTTGCTTTAGATTTTTTCCTTAAAATAGCAAAGTTGCTTTAGAGCTTAACATATTGACAATTAAAAATTCCAAACAATAACATTGTGAGCTCAAAACCAGCCCAGATTCATCCACTTCAACAAGTTCAAGCTCAATTTTAAGCAAAATTTCTTTTCCAGATTAGAAGGAGCCAAGTGAATCTCAGTAACATGAAGTTTGGCTTGATCTTCAAGGTCCCTTCATAATTCAAATTGAAATGTACAGACACACATTATTTATCAATACAAATACTTATCAAAACCATGAAGTTTACCAATTTAACAACTGCAAGAATTTTCAAAGGGAAGGTGCAATGACCTACAATGGTTGTTCTGACAAAGTGGTTGGATTACATTAAAGAATGCAGTCTAAGCAAAGGCATCTGAACGATGTAAATGTGTGTGCATTAGACCTGGAGCTGAATTCTATACTCAAACCTATTTGGTACAAAGTGATTTACATACAAAAAAGTTTAACTATTTCAAGAAATGCCTAGCACTCCCCCCTCTTTTCTGCAAAGTGGAATTGATACATTTCTGGTGCCCATGTATGCGCAGATATATGGACACGCATATGCCACCTAACTCACAGTTCTCTGAGGGTTTCCTTTGTGCATCCACAGAGTTATTAAATGACAGAACATGGTACCTGAATCACCTGTGGGAGGAAAAATGTTACTCAGAAAAATACATCAAGCCTTAAATAATCTTTGCGTTCTTTTACACATATGGCATGAATTCCAACAACTGTGATTTAAAAACAAAACAACAATACAAATTCTTTCTGTGAAACATATCTTAAATTCTTAATTTGCATATTGCTTTTGTTGGCAGTGGCAAAGGGAAAGACAAGGGTTAGCTGAAAATCAATTTAAAGGTGGCTAAAGTAGCCCAGTATAGACCTGGAATATCTAAAGGTAGGAATTAGCATTTTAATGATCGGAAAGCAAGTAGATCCTGGTAATAGTTTTCTCTGAATATAGTCAAAACAAATCCCCTGTTTTATCCACAAATAAAGAAAAGAACTTTTCTCATTGCTTGCATATGTCAGAGTCCATTACCTATCTTTAGCTAGGAAGACAGATAAATGAGCAACTACCATTATGGGGTATAGCTAGGAAGACAGATAAATGAGCAACTACCAGCTTTATGGGGTAATTTATAAAGTCTTGGTTCAGCAGAGTGGGAGTTCTAAATGAATGTTATTTTACATTTGAGTAAATGCCTGACAGATCAGGTTTTTTATGCAGTTCTGGAACTTTCTTTATATTAACAGTGCACTCTGTCAAACTAGTAGAAAAAAAATCTGGTATAAAAATGTCCATTATCTAGGGAAATCATAATTGGTTTTCCTATCAGCTTTCCTTCTTAAAATACTGAAATGAACAAAGTAGATAATTGCAAAGTTCAGAGTAGCAATTATATTCTGACTATAGCAATCAAGATGCTGACAAACTAAAGACCCACTATACGCATAAATAGGCTGATTTTTGTTTACAGGTGACAAGAAAGCTAACCTTTAAAAGATATTTATGCCATCCCTTAATTCATTCTACTGAGGTTTACACATTTTGTTTGCGGCATTTCAGCACTTTCAACACACTGGTTCAACAAGGTAAACAAACATGTATCTTACTGAAAGGAAGGGATTAGTTCCATTTTCTTTTGTGGACCACTCTTTTTTACTTCGACACATCCTGATGCTCCTTGCTGAACTGTGCTGTGACTAACTCTTAATGTATATGGATCTTAGTGTCTTTCTTTTGTTCTCTCTCACACACTGAGAATTTGTCTATAACTGTTTTTATGCAACGCCATGTAACTTAAATCATTCTTACCACGCATTTCCATTTCCTGTTACAGTTGTGTTATTTGCACGGGCATAGCCAAAGCAGTCCTGGGCCACAATATGCAAAATGGCATTTGGTGGGGTTTTGTTCCAGCAGGATTGTTTGTTCCAGTCTTGTATTAAATCCAAAGTTCTGCCTCTTACTTCACCTTGCTATGTTTTGATAATGACGAGAAAAATGTTAATCTTTTTAAAAAATAAAAGATTGCTTTGAAAATTCATGAAGATGACAGGACAAAGATACCTACTTTCTATTTTATATTTAGCATCAAAATATGTCATCATTCAGCTGCAATTTTGTCTTCTGCAGCTTTTGCTAAGAAACTAATATTTATTAAATCTTTGCCATTGTCATTAAACTATGAACTTTGTCACTTCTTTTGAAAAGACATTTTCCTGATTTTCAGCAACTTTCCTCATTTTCAAGGAATTGCTCATTGGATCTTCACTGTCTTTCTTCCTATGTTTTTCTGGGGCAGCATAAAGAAACAAAATATGGAAAATGTAATATATCCTACATTAACACAGAAAAACAGTAAAAGATACAAACTAATTCTCAGGCTTTACGTTACCAATTTGAACAATTCTCAGGTGCTATTCTCTGCACCTGACTATTTTGGCAGAACTGAGAGGTATTTACCAGGCTGTAGTCTACTCACTGAAAAGTCTGTAAAAATACATTCATTATATCTGTGAACTTCATGGTAAAACAATGCCAAACACAGTCCAAAGGGCAGGATTTAGAAACAACATCTTCCAAATAAGGTGCTGAATGCGAACACAAGTACCCTGTTTTTCTAATGGCACGTATCAGAAAATCATGGGAAGAAACCCTACCTTAGAAAAACATAATACATGTGCCAGTAGTCAGAGGTTCCTGGTTTGCATAATTATACAGTTCTTTTAGTAAGCACTTTTTTTTTCTGCTTTTCTAAAATGACCAGCACTTAAACCTATTCTGCCTACTTCCTGTTTTCCATAATTAAACTCCCTTTTCCTCTCTCTGGCAAAATGTAATTCCCTAGGGATATAAATCGTGTAATGGTTGGGCTCCTTCCATTCTTACCTGTCATCCTCAAATTCTTTCTCGGTTACAGCAAGTCTTCTTCCCTTTAGGTCAGCCTCCTGATAAAACTTTTTTTAATGGTAAATCTTCATTTCATATTACCCATACCCACAGTTCTAGTAATGCTTCATTTGATACATGGGCGACGCTGGAAATCTCAAGTTTTACTCCTATGGCCTCTTTGATAGCATTATTTTTGTAATGAATTGACAAGTAATGACAAGCACAGGTAACATTTAACTGTTTTATTCAATTACCCTCTGTTTTTAAGTAGCTTAACTAAGCAGTACAATAGTCAAGTATCACATTCAAGCAAAGAATAACACCAAATCAATTCTCAATTTTTTCCAGCTGTTTATGGTGAACTTATATAGGATAAGTCATAAGGAAATGTTTCACACACCTTTGACATTTCAATGGACCTCAACAAAAACTGACTACAAATAGCTATCTCCATACTAACAAAAGCAGATGAAGACAGCTGAAACCTTTATCTGATAAAGTTCATCCTCACCCAAAGGATACTCTTGAGATCCGTTGTATCTGCAAAAGAATACTTTTACTGCGCCAAACAGCAAATCATGAGGAAGAAAAATACGGCTGTACAGACTAAAACAAAAAGACTGAAATGCCACAATGAAAATATGCCAAGGCTTCAAGACTTTTCCCAAGAAACTGTATTATAGCTCTTTGAAACCAGCATGGCAGGATAACAGAACCAGCAATACAAGCTAGCATATGCAAACAGAAAATGAGCAACTATTTTCATGGAACTGTAGATTTCTCCTCTTAGTGTGATCATATTTTAAAATACAGTGTATGTTGCTTACATGGGAAGTGAGAGTATTAGTGACAATGCCAGCTGTCTTTGAAACCTCCTAATGAACAAAAATAAATGGAATCATAATTAGAAATAACTCAAGGATAAGAGACCCTGTGGATGTACTATAAGGTACCACATTCACAATAGATTTGTAAGAAGTGGATGGGTTCTAATGCTCTCAGTAAGTAGGACTACTAGGAATGATAACTGCATATTCTTTTTTTACAGGATGGATATTATTTTCATGCAGTTAAGGAATAGATACACTTTAAGTGAGGCACATTAAGCTGCACCAGGGCAGCTTTATCATAAACTCTGACTGGACCAGTGGAAGTCACTCCTGCATGAAAAAAGATGAGTAATACCAATGGCAACAGCAGTCAGGGAAGGGAAGGGAAGGGAATGGAAATGAAGGAAAGGGAAGGGAAGGGAATGGAAATGAAGGAAAGGGAAGGGAAGGGAATGGAAATGAAGGAAAGGGAAGGGAAGGGAATGGAAATGAAGGAAAGGGAAGGGAAGGGAATGGAAATGAAGGAAAGGGAAGGGAAGGGAATGGAAATGAAGGAAAGGGAAGGGAAGGGAATGGAAATGAAGGAAAGGGAAGGGAAGGGAATGGAAATGAAGGAAAGGGAAGGGAAGGGAATGGAAATGAAGGAAAGGGAAGGGAAGGGAATGGAAATGAAGGAAAGGGAAGGGAAGGGAAGGGAAGGCTTTTAAGCATTCATAGTAAGCATCAGCATAATTCCTGAATTAAAGAAATATTTTGTTTTGCTCTTGTGTTCAACACTGAGTCTGTCCTCTGTGATTCACTTTTTGGCTTCGCTCTGAGTAATGAACAAGTCAGGTATCACATCTACTAGCACTCTTACAAATATTTGAAGACTGACATTCCTAGGGCTTCATTTCTCAAAGGAGTCACACATTTGTCTTCCTTAGCTACAAAGTTAAGTTGCTCAAAGATAGCGCTTTTGACAGATATGTTTTAGTATGCTCATTTAAAAATAAACAGCCTTAGCTTCACAGCACAGTTCATTCATGGAAGCAACTGACTCCCACCTGCTTATTCTGCCCTCAACACAAAGAGCCAACCATAAAACCACACACCATTTATGGGATCTGCATTGCGTCTGATACAGAGCAGGTGGTAGAACTTCTAGGGCACAGCACAGTTGGCTTTTGTTCTACATTAACTTGTGAGTTTACATAAACTGAGGGCACAGCCCTTTTCCTGGTGAAGACACAAGTGCCAATTTTGTTGCCAAAATGTACAAAGGCTGACTCCTCCCCAGTCCAGTCTGTCAAGTGCCTACAGTCTAGCACCTCTCTCTTTAACCCAGGATTTGATTCTCTCTCCACATCTTTTGGCTGAAATTGATTTATGATTCCAAATATCAGAGATTTCTCACATGCCAACAGTATTCTGTTGTAGTGTCTGCTACAGCATTTGTACGGTAGCCTAAGGATCTCAGCAAGGCAAGATTTATAATGGTGAGGTAGTATTAGATAAAATAATTGGACCGTATCTGAAAGAAAATGGGAAGTTTTTAAAAAACATATGCCTGTGAAAGAGTTTATGTGCCTCTGTCTAGTTTTCCAACCATTCCCCAATCTAATAAAATACATTAATTGTGCCTGCAAACTTTAATATGCAAACGGTATTTTGTACATTGGAGTGGATGTTTTTCAGTTTCAGCCCCTATCACATTGTATCCATAATGGTACTTCATTGCTCTGGTGTTTTGTTTTCCTCTTCTAGCTTGTGGCTATGTTATCCTCTCCTAGTTCACTTACTATTTATGAGACTATCTAATTCACAGATGCACAGAGATCATAAAAAGACGTATGTGCTGAGATACAACCTGGAGAGTAAAATAAGGACCAAACAAAAAGTTCACTGGGAGAGCATGTCTTGTATAGTTTTAGAAGAACAAGATGCAGTATTATAGAAAGTCTTGAAGAAAATGTCACATGATCCTACGGCATTTACTGATGTACAGAAACAAGCGGTGAGAGAAGCAGAGCAATGATGTGGTGAAGCTTTTAAAAGAAATCATGGATCAAGATGTCACAGAAATAAATTCTGACTGCGGTCGCGAACACAAGGAATGAAAATACAGATTGACTGTGGAGAATGAACTCGTACAAAATGGAGAGAAAGCAGTGATTCCAAAGATGATATATTCAGAAATTCAAGGGGGAGGAGGGAATTCATTATGGGCAACTCTGTATGCATTACATGAGAAACCCTGTATGGGCCAAGAATGACTGGAGAAAAGAAGAAATCATCAGAAATTTTGAGTCTGAGCCAAGTACAAGAGTAAATTAACAGAAATCTGTTTTTTAGTGATGCACTTAGTACAAACTGGCAGCAATTGGCAATCCAATTATAATCAACACAAGCACAATCATAAGGCAACATTATGACTTAGCTAGGGCTACAAGAAGCACATCTTACTTCAAAACCAACCCATCCAAGGATAATTGTACAGCAATATTAACAGTGGTATCTCCAAAATTCTTGTTTATTTTAGTCTTTAAAAGATGAGACCTTAGGCAGCATACTACAGACAGAAACAGGTTCAAAAATGAGATTGTAGCTTCCTCATGTAATGACAGAAGGACTGGGGATATTGTTTTTATCCAGACTCTCATTCCGATTTTATATTTAACTAAGCTGCTGAAAGAATCAAGTTCCAGTTCTGAAGTCCTTGCATCACCAAAACTCCCACTGTTGGCTGAAGGATTTTTAGCAAGACTCAGACCAAAACATACTAAGTAGTTTTAAAAAGTATTTTGTGAAATGATTATTATAGAAATCCTCCTTCACTATTTTTCTGATTACCTAGAATACGGTGCCAAAATGCAAAAAAAAATATTTTAAGTCCATCCAGATATTTGGCAGAGCAGCATATAAATCCACAAAGTTTGGAAGAACATAACTTCTACAAATTAAAGAGGTTCCATTAAGTGGCCTCAGCTGCTAGACAGAAAGTCAGACTAACAAAACAGCCTTTCTGTGAAACGGTTACTAGAGGCATTTTTCAGGATCAAATTAGCTTTTCACCATAAAGGCTTCCTACTCATTTTTCTTAAGAGCTCAGTTTTCAAAATGCAGTCATGTATCACACTGATACCTGTTTATTTTAGCTGATTTGGCTGGAAGTTTGCTTTAGGATCTTACTGAAAGTGTATTCACTGTAGGCTTTCAGTTGTGTCCTTGTGCTATATATATAGCCCCTCGTTCTTATTTCTCTTACCCACTTTATTCCTCCTCAATTTGCACTGTTTGCTTGATGAAGCCACTTCTTGCAGCTGAACAGAAGTTAGGGTGGACATGCAAACTTTGTGTATAAGTGGGTGTGTAGTTTTGCTCACAAAATACAAACCTACTCATTACCTCTCACAGGATGCTCACAAGGCAAGCACCTACAATAGGAGACTTGAGATAATGAAGTTTAATAGTTTTCCTATTGAGAACGAAAAGATCATTACTTTGAACACAAGAACAACTGCAGGCATCAGAAGACTTTGATGGCACAGCGTTCATAGGGTGACTCTTCTAGTTACTCACATGGCATCTGTTGCTGTAATATATTATCACCTCAAGAATCTGCAAGTAGTTGTCTTTACAACATTCCTCTGAAGTTAAGGTGTCGAAGTCTTTACAACATTCCTCTGAAGTTAAGGTGCCGTATTGAACCTCATCTTACAGTGAGGGAATTCGTTTACAGAGAAGCTAAGTGGCTTTCTGCAGTCATACAGGAAGCTGTAACAACACAGATCTGCGGCTTTGTCAGAAAGTTTATCTTTCACATAGCATGGCAGTACCCTAACCATGGAGCCATTCACCTGGTTTAGTTACTGGTAACAGGGAGCCTAAAACTTGAGTAAAATGGTAACATGAACAGGACTTGGACTCTAACCCAGTGTTAGTTTATGACTGTGAGGACACAGAGCAAAAGAGATTAACAATTCTCCTTGGTTTCTAACCTTGCAAAAGCAAGCTACTAAAGTCTGAAGACACTGAAAAGTTTCTATGAAATAAAGAGCAAATGGAGCTGTGAAGGTGTTTACAGCTTAAATAAAATGACAAATTCAGGGAAGTACTTCAGCCTCTTCAACCTCTGGGTGTCGGCTTTCAAGGACTGTAGGTCAAGCCACTTTTGTGTAGCTGTAATGTGTCCCATACAGGATAACCCAATGTAGCACAAACTATTTAAAGGACAATAGCCTTTTTTTTTCCCCTAAAGAAAAAAAAAATAAAGAAACCACCTGGGGTACCGAGTGAGCAGACTGCAGTGATTTTCTCAGACCATTGCACTACTCAAACATTTATTCACCTCTGGAGCTGGCTGCCTTTCAAAATTACTTTCTCTGGTCTTCTAATCAGTCCCTTACAGACAGAAATGGAAGAACAAAATCTGTATTAAAAACATATAAGGAGCCATATTTTCTCTCTCCCTGTGTAAGAAGAGGACATGAAGGCTGGTGGTCTGAATCCCAGTCCTCCATGTGTACCACACAAATTGGATCTGGCAGGCAAGCAGATGGTATGTGATTTAATCAGTTCATTGCTCTCTTAACCTTGCTTAATGATTAATTTGGCACTAATTGCAGATTGCATGAATACAGCTCATCATTTATGATTCAAGTAGCACATGATTTGTCAGATTCAAGCCTCAATTTTCACCAAATTGTACCTTCACCTTTGTGTTTGTATTCAGCAGTTACAAAGTATGTTGTTGGAAACCCAAACCCAACAGAGAGCATTCCTCTGGGGAATAAGTTTCCTGAGCTTGCAGAACACCCTACCTATCCACCCAAGTTCTCTGTTCATGTGTATTACCATTTTTAGAAGAAATCAGATTTTTTTTTAATGATATAGGCTAAAAACTGGATTGGAAAAAAAGTGTTTACTATGTATTTTTTGTAGCAACACTAATAAATAGTTTTTCCAGCATGGGGCAAACACAGGCCTACAGTGACACATGCAATTCCACTTCTCTAACAGCTGCGCTTGTTGCAGTACAGCTTGGGTTTTATTGGAAGTGTAAGAAGAGATGTTGGCAATGAGTTTCATTTTCCATGCTTTCTGAATTTTCACTTTCAAAGCACATACTCATGTATGTAGCAGTTCAAACAAAACACATGAAAGCAGCAGCTTGTCATTATATGAACGTGTTGCTAATGATGACTATTTGTATCAGAAATAGTGTGGCCAGCAGGAGTAGGGAAGTGATTGCACCGTGAGCTCGGCACTGGTGAGGCCGCACCTCAAATACTGTGTTCAGTTTTGGGCCCCTCACTACAAGAAGGACGTCGAGGTGCTGGAGCGTGTCCAGAGAAGGGCAACGAGGCTGGTGAGGGGTCTGGAGAACAAGTCTTATGAGGAGCAGCTGAGGGAACTGGGGTTGTTTAGCCTGGAGAAAAGGAGGCTGAGGGGAGACCTCATCGCTCTCTACAACTACCTGAAAGGAGGTTGTAGCGAGGTGGGGGTCGGTCTCTTCTCCCAAGTAACAAGTGATAGGACAAGAGGAAATGGCCTCAAGTTGCGCCAGGGGAGGTTTAGATTGGATAGTAGGAAAAATATCTTCACCGAAAGGGTTGTCAAGCATTGGAACAGGCTGCCCAGGGAAGTGGTTAAGTGACCATCCTTGGAGGTCTTTAAAAGACATGTAGACGTGGTGCTTAGGGACATGGTTTAGTGGTGGACTTGGCAGTGCTAGGTTAACGGTTGGCCTCGATGATCTTAAAGGTCTTTTCCAACCTATATGATTCTATGATTAAGTACTACAATTTTTTCAAATTCATTTGATTCCTACCTCTTTGTGTCTTGATCTTAAGCTACCACTGTTTTTACCATCATCAACAACTAATACTGTGCAATCCTAGAGCAAGAAGGATTCTTAAACTATTCTATCGAGTTTTTTGCCAACATTAATTCTTCCAGATTAACCAGCATTGTCTTGTATAACATCAAAAAACATCCTCACATGAGAGAGGAAAACATGCTCACATATTCCCTAACCCTCCAGATATGGGTCCTAAGAAAGTAAAAATATGCTCGATTGTTCTTTGAGAAAGAAACATTTCCATATATACATAAACACTACATGAACTTTTCTGCTATGGGAAAATGTTCCCTTCTCCAATAAAACAACTCACTCTCTCCCTCTCATCTATATATACATACGTATATTTCCATGCTTTTCCTTCCATCTTGTGACGGTCCAGACAGTTTCCATAGAGCCCACTAGACACTGTAAATCTCAGGTAGGACTGTTTTTTATGATATATTTGTTTCTAGACTAAGCCCAATGTCTGACTGGATCCCCCTCCAGGCCCACTGCAATATGCATGAATTCAGATGACAGAATACATGAGCTTTATACAAATAAGGAGTTTTCAGAATTTTTCACGCAATAAGAACAATACAAAATATTTTATATTACAAGAGCATCTCAAAGCCTACTCCAACTACCAGGCACTGAAAGTGAAATGAAAAATGATGGATCATGCCACAAATGGCTCACAAGGACAATATAATTGCAAAAAAAATGCCGTGTGGATGGAACAGATCTGGAAGAGAAAAGGGACATACCAGATAAAAATAAGCCAGCAATTAATTACAAAACATTAGCGTATAAAAGCTGCCCAGTCACTATCAGATTTTCCAGTTAGCCTGAGAATAGTAAATTTTAATAAAGCATATTAAATGATATTTTCTTTCATCTGTTTAAGATTAGGTAGCTGTTCATCTTTTTAGCCTGTTACAAAAGGCAACAACAAGCACTTTTGTGACAAAAGGACTAGGTTTGTAGCCACTGCAGAAAAGCCATATATTACAGATTAATTTTGAAAAATGTATAGGGGCTGCAGATGTGCATAACATTTGTTAAAGCTGACATACTGAATGGAGTTACATACATCTGTATTTCTAATACTGAATTCAGTAAGTAATATGTTATTTTGTTAAAAAACTGACTTCATTACATGATATTAGTGATGCTGAATTCACTTTCATATCCATATCATGAAAGAAATGCAATTTACCTAGTGTTCACAAGTTAATTTTGTTGTGTTTTCTAGCTATAGATTAATTACTCTTTCATCAATATTAGACGATATTTTTTGTGATAGAGCGAGCTTTGTTACAAGCTACAAAAGGAAGTAAATGTGCAAGATGCAGGTTTAGATTATAATTCAAAGTATACTAGGTTTTTTTCCGTGAGCGGAATACCAATTTAGTTTATTTTCAGGTGAGATCATTATGCATCCCCAGCAATTCAATCAAGATAAAATGTGATTTATACATCACATTAGTAAGGGTACCACAAGGTCAAATATTACAGAAACTACTTATTTATGTTTACAATTACAGCTTACTGTTGAGCTCTAGTCCTTTTTCAGAAGGTTTGCAACAAAAATTTGAGAAACTTTTTATAACATGCAGGAACTCCATCATCTTTGGAAACAGGAAAGTAATGATGTCTACATTGCCAATAAATGAAGCTGAAGAAGTGACCCTGTAAAGACAAAGATAACAGCATGGTATGCTCGAGAAAACGTATGACCATTTCGATCAACCTGAAAACCAGTAACAAAGTGAGTTGCAGTGCATCAAGGCTTTTTCCAAACGATAAACCGAAACATTCTACTTGAACTCCCTCATATAGACAGAACTATTTAAGAATGAACAGGTAAAAATGGTCAAACTAACTGGTAAATATGTCAAGACGTTTATTCAGCAGTCATAACATTGATAAGGCTTAAATTCAGTAAGTAGAAACAGAAATCTAATTGGATTACCACTCAGCACATCAAAAAAGGGCACAGAATTCAAGCTTTTCCATCTGTCTCCCGAGATGAACTTAAGATTGATTAGTTTCCACAGCAAAGCCAATGTAAAAAAGATTAAAAATTTCAGTGGAGAGATAGGTAGCAGGGACAAATCCTTAGTAAAAAACAACATTTAATCTTCTTTTTAAGTAGAAATTGTTTACTTATTACTTAAATAAAAATTGCTTGCTTACTTTGCTTGTATTGTTGCATTACAAAGCAATGAATAAATCAAAGATGTCTCTTATGTTACCTTTGGTTCTCCATACCTTAATCCTTTAAACTCAGCCTGCCAGATGTCACATATATTCTTTAAGCTCAGAAAACTACTGTTTGGGGGTTTTTAATGTTTTGACAGATGGTCAGAATGTATATGTCACATGACTAGAGCTACACAAGTATCCTTTTTTTTTTTGTCACAGTGGATGGCTGTTTTAAAAGTTGGGAAAAAATCAAAACAAGTTATAAGGAAATGCTACTAAGAAAGAACCATGTATATTCACTCTGATTTCCACTGAAGTTTTCTGGAGACACATACACAAATTCTTTTTGTATTTGCTCTACAAAGATTCACGCAGTTAAGTTTTACTGGCATGAATCTTTAAGACTGAATTTCAAAATCACGTGGGTGCATAATTGCAGGTATTGAATTTTGCATTTATTCACATAAATAAGTTACAATAGAAATGTTTTCTCCTATACTTAGTCAAGCAACTGTGAATTAACCAGAGTTAGAAGATCACCTGCATATTATGAAATTTACCCCAAGAATCAATGTCAGCACAAGGCTATGTATAGCTCTTAAATTCCACTACTGCCTATATAAGGACAATCTCTTATGTAAGGTAATACTATTTTTGTCCTATATTTCCTTTTTAGATGAAGGACCCCCTAAAAGATGACTGAAGATGAAACTGAAAAAAATGTAATTTTAAAGGACTCCGTATCTTGGAAGTAAATGATATATAAACAACTGGTAGTATCTAAAAATTATACCATTCCTAATCTATCCTCAAAATGGACTGAATTCTTCAGGCTGTGTATGGAGTGATCAATTTTCAAGCTAGGTTCTGTCAATCAAGCCTTTTTCCACATCACTAGTATAACTTCCACAGATTTTAGTAATAGTACCTTTAAAGTAGAAATCCTTTAAAAAAATAAGTATCTCAACAAGATTTTGAGGTGTCTGTTTATATTCAATTCAATCATTTATGCTCAGGCTATTTTCTCTTTGAAATCCAACCACATAACAAAAACATTTTACATTCATCTGATTTATTCTCAGATTGCTCCTGAACTAAATGTAGGAAAGAAGTAACAAGTGCTGAACTGCTAGCTTATTATAATCCTGTTGATTTATTTGATGGACTCTGAATCAGATATTGTAAATGCTAACCTCTGAGTATTTTCAAATTCCATTTGTGCTGAATAGCAGTGATGTGGATTTGGAATTCCAAAGTACTTACAGGTCTTTCTGAGTTCCACCTTTACCCATTCACTTGACTTGCACTTCCTTTTCTCCAGTATATATATATGCAGTCACAGACAAAAACTTTACATTTACAAAACTAGGAAATCTTGTGGCTCTTGTAAAAGAAAATCTTGCTACTTCCCCCATAACTACTTCAGCTCAATAGCTACTGAATTGGCAAAATTTGTGATTTACTCTCCTGGTTACTTACTGGAACCTTTGAAATTATGTAACACAATGGATCTTTTTGAGATGTGCATCTTTTTCTTCTCCCACCTAAGTTTTGCATTACAGTTTTCTCATACCCAAATTATTCAACACTATGTGGAACATGCAGCAATTGAATAGTAACACTCAGTAACAGCATAATAAATTAATCTCATGGGTTCATGCCATTAACGAAAGCTTGCTCTACCCTCCCTTCCCTATTCTTTTTTGTGGTAAACCAAAAAGTATTAGTAAATACATCTAATGTTCCCACATTGTCATTTTCTATTTATAAATCAAGATCTGATGCTAGAAGTTTTGAAACCAAGTCTTATTCTTCTGAGACACATGCCCAATGCCCATCAGAAGTAATGGAAAGTTTTCCTTCAGAGGAAAAGATGATGGCATCATTTTTTAATTAAATGTTTTGATCCTATATGTTCTAGTAATTAGGCTGCTTCTTCGGAATTCTTGTATTTTTCAGAATAATGCATCTTAGAGATTATCTCATCATTGCTAAAGATTAATAGTATATCCATTTAAAGAAATCAGCCTAGGAAAATTTTCATCATTGTCAGAAAGATACAAATACATTCTGTAATTGAACTTTAAACTCACATACATTACCACTTCTAAATCTTTTTCTGCTATTTGTAATCAAACTCCATTTTTTTTCCTTCTATTACTTAAAAGCTGGTGAAAATGTTAACAATATTGTTCAACTGATTGCTTGTATTTATCTATAGCGGGTTTCCAAAATGAGTCAATGCCTGCTGAAAATTTAAGTTAATTATGGGGGGAGGTTTCACAGTATCGTTACAAATTCAAGTATTCCAGTTTAGTACCGAGTACCACTGATTATGGTATAGCTGTATATATATATAGCTGTAAATATAATTGATTGTGTTCCTGTTATACATATTGTTGCAAGTAGAGATATTTTGCACATGGCAGGTGATGATATGATACATTTTGAGCAACACCAGCCTCAGCTATCTAATCTTGTTCCCTTCACAGGCCTAATTTTGAGAAACATAGAGATGAGCAATAAAACAGTCTTCATTCCAGTTTACTCTTCAAACTTTTTTATGAGACTATGTGCAAAATTTGTCAAAATTGGGATTTTGTGAAATGGGAATGATCTCTATCTGTTGTAGGACTGAGATCATCAACACATTTGACAATTACAAGATCATCCTTTGTCATTCCTGACTGATGCCGAAGTATTGCCTGGCTCTGAATCTGCTGTACAGAGGATGTCACTAAGATGTCACTAATAATTGTTGTGTGGTATGACAGTGGAAAAAAATGAAAGCACCACAAAGAGGAGAAAATTTCACATAAAAATGATGCAAATGCAATATCAATATCGGAGAGCCGTAAAGAGCCATTCTTTTCTCCTTCCATGCTACAGCAAGCTGGTTTGCTTTCAGTAATAGTTAATGAACATTGCTAAGTGCCATCAGAAAATTATAGTATGTCCTGATAGATGATTCACGGGTTCAGAGAGTTAAACAGGAGTATTAGTTATGATATATAGTTTGTGCATAAAAATATAATTTAAAGGGTTTATCTGAGAATGGGTCCTAACTCTTTTCTCCTTCCATGCTACAGCAAGCTGGTTTGCTTTCAGTAATAGTTAATGAACATTGCTAAGTGCCATCAGAAAATTATAGTATGTCCTGATAGATGATTCACGGGTTCAGAGAGTTAAACAGGAGTATTAGTTATGATATATAGTTTGTGCATAAAAATATAATTTAAAGGGTTTATCTGAGAATGGGTCCTAACCATGCACAAAAATAATTTTTATAAAGTGGAACGGTGATTTTGCAAATGTAGACGCCCTAACTGTCTAACAATAACAAAAAATGAACTTTTTTTAACTAATGAGAATTAATTTCTTGGAAGTTAATGGAACCATTTTCTTTGGAGAATCATTTACTTCATGTAAAGAGATGAGTTGAACTTCAGATGAAATTGATAATTTATGATTTTGTGTTCAGACTGCTAATCAAAATGAAGAGGAAAAAAGTAAGGAAGACCGTGAACATTTTACATTTTCACAGCTACCATCAAAAAGGACACATAAGTCTGAAAGCTCTAGTTTCATTTTGTTCAGTGTCTTCACAGAAAAGCCAGAATAGAATCAATGCATAAATCAGAGAAAACAATACGCCTCACAATGACCTTCAATTCAGATACTCAGTTGATTTCAAAAGACTGCGTACTGTGAAAATTGGTACTTCCAAATAAATTCACTCATGTGAGCAGTCCCATTGTATATACTAGTGATAACTAAAAAAAATTTAATTTTTAAAAAATTGACAAAAATCACACAAACATTTTTAACAATGTATTTTCCTTCAACTATACCTAAAAGCTAACCAAAAATGAGGGGTTTTGCAACAAGTCAAGCTCAAAAAGATTGCCAGTACAGTCAGAATTGAACTATATTAAATGAAATGAAGATTGGTCTGGCTGTGCCATATTCATTCTGCGCCTCAGGCCTCCAACCCGCCGTCTTTTTTGTAACAGTCATAAGCCTTTAATCTTACACACCCTTCAGTATGTAACTGCAGGGCTGGCTGTGTCTTTAAGCATACAGACACAAGTGAAGCGTGCTGCATATGATGTGCACTGCCCTAGGAGGAACTCAGGGAGGTATCATGCATGACTTCGATATAGCGCTTTCCCTCTTCTCCACCTTCTGGCAGAGGCATAAGTTTAAACTGGACTATATTTGTAACCAATTATGTCATTCTTGCAGCAAGCCAGATGCTTACTTTTTCCCCCATACTTGCTTACTTGCAGACACACCCCACCCAGCAGGTACGTCTACTTTGCAAAGTAAAGGTCTGAGCCTCTTCTCAGGTTCGGACTCTTTTTGTTTACATGGTCTCATGTTTAAATGGACTAAACACCAGTAAAAGTATGTTACAGGCTTACATATAAGCAGATACTCCAATCAAAACTCTTCCTAAGCACTGTAAGGATGATTGGCTCCTGACCTACAACTTGGCTTGGTCGGTAAATGTGAACGGAAAGTACACAGACCGCAGGCATTTTTATGTTTAACTTGCTCTTGACCTTGCAGTTCATCACCATTTTCTTTTCCAGATCTTTGGACTAAATGTTTTTTTAATAGAAATAGTGGAAAATTTTGTGATAAAATATTTTTAACTACACTGTCCTAATTTTCAAAAACTGACACTTTTTTTGATAGAATATTCCAGTTTTAATGAACATTCATCATGAAAGTGTTTTTGTCAGATTAGGATCTAGAATCTTACCAACATAGCCTGACCTCAAATCTATTAGTTTACATTCATATTTTAATATCTAATTTTGATTTTTTTTTTTAAATACATAATTAAATGTTTACTTGGACACAGAAAACGTTGTATCTTGTATTCCTGATCTGAAAAAGGGCTCATATCAGTCTTTAATATTTGCGTATCTAGGCTTGTTTATACTGAGTAATTGGCAAATCTGTTAAACGAGCCTATTTTCTCACTTTTTTTTAAGCAAGAAAGCCTTGGAAAACTTGGAAAATAATCTGAAACAACTATTTCTTATCTAGCTCTAACTCTCCATTACAATGTAGCATATCTCCTATGTAATGACCTCAAATTTATGAAAAGTAAATTTGTTTCTTGGTGTCCCATTAGGCTCTATCAAATACACGGGTATTTGTGATTATGTGCTAATTGATATAGTTGTTTTAGCTACAGCCCAACAACATCGAGTCAGAGTGCTCTGGAAATGTGTGATTATGGAGCCGAATTCTCATACTGCTGACAGCAGATGCTTCAATAGAAATTCCTAATACCTGGCAATATTAGAACTCATGGCCAAAAGAAAACTCTAGAACGAGAATGCAATGCAGAAAACAATAGCAAATAGAATGAATTTAATCTTTTCTTCTAAAGAATAAGCACGAGAAAACTGGCCTTTGACACTGAGAGTTCCCCAAAAATAACCTGTACTCAATATTGGAGAGATATATGGGTCGGGTCTAATCATTTCTTCTTGCTATGAATATAAAAAAAGAACACAGTTTCACACTGTGTAAAATTACGGTCTAAAGCTTCACAAGTGGTATGGAAGATATACAATCAGTGGACTATTAAACAATGCAAAATATGAAATCGGATAATCAAAGGTTATGCTGTAATGGATCCCAGGTTCAGCAATCACGTTAGACACAGTTTCATTAACTGTGGGAGGCTATGTAAAACACAAGCATAGGCTACTTTTCAGATATAATGCATTTAGTTTTATTCACAGAGGTAAAAAATCCAGTTCTTTCTGACCACTGATAACAAAAACACATCTCGGTATTCTTTTGTTATTTATTGCTATTTTGTTATGTCTATGAAGAATTCTCTCAATATAATTCTGAATGAAACCTCAGAATCCCAAAATATTTTAAGTATATGGATTCTATTATGTGAAAGATAACGTGTCTAATTTTCCTTGGCATAATTTGGAAATGGCAAGTCCCAAAGTTAACTTTTTCCTCAAACAGAATGCAATCACAGTTAATAGGTAACCAAGATTCTTGAACAAGTTATGGCAATATATAGATAGCTATCTAGTGTAACAGGGAAAGTTGAAGTACTGGAGTGATTCTTGGCTCAAATAATAATTAAAAAACCCAAGTAGAGTTACTCACCTTGTAGCAAGGAGTGAGGAAAGGAAAGGAAAGGAAATATTCATTACAGTGAATTACACAGAATTACCCATGCCTGTACAGCAGCAGTCAAATACGACCCTATTATGAGGGACATATCATGAGTATAATACCCCTCAAAGGCAACAGTTGATCACCTTTTCTAGATTACTATCAGAGACTTTACACTGAGCTGTCTAAAAGTCCTCCTCTTTAATTCACAGCATAATAGAACTAACTGAAACAATGGACGCAATTCACCATAATAAACTGTCTCAGAAAGTCAATCAGAAAGACTTTCTGGGAATTATGACTAAAGAAAGCACATTTGAAAAATTAAAGAAATGCAACTCTACTGTTTTGTTACCCACAATGCAATTCAGTAAGGTACTCATCCTCATTTTCCCTGGAAAATTCACTAGAAAAAGTGGACTCACAGAAAGAAGAATTATTTATTCTTTGTCCTACTGATGGAAAAAATTGTTTCATTCTTCAAAGCTATTAAATCAGACAGGCAGGCTGAAAACCTTAAAAAATAAAAATTTGATTTTTTTCTTAAACCAAATATTTTACACCCATATAGAGCCATGTTCTGTACGTACAAGCTTTGGTCGGATTTTATATCCTGTAACTTGGGAGGAGAATCAAGCTAAACCATTATAGTGAAAATTTCCCTCCTACGTTACAATCATTTTGATTTCTCAATATTTAATGTAGTTCTTGCAAAATATATTAATACAAGAAGTAATTAAGTGCGGTGGTGTTTCTTGCGTTTCCTGTAACATGGAAGGTTTTATTAATCATAGAATCATTAGGTTGGAAGGAATCCAAAGAGTTTAGGTAGTCCAACCTCCTGCTCAAAGCTAAGTGAGACCAGGCCAGATTGCCTGGGGCTTTGTCCAGATGGGTCTTGAAAAAGCCCAAGAACACAGACTCCACAACCTCTCTGGTAAACCTGTTCCAATGATTAATTATCCCATAATGATTTTTTTTCTATATACCTAATCCGAGCCACTCCTGTTTCCAGCTATGAGCACTGCCTCATTCTCCCACCACTATGCACCTCAGTTAAGAACCTGGCTCCATTTTCCTGGTAACTTCTTAGGTATTGAAATTCTTGTTTGTCTGTTAATGGCTGCAAAATCTGTATTTGCTCAGGCTGCAAACAGAATAACTGGCAATGCCTATAAATGGGAAAAATTACATTGCATTGAATTTTACATTCTTACCCGCTGATCTTTCTAAATATTTTGCACAATCATGTTTATATTTTATGAATAATTTTTAAAGATACAGGCTTTTAAAAAAAAAAAAAAAAAGATGGGGAGGGACAGCAAAATATAATTTAGTTTGAGTGACAGATCACAACTAAAGACTAGGAGTTAAACTACTTTCAGTTTTCTCATTACACATTCCCCTACCTGGTATCACCATTCCTAATCATACTACGCCACCACTAGCTGTGAAGAAAGAAAATATATCTTTAAATCTGGAACCAAAAGCAGGACCCTGGCAGAGCCTTGGCTTAAATAATGCCCCACTAATTAACAAGACAAAAGACAGAAACTATATGACAAATAGTAGACAGATGGGCTTCTGAAAGGAACTTCCACAAACATTTTCAGTCAGAGGGGGTTCATCTCAAAGCATCCATTCTGGCAACATTCCTTTTTCCACTACGTTGTAAAGAACATCTCACAAGCACTGTTACTTCTGGAGCAGCAGCGCATCTCGGAGGCAGAAGTAAGCTTTGCCACCATTGGATACTGTGCTGCTGTTTTACTATTTACATGCTTAGAAATTCAGTGCACTCACATTCCCCTGGCCAATTTATTTGAGCTTATTAATTCTTTCTCCATTAATATTTTGTGCTTGTTTTAATAACAAAAAAGCATCCTTGAGCCTGCAGGTAAAACTGAATCAAATTTTTAAAATGTCAGAGCTCTGATAAAGGCCTGGTTCTTTAGCAACTATTAAATAATTAAGAGGTTGCAACAGCACTTTGAAATGGTCCTTGTCAATGCTTTATAATTTATTTTCATATCAAAACCATAAATCACGGGCAACCCGCATTTCTAGTGTCATTTGAAGACAGACTGTAAAGTTCTAAGGCTGTTTTGAAGAAAAGACAAAGTAAATACACTGCATTAATAAAGAAGTAAAAGAAAAACCTTTCTAGCTTAAAATTAGATTCTACAGCTAATGTTCATTTCCATTTCATGCATCTTCCTTTACATTTTCCCACTGTAATGAAAATGAATCTACTTTGTTCGCATCGAACATGAACAGACCGAGACTGAAGAAATGGCACGTCTTGGTTTATCACCCCATAACTCTTCCAACTCTTTTCTTAGTTACTGCAGCCCAACTCCTGTGAAATTGGTGAATTTCTATCCTTGATAAGGGAAGGACAAGTGAGACAATAAGATGTGAGCCAGCAGAGGTGCAAGCATGGGGTTGACAAATGCAAGAACACATGAATGTTCAGGAATAATGGGAACTGCAAAGCTCTTTGGGGGAGTTAATCCTTTTCCACTCTGGTCCCTATAAAAATTCTCCGTGTTCTGGTGTTTTCTCAATTCACTGACTGAGGACAGCTTCTCCCTGGGTATAAACCATTGACTTCATTTGTGCATGTCATCAGGATAACTGCACATTCAATTAGCCATAGAATTCTGCATGTAATGGCCTGCATATTTGTAAGGTGCCAGTTCTGCAGGAAGCCAGGAATCCTCCATCAAGGTCACAGATATCATCAGGGCATCCTTCTCATGGCGGATGGCTCCACCCAATGCTATTTTGCCATTGTTCACCAATTCAGGTCAATACAGACAGCCTTCCCTTTTAGGAGTACATTGGAATTAAAAACAATACACTGGGGCTCCTAGAGACCCAATAGCAATCTTAAAGAAACAAAAGAAAGCCTAATTACGTCACCTAGTTTACATTAGTTGCCTTATGACATCAGGAATGGGATAGACCTGTCAAAAGCTCCATTTTTTCTGTCCACAAAACAGGACTTTCCTTCAGCTTTTGAGAATTTTGAATTCTGCTTTTGAATTAAAGTGTCCAGCTTTCCATGAACTTTACAACTAAGCCAAAACTAAAGGAGGAACAGATTCAAGTGTTTTCATTCTTAGGCCATGTATGATTTTTTTAAATGTAAAAACTAGACCCACAATCCATTCAAATTTTCATCAGATTTTCAGTTATTCTGAAGTAAGATTTGTTTTTAATGAAAACCAGATATAGCTATGAAATAACTCTGCTTTTTCAGTCTTTTCAGATAGAGAGGCTTAAATAATTTTTGTAGTAATCTTAAATAATGCCATAAAGAAAGAGTCACAATAGAGCAAAGCCTTTTTGGCTTTTTTGTTTGCTTGCTTCTCCCTAAGAACATGGTTAAAGATCCCTTGGCAAGGACGGTAAAGCCTCAGTTCAGGCAGAATTCAAGTAGGAACATACAAGTTCTGGAAATTGAAGTCTCTTGCTAAGAGCCACCATAAGCATAAAGTAACTGCCCATTCTCCTTTTTCCCTTTAAGCAAGCATGGAAATCAAGGTCAAACTCTCAGGATCAAATGTTCAGCTACTGTCAGTCAACAATTCTCAACCTCAACACAGGTACGCTGGCTACCCCAGCTGATGATACCGCTCCACAGCTTAGAAAATATGGAGGCTGAGAAACACTCAGCTTAAGCATTAAAAAAGGGAGAAACTAACATTGTTGCCTCCAAGCTTGCTAAATTATATTGTGCACTTGCAGTCCTTTGAATTCAAACCTTCTCAACTGAAAAGAAACCCTAGTAGATTACTATTAACTATTGTAAGAGTGCAAGTGGTACACTACCTGCAAAAGCAAAACATTCCTGTGCTAAAGAAAAATACTGCTGCAATGAGATCCAAATATGCACAATTTACCTTGAAGGATTTCTAGAAAAATTAATTACTAATTTTTCCTCTGAGCTAAAGCAGGTTTCATGTGGTATCAAAGTTGCACATAGATCAGGACAGCAACTGTAGAAAATAACAAGTGCGGTATTTAACTCTCTAATTGAAAGAGAAGCAAGTCATTGCTAACAAGACAGGTCTGAGCTAACTTCATATCCATGCCCACTATATGCTTAAAAAAAGCTTTAATAGAGGAATCCAATATATCTGCATCAGAGAAAATGCCGTTCTGATATCAAAGATATAGGTTCGCTTCTCTTTCCTTGTCTCATAATTTTTTTTCCCTCCCAAAAATGAGGTAACATGAACCAAATACCTTGCTTTAGAAGGAAAGAAAAAATGTAGCTATTACGTGGTTTCTAGGTATGTTCATCACTAAAGGGCTGATCAGAATTTCTTCAGAGGAAAACTTTGACAGTGAAGGCAGATCCCACACCAAAAATCTCTAAATAAAACTAAGTTTAGGTGGCATTAACGATGAAAGGACAAGAGAAGGCTGAAGACAATGGAAAAATAAATGAAAATGATCAGTGGTCTGCAGACTTAGCACAGGGATATCCAGGGAACAGTACAAGATGATACTGTTGGAAATCAGAAACAGTAAATCTATGCAGGAAGATCACCAGAAATACATTAGAAGCATAAGATACTAGAAACAACTGAAAGACCTATGTCTTTATATTCGCATGCATGCAGCCTCAGTGAAGGAAGTGTATTCACTGAAATTTCTTACGCAAGAAACACCTTTCTGATCTAAAGACTGTAATGCATAAAATTCCTGCAAACAGAATGGAAGGCACTTGAACTATAGTAAGAAATGCAAACACCAAATTTATAACATTTCTTTTGCTTAAATATTAGTCTTCCCACACGATAAAGGAAAGTGATGGGTATTCCAAGTTACTTGTTCTTTAGTCACAGGAATATCTCAGAGAAAATAACCCAGTAGAAAAACCAATCTGCCCAAGCCCTTCCTTCTTAAGGCAAAGAAAATTACTTCATTGTCAGAATTATAGTAAAAACAAACTACAAAATAATTAAATTAGTCTGACTGGGAGACTGCCACTCTTCTTCTGCCACTTTACTGCTGCAGTCAACGATACGAAACTGAAGGGACCGTAAGCACTGCTGTGAAAGTCTCCCAGCTACAGAAAT
Source organism: Aptenodytes forsteri (assembly GCF_000699145.1). Lineage (NCBI taxonomy): Eukaryota > Metazoa > Chordata > Aves > Sphenisciformes > Spheniscidae > Aptenodytes > Aptenodytes forsteri. Next base: position 11,733,618 of record NW_008796218.1, on the reverse strand, counting down.
TATTCTTTCTTCTGTCTGAAAGCCATCTGTAAGAACATGATCCAAAGACAAGCAGACAGACTCTGCTACAATATGTTCCTACCAACAAATGTATCATGCTGCCTCCTAAAGCCCATTGTTGTTTCCAGGCTAAATTTATTCATTAGCAGGTTTAGAACTATTTATCCCTCAGCTGACACTGTACCTTAGTTCAAGCATTTAGCCATCCCGATACATGCTTCCCACTACATTTATAGAAAGAACACACATCTCTCTCAGCCTTATTTTGCTAGGCTTACCAAACCACTTCTCTGGGCCAACATCTACACTGCCACATTATATAGCGCTGCCTGTTCCAGACTAGCAATGCACAAGCCAGCTCTAGTCCTACAACCACAATCTCTGTGAGCATACTACCCTGCCCATGCTAATGAATTACAGGCAAAGCTCTCCGTTTCCCACACTCACCTGAGCGATGCACGGGCTCCAGCTTAACTTCAACTGATTTAGCTGACCTGTACCACACATAGAGTCTACCTGAGGAGGTCTTACCAGTACAACAGCATTACTAATTTCTCCTGTTTGTTATACCCGAGCATCACGTTTGCCATTTTCACTGCCCTATCACTGCTAAAACATAATTATCTTGCAGCTGATTAGTATACTCATGTGTTGCTTCTTGTCAGTCATTACACACTGATGAAGCTCTAGCTGATAGCAGAAATTCTTGCAATTAGTACCTAACTGCACGACCTTGCAATTTATTACTGTATTTCATCCTGTTTCTATTAGTTCACTTCAAATTCACTCAGCCGGTTTCACCTCATCTTTGAATCAAATGATGATTTCCAGCTCTAAGACATCAATGTATTCACCTGCTATTTACAACAGGATAAAAATGAAAAAAAGATGCATAAGATTGATGCTTACACTATTCTGGAGTCTCTCTTTCAGACCACTAGTTCTTACCTCATTAAAATTTTCATTATTGCATTGACTTTTTCATCACTTCACAATTTATCCGCTACGCACAACCTTTTCCAGCTAAACAACACTTTACATGGCACAATACCAAATACATTCCTGGAGACTTTATAAGTAAGATCTGCTGTAGTCTCTTTGCTTATAAAAGAGTCAAAATGAACAAGGTTATCAGGCTGATCTATCACAATCTGTCTTAATTAGTTTTTTGTTGTTCCTTTATTATTTTCCTTTATGTTTTTGCTTACTTTTTCAGTTGATAAGTTCACAATCCTTGCATAGTATTAATTCAGACTCGTGGGTATACAGTTGTCCACATGCTTTTAGGTTTGGGTTTGATTTGGGTTTTTTTCTAATACAGATGTTATGTATTCTCCAATTTTTATATACCACTCCAGTTTTAATAGACTAAGTACAGGATCCTTGCTAGTAGTAATTTCACATGCCAGTTTTTCCACTGTTACAGAGTGAAGTGTATGTATGTTGAGTATAACCACTTTTAAGGTACGTTATAAAGTTCTTTCATAAAACTTCTTTCCCCGAAGACAGTTATAGTAAAAGTTGTCATTTATGGAAATGGGAGATCTTTTTGGTTAATTGTTGAGATATTGCTTTGTTAGCTGAGAGATCGTTAGTAACTTTGTCGAAGTGTGACATTTTGTCTTGCACAGAAACACGGTAAGCTTATGGAAAAAGTTTCTGAAGCACAGGAAAGATTTCCATTTTCTCTCACACATATACAGATATTGATAAATACTTAAAGAAAAAATGCAAAAAAGCATAGATTTGCTTCATTGACAGTAACTCCATTTAGCTGTAGTATAATACAGTTCATTGCAGAGCAAAGGATATAATAAACTTTTTCACCTAAAACTTGCAGCCATTTTTCTCACATAATTTATTTCCTTATGATATAAAGTCTGTAATTTGCTTGAGAGGCAGAATCCAATTATTCCCTAATTAAGAAAATCCACATCCTTTGTTTAACTGGAAGGGATCCAGACTCAAATAGTTGATTGTCTCTTTTGTCACCATTAACAAAAAAGAATTCTTTATGTTTTCAGGAAATAGCATCAATTATTTCTTCTAGATTTAATTCCTGGAAGATGACTCTTATCTTAGGCCTGGGTAGACTGAGTATCAGGGACAGTTTTACAGCATCGTACTAGACTCAAACTATAGTCTCTATACGTCATAAATATCCCAATTTGCATATCTAGGAGTTGCACTTTTTAAATCAAGTGCTGCAGAGAGATCCTTGAACATCACACAAAGGCCAGACTTGCAGATGTCTGTGCAAGTTTGACCTGATCTCAGTGTGGGCTGGGAGTTATGTCTTGATATTAAAATTCTGAGCTGCACATGTGCACTGGAAAACAGCTACACTGTCATTTGCATGTAAAAGTGCATGTATGCTTTTGAAATTCTCTGAGTCTTAACTGCTGCTTGTTGGGAATGTATAATTTCTTTCTAAAACTTGTTTCCATCCCCATGGGATAGTGGATTGGGACTTGAGAATATCTGGTACACATTATTATTTATAAGGCTTAAAAGCAAGGACCCCTCCTTTCCCCAATCTTATAGTACCCATGATATATTTGTCTTCAATTTCCTTATAAAGGGTTCCCAGATTATATAGGGATCAGTGTCTTACAAAACTATATAATAATCTTTCACAATTTCTGTTTTATGCTGAAAGGGGAGGGAGGGAAGAAACTCAGCAGATAAGGGAGGAAAAAAATCATCATTCAAAATTCAGAACAGCTAAATAGGTCATTCAAGTCTTATAATAATCTCCAGTATCCAGAGGCAGGTGATGACATTGGTAGTCAGGAACAGAAATTAAGAATACAGAATGCTGGCATTTTTTTAGAGCTTATAGGTCTCATGAATGCTGGATTGTCTCTAGCACACGTGATGCTCTATGGGGTAACCCTTAAGTACATTATCAAGTGTATGAGCAGCTAAATAGGTCATTCAAGTCTTATAATAATCTCCAGTATCCAGAGGCAGGTGATGACATTGGTAGTCAGGAACAGAAATTAAGAATACAGAATGCTGGCATTTTTTTAGAGCTTATAGGTCTCATGAATGCTGGATTGTCTCTAGCACACGTGATGCTCTATGGGGTAACCCTTAAGTACATTATCAAGTGTATGAAGGCAAAAAGATGTATGAGTATATGCATAACAGCTCCACAGCCTTAAAATATCTGCATTTTAAGCCACTCAAATACAGTGGCCTAAATACTGCTTAGAATCCTTTAAATAGTACTGAAGGTAATGACTAGCCCTCTCACTGTCGCAACAACCACTTCTCTGATCTCACTTTTGCATTAGCCAGTATTGGCTAACGAATCACGGTCGCTTCAGTTAGCCAGCCAAGAAATTCATCAAAAAGCTTCCTCTCTTACAGTCTGCAGAAGGTAACTAATCATTTAATTTCATTAGCAACTTCGCTCCACTCATAAAAGTATGGTAGCACACTTCCTGTGACCTCATCTGAAGCCACAAAAAGGTTGTCTATAATGGGAGAATGGTTGTGGACATACGATGGAAGTTTTCTCAGCTGATTCTAAAAGTACCTGCTGAGCCTTCTATTCTTTTCTAAAATGTTCAAACCTAACAGATTGATAACCGAGGCCTGAGGTCTACCTCCTCACCCCTCCTGTACCCTCAGACCGCAGTGCAGATCCTAGTGTTCTCAGCCAGTGAGAGATCTGCCTCAAGCATTTTACAAGTCTACCAAAACCACAGGCTATTAAATTACCCATCAAGATTCCACGGGCTGCAATGAACACACCAGTTCTCATCTCTTCTTCCAAGACTGTGTCTATGGCACTACCACATCATAGCCTTTCCAGGTTATTTAGGAAAGGGCATATTATATAGCAGAAGTCATTTTCTCTTTCAGTGCCCTGCCTGCTCAGCTGTCTTGTGAAGATTTTATGTCCACTACCTATGGAAACTGAGATGTGAAACAAAAACCTCTGTTTGGAGGTTTGGCCAGCAACTGTGGGATTCACAGTATTTACAGAGACCCAGAAATTTTATCAGATAGATGGATATATTGACAGTTTCTTTCAGAAGTATCATTATGTAAAAGTCATTCAAATAGAAATTAGAATTGAATAAGAGACAAATATGACAAACATTTTTCTGAAAATGCCTGTTAATCTTCAGGATGCAATAAAAAGTGATAAAATGTGATAGCAAAACAGAATGGCAAACAGTGGACAACACTGTTTCTACTGAAAGTTCCCTAGTTTTTGAGGATTGAAAGCAAAAATAAAGCCTAATAAAAATCAGACTTTCATTAACAATCTGCTTGACAACATTACATGGGAACACAGGGAGTACAACTTGGAGTAAACATCATTCTTTTTCAAGGTTTAGAGAATAGTAAGATGAGTGAGGTTCCCTCACAGGACATAGAAAGACCGCTTGAAGTTAGGAGGAATGCCCCTCAGTATACACACTCTGCAATGAGTAGGTGGAAATGAGATGGAGAGGACCGCTATATACACTTTCCCGTAAATCTTCTTTCTCTATCCCAAACAAGGCACATTAGAAGCGGGAGGACTGCACTCTCCCTATCCACTTTCAGAGCAACTCTATGCTTAAGACACCAGCAGGAATGATTATGCTTAATGTTCCACAGTTTAGAGAGCAAGAATAGAGAAGGCATGTTTTCTTGAGCACAATTCTCTGTGCCTCTTATACACAGGAACAAGCAAAATGGCCTGAAGTAATTCATGTCACTGCATTTAAAGACTGCGGTATTATCACCACTCTTACCGTGAGAGTTCTGAAACGTCTTTTCGCCCAAAGGCTTTACTAGATCTAGAAAGGACTCAGCATGGCAGGAATCTGGCTAATAGCCAGGAGGCTTAAAGTGCTGTTTCAGTTCTCAACCCTAGCATTTAGTTTTGCTTGCCGCAATGCTGTAAAATCTGCTTTAGCTGTGAAGCAACTTTCAGCAACGCGTGAACTTTTACTCAAGACCACGAGATGGCACCACAATAAGCCACAAAACCCGTTGAATTATCAGCAACTACGATCTTGCTCATTTATATAATTAATAAAGCAATTGAGTAGGACTGGCTCTTTTTCAGGCAGTACTACAGAGATTACAAATGGATTTCTGCTCAGTGACTTTTCTATTCCTATAAAGCTGAGCAGCCAGTGTTTAGACTGATCCATTTCAAACAGCTGTTTAATACTCTGCTGAAACAGACACAACATAAATCAATATTTTAAAAGGTGATCAGTGACCACAGGTATCCAATTTCAAGGTCATTTTAATCACATTTAGGAACCCTCATTTCACAGGCTGGCTCATTCAATTTGTCCTGCATGACGCCTGCCCTGTTCCTTCCTCCCACACCACTATTCAACTCCTCTGCCTACCCCAGTGCCCTGGCCTGGCATCTCACGCTCCCCCAGTCCCACACAGAGCTGCCTACCAAGTGGGCCTTCACTGCCTGACACCTGCCATGGAGGTAGGAGACGAGGGTCCCAAGCCTCTAATGAGACAGAATAAAAATGAGTTTCTAGGGTCCTTGGCAAGAGGGACTCCAGGATCCTAAAGGGAACGATGAGCAGTATTTTCTGATGTCAGTCTGGCCAAGACTCTGGTTGGAGGTTCCAGCCATCAAGTAGCTTTACTTTTCTGCCATCAGAAAGCTATCCATCTTCTGACATCATGTCACATACAGGATTGTTTACCCGACAGGCTAAGCAGCCAATACATCCCACCGTAGCACAGCCTGGTGCAGTGCACGCTCTCAGTCACGCGACATGGAAGGCTCCTCCTGTCTATCAGACCCTCCCAGCTATTTTTTTATGCCCTTAAATAACAGAGTGCTTCTGGTCACTATAATTCACATCCCCCAGACTATAACGGTGTTTCACCTTCCTGCTTCCTATCAGGAGCAGTATTTCCAGGTTTTACCTATGGATTGGAAAGGGCATGAAAGGCTGATATTATGGCACAAACTGCTTTGTGCACTTCTCTACTCAACCTCCAATGATCACCAAGGAAACAACATCAAATCCAGAAGCCATTAACACAATACCCAAAATAACACACCTCCAAATAAGCTTTCTAAACCTGTATTTGAATAAATATGGTGGCTGTGCATTGCTCCCCAAAATGTGTTCAGCCCTCAGCAGGCAAAAGGTTCCCAATACTCTGAATTAAATGAAAGTGATTTTCTGACTGCTATCACATCATAGTTTTTTAAAATTCAGTGACATTAAGGTGCTCAGATATTTATTTTTCAGTATCTCTTATCAATTTTGGATTTTTTTTTCTGTAGTAAAATGACCACATGGCAGCGTGAGGTCAAATCCTCTAGAAACATGAGCAAAACTGTACTGTTGGTACTCAGAACTGGAATGCCAGAGTCCGAGAGCTGCTACCAGAAAAAGAGAGAAATCTTGGGGTCTTGGACTGGCCGATGCCAGGAAAATGTCTGGAGGGATGAGATAGACAATAATTTCTTCCACCAGGGGAATAACCCTAAACTCTGACTCTGCCACAAACACACTTCAAGCTCAGTCGCAGGCGACAGGGGCAACAAGGCCATGGTTCTCTTCCCCTCCCTAGAAGCCTGCTGCCCTGCCACAGCTTGCTTTGCTTATGCCTGGGACTCATTCTGCGTAAGAACAGTGGCACTGCTACAGCATGGTTAATGAGGAGAGAGTATCATATGAACAAAAAAGGCAGAATGGGAAGGAAAGGAAAGAGCTGCATCCTTCACTGAGAACAGTGAACACAGATCCTGCTAACCACCGGTTTGGCTGAACAGCGTATAATGCTATATAAAGTAACCAAAAGTTAAGACTTCAGCTCAAGCCTGAACCTGCCAAATTCGTACCTACTTTATTTAAGAATAAAGCCTCTGGTTTTAATTATTATAATTGTCTGGAAAAATACACTTTCATCAGGAATTCAGCCAAATACAATGCTTGTTTTTTTATTTCATCATTCTGCTAATACAACCTAACAAGTAAGATTTGGTTTTCGTATTGAGCTGTATACTGGGCTGATACCCATAAAGCTTTTTTTTAAGCTTCAGATCTGTTTCCTCATTAAAGATCTGCAGTACTGATTCCTGCAGTAGTTTCGTGAAATTTCTTTGCAAATTTGCAATCCGATCACAATCAGACTCCTACAGCTCACAGAGCAACTCCAGCACCCTATATTCTGCACAATAATGGCTCCATGCCCTAGAATAAAGATTCCATAGGACTGCTGAGAAAAAATAATTTAAAAAATATATTCAGAATCCCTAAAAGATTATATGTATCCCTATTATAGATACAGCTGGTCAGATAAAATGTTAAAATCGCAGCTGAAGAAGGCTATGGCTGTATGCATTCTTTTCAACCTATTTTTCTTAAGCAATTTGACCTAAAAATTACTGCACTTGCAAAAAGAATATGGGTCAGACATCTCCAGCCTAAGACTTTATTTAGCAACCCAAATAAGACGGGCTTTTCATCCATTATCCAAGTGTGCTGAATTGTTCTGCATCAACTTTATTGTGTTATCAAGGCACACTATCAGCAGGATTCAAATAAGCCTTATGTTGCGTATCATAGCTGTAGTTTGAAGACAATTAGCAGGTGCTGTTGTCTATTGCGAATAAGGCACAGCCCTGCCAAACTTAGTTTTAGAAGAAATGCACATTTTTTTCAGAAGTCCTACCTAAAATCCATCATAGACAAATGTTTGCCCAGCTTCTTAGCAAGGTTACAGAACGTAATAGAAATACTGATGAATTTTTAGTGTCTGAAACATTGTTTTTTTTATTTCTAGGTTTAACAAAATATGAACATGACAGAGCAGTGAAACAAGCTACCCAGAAAAAAAAAATGCAATCATTCCTTACACAAACTATTAATGGCAGCCTTTGTCCTTTGGACTCAAGTCATTCTTTAATATTTGGGTCTTGAAGTATTATTTACATAAAAGTTTAAAAACAATAAATGTTGTTATTGGTAGAATCTGTGTACATTTGTTATAAACACTGACAAGAAAGAAAACCAGAAGGCTTCCTAGCTCAGAAATTGCCAGGTTTGCCACTCGGCAAGTTGTGTCAATGAAGCTAAGTATCTCAGCTTTCTCCCAAGCACTTACTTTTAGGAAGCATATGCAGTACCAAAGCACTCAAATGCAGTCAAATTGGATTTGGCTTTTCAAATGAATACTCAGATATGTTTGTTTGTTTTTCATTTTGGTTTGGATTTCAAAATTCAGCCAGCTCCTGATTAATATGGTTTAAGAGCAATATGCAGATGTGTCTCTTTAGCAACCTAAGATCACTGTTCTCCAAAACAGAAGTCCAAAAAACTCTCATACATTTTTTCCAAAAATTTACCATTTCTGTAGGTAAATAGCAAATGACAAATTTCAAATTTGTTGAAAACTTACTCTACAAAGATTATTTCAATGAAGTTCATTGAAACCTAGGTTTCCTGCCAGCTTTCTCATCTGACTGCTCAGAAGCCTATCAAGCTGGGTTGCGGAGGATACTACATTTCCAAGGCTGGGGAACCCAGTGCTTCCACTGTTTGCAGCTGCCTAGGCAGTCCACGCGTACGCTCTGGCTTCAACAGACAGTAAGTTGTGACAGAAAGACAGTAACCTGAAACAACTCAACAATGAAAAGGCTCTTCTTCTGTGGAGGATTTCACACTTCTGGGGTTTCTTTTTTAAGAATGAAATGAAAATTTAAAAAACAAGCTGGTCATCCTCTCTTGGATAGTTTTGCTTCCATTCACACTGAACTCGTCTCCTACTTAACAACCCATGAGTCACAAGTAAATCCAGAGAGCTCTCTACTACTGCTCAGTGAGGAAGATGACACCACTTCGCATGGTTCCTTCTTTACAGGCACACACAGGCACCACTTGAATTCGAGTGAAACAGACCTGGGCATGCCTCTGTACTCTGTGCAAGCCCAGCAAAAACAAACCATAATGGATCACATCAGATGCAGCCTCACGCCCATTTCTAGTTTCTTCAAATCATATCCTCATAGAAATATTTCTGCACTTTCGCTACCAACAGCATAACGGCAATCCCATACGGACCCAAGAACTGCCCACGTAACAAAAAGGAAACCCTAGCTGGTTACGTATTAGTGGAATATATGACTTTACATATATTGTCCATCAGGTCTCTCCCTTGCTTTGTCAACTCTTGTCTAATATGACTAACCTATTTTGTTGAGACCATTAAGATGCTTTCTTGTTCTTGTTGAAAAACACTAGTCGTACCCAGAAAGCTTAAAATAAAACACTAGTGCCCCAGGACAGCCACAGGATCAAAAATGCTATTTATTCACACACAGAGAAGCTATTCCTAGGGGGAAAAAAAAAGGTACTTTTCATTGGAAAAATAAAATACTCAGAAACAAAGTGAGATGGTAAAATGAAAGAACGCTAAAGGAAAAAAAGAAAAAAGCATTCCTAACAAACATATAATTTTTAAACTTCATTTAGTCTTGAGCAGAATCCTAACATACATTTCCTAGCAGATACCACTGGAGTTACCAAATGATCTTATATAAGAAACCAAGATCACACTGTGGTTTTGCAAGAGCAAACAGCTGAAGGTTTTAAGAATCCCATCACTAAAAAGGGTAAGAAAACGCAGCTAGTTTACATATTCAGAAATGTGGTATAAAAATCAGCCATGAATGAATTTATATCATGTTTTATATATTAAAACATGTTTTAATATCATGTTTTATATATTAAAAACTACAGGAAGAATAACTGAATGACAGTAACATAAGCATCTGTATTGTTCCTTGCACTGTTCTGTGTTTATTACTTTTCAGAAGGATTAGTTTCTGCTGCTGTTGACTGCAAGCAGGATTTTCACAAGACTTAGAAAGACTAACAGCTTGTGTAGGTATTTGGAAATATGGGATGTATAACCTTTGCTCCAAGTAAGGGAAACTAGTATCTTCAAAAGCTTTCTAAAATCCTATGTTACTAAATACATAGTCAACGCATTTTAGCATTTTTTTTTTGTTCTCCTGAGGGTAAAGTATTCTCCTTGCATACGGGTGGATAGATGAATTCTTCATTAATGGTTAACTCTTTAGCTGACACTAATGAGTTTCAACTATCCAGCTATGTGCTCGGCAGGCCCAAGCTACTTCACAATTCTGCACCATCAGTGCTGGGAAATTAAAACAGTATCGGTAAAAATTGTATTGAACAATAGCGACCAACTACCCAATGCAGTTACCTTGAAGGAGTATGATATAGTTAGCATATAAACATTTCCCAGAGGTATGAACTAATAATCTTAGACAAACATGTACTTACACAACATCTTGTCCATCATGAGAAGTAATTCCTTTAGTGTATCTTTCTAATAAAAGGTGTGGGAACAAAATCAAAATCAACCAGGTTAACAGCTCACCAAATTACCACTCCTCAAATAATAGACTGGTGGTTAGTTGATTTCAATTTGTAATTTCCTATTACCCTAAAAATGCATATTCATATATTCACACAATGAATTTAGCAGGGCTGATAGCTGGAGAACCAACCTAGAACTGATGACTACAGAAACAAATGCCCTTGAAGTCAGTGCAGGACTAAATCTTCCTGTTAAAAAGTTTGTATTGTGTTTACAATGTGGCTTCATGAACCCTTCAGTGAGAACATTATGTAAAGCATAACCTGTTAACTCATTCCCGCTCCCCAATCAATCCCATCAATTACACTCTACAGCTGTTCATTTCATTGTGGAACAAATTGATATGGATTAACAACAATGCTGTAAAAGATGGCTGGGTGGGGTTTCTTCCTTTTAATCAGAATGATTTCCCTAATTTGCCTTGCCACAAGCAAGGAGGCTGAGTGGGCCAGAACGAGGAACTAGGGGAGGGAAGAAACAGCACGGCAGGGGCTAAACTTGCACTCTCTGCTTGCGAAACTATGGTTTTAGTGAATGCGTATGACTTCCTCAAACCATGACACAGATCATTGCAACTGAGAGATTAGATATTTTCTGTACTGTCCTTTCCAAATGAAGTTTATTTGGTTTTATTTAATTTGCATAAATTAGGACTTAGAAAAGGCCGGATCCTAAGTAGGGATATAAATAATTGTAATCAGCTTTTGCCTGGCATCTCTGGAATTAGTGATTTACAGCAAGTGAGAATCTTCTCTGAGAAGACAGTGTTGACACTAAAAGATACAAAAGACCATTGAAGCAAGTGAGAATCTTCTCTGAGAAGACAGACTGTGTTGACACTAAAAGACACAAAAGACCATTATCAAACGATCACAGAGTTTATATTAGTAAAGAGGAAGATGTCTGCTTTCTTGACTTATTTATACATTTAATTGAGCTGTATTCTCAAACAAAGTTATTACTGCAGGGTATGTCCAGGGAAAATTTGCGGATCACTTTCTAATTTTGGTGTGATAGGAAAGTCATTAACAAATTAAGGTATTGCAGACTGGATGGAAACTGGAAGAGCCAGCCAGTCTGCAGGACCACAGGAAGGTATGAGACACTTAAAGGGCTCATTTGTAAAAGCCATTTTGGAAAGTATCCCGTCTGCAGGACAACTAATAAGCCAGTGAGAATTTCTTTTCGTGATAAAATGCTGTATGTCCTTGCCTAGTTTTCTTCTGTGGAAGGATTTCTGTAAAAGTCAGACTGACCATAATAGAACAGTCATAACAAAGCAAGACTGGCTGTTCTGGGCAGATGATAGTAAATACAGTGCTACTGTGAGTCATTTTCCCCAGAAGTGATATGTGAAGCTCGACAAAGTTATTTCTCTGTCATTATTCTGGTGAAGAGGCACACATCACTAACTTGTGAACACAGGAAAAGGGCAGTGAGCAGGGGAACGCTATTCATAGAATCTTTTATTATCATGGTGAACTAGGGAATGCATTCAAGTTGAGTTTGCATAGTTGCCTGTTAAAAATATTAGCATTTTACCTGTAACATTACAATACTTGATCTGAGATCACTGACAGAAAACACAGATCTGGAGCCTCACTGTGACATCTTTGTAGTCCCTTTCCACAATACAGACATCCCTTGCATAAATTAAAAAAAATGTGACCATGCGACAGACAGGAACCAGGATAGCACATACTGCGATAGAAATCTGAATTTTGAAAAACCACAGTGGTATCTTAAATGGTAAAGAAAAGTTGAGTTACTTATGGTTTAACAAAACTCGCACTACTGGCTTTCTTGGACCACAGATCAATAAACAAGTACATATGCAGCTCATATGGGTAAGACCTAATTCAGAGAAAAGCAATTAAGATTGATACCCTGAAAAACTCAGGAACATGTTCATCAGCCAAGAAACACTCTAGCAATGTCTCTGCTATGAATTACCAGGGGACCAGCTTGCACCTCAAGCCTATCAGTTTGAGGGGTGACATAAAACACAGATAGAACACCTGAACTTTTCTTTTCCAAAAATAGGCTTCTCAACCTTCTTTCAAATTGTGGAATGGCTCAGCTACTTCTAAATGCCACTGAATCAAATCCAGTGAAACTTCTAAAAAGACATTGTGACAGTAACCTTCACCATCACTTCCTGAGTGTGTTTTGCTTTTCATATCTCCTCTTAACAAGACTTGATCTCACTGTCTGGCTGAACATTAATCCGCTTTCACCAAGTACCAAACTAGTGCTTGCTGCATTAATACACTGCAAATCCTCACAGTATAAATTACACACGATTTAGTATAAAAGGTAAGCATAGGGCTTTCTTTTCACTACAGCTATTACCAGGAAGGCAAGTAGAATACAGGTAAGTTTTCATCAGATCCTGATCTAGAAATTTTTTTTTCAAATTGCAAACACTGCATGTAATTAATTGCTTCTGAAAAATAGATTATCCTTTGCTCTTTCTCTCCCTTGCTGCTTTTTCTTTCTCTTTAAAGACAGAACATGTTCTCTGTACAGAAACTTAGATAAAAATATTTCACTGAAAGTGGTATGGTACTCTGCTATTATTATTCTGCAAAGATTGCTGACATGCCATTTCAGTCGCTTAGGAAAATCAAACTCCTTTAACAATAAACATACAGATAGATCTATTTAATGGCTTTATCCTATGTTCTCACTGATGTTTCTGAAAGCTTGCTATTACAGAACCACTTGAGGATAATGTGAAGGCTCAATTTCTCCCTATTTCTATAAATATTTCCTGTTGCAAATAACTACACATGTTCCTCCAGTATAGATATATTTTTTGCTTTATACACAGGATGAAGACAGTTAATTGTTACGTGCTGTTATTTTGCTGGAAAGCAATTTGTTGCAATAGCTGTCAGCTTACCAATATTACTATAGCAGTGGAAAGAGAAGAATGTGAACTCTGTATTACAGTGAATGCCACATGGTGCTCAGGATACTGCTTCACAAGGGTGAGAATCTTAAGTTTAATTTCAGGCACCAGAATTAAATATTCCAAGTGATGTATGAATAATCCATTTCTCCAGTCCGTAACAAACACATAGGCAGGATGAGCCTTGTGAAAGAACAGGTTGAGTAACTGCTGTGCTGTTTGACAGGAAAGTAGATACACAGCCAATCTGAACCACAAAACGAAGGGTGAAAAGATGCTAGTAAAATTCAGATCTTTAACTGGCTGCACACGTTATGTTTATATTGTATAACTAGAGTTGAAAGTATTACAATCTGGATCTCTGCCTTGTGTTCAATTTGTGGTTGCAAACAGATACAATAAAGCAGCCATTACTATGTAGATTCCTCTACTTTTCCAAATAATTTGAAGAATCAAGCAATTGACCTGCAAGATTGTCTGGTGATGGTATGAAACAGATTTGCCATATCGGTCCTCCTGAAAGGAGAAATCTAAGGATCTAGGTGAATTTAGAAAAGTCTGATCCAAATCCTTTTGATCTCAGTGGGATTTTCCCCACCAGTTTAATTAGTTTTCACATCGGGTCCTTTATTTTATAAAAATTTGGAATTCTACCCCATAACAAGTTTCAAAATAAGTATTTCCTTCTTGCAATTTTCAGGATCCAGTATATAAATATCCACCAGTTTCATCTGTTCAGCAAACATGTACCTTCAAGGAGGTTGTGTATGAAACAGTGAAGTTCCCTGGCTGTGGTGACCATCCCGAATCTTTTTATTCGTACCCAGTAGCTACAGAATGCCATTGTGAGACCTGCGACACCGACAGCACTGACTGCACTGTGAGAGGGCTGGGGCCATCCTACTGTTCCTTCAGTCAGAATGGAAGTAACCAATGAAGGGTACTTGAGGTGGCAGTCTGGCTTTAAATGTTCACTTCTAAATAAAGGTACTGATTGGGCTTAAGTGGAAGATAATAGGCAAAGCTATTTAGAAACTGCCAAGATTGAAACAAAGATTTTTAAGGCCAAAATGGAGAGCTACTGACCAAACTTCTCTTCAGGCCTTCCCTACTTATCCCATCAGTTTCCTTAAAATCATTTTCATAGGTCTATAGAACGCTGCTTCCAATTCCTTCTGCCCTTGCCTCCTCTTCTTCTCTATTACACCTTCATCCTTTATGTTCCCGTATTTCCACTGCCTAGTTCACTTAGCTTATTCTATGCTATCCTATGCTTTCAAAAAGTTCCCAACTTCCAAGTCTTTATTATCCCCTGCTTTCCATCTCTCCTCAGAGCAGACTTATTTTAAAAAAGCCTTGCAGCACTGGTTTTCTTACAACCAACATCTGTGCCCTCACTTTCTATTAGTTAGAAAGTTTCTGTTAGACTGTAAACCTCTCTCAGCCGAGATCCTGACTTTTTTTTTTTGGCAAAATATTTCATACAGTCGTCATGCTCTGTAAATAACAACAGCATGTTTATTTAAGAGCCAAAATTTATGTTCAAATGTTGAATGTCACCTGAACTCTTGTGCTTTCTCAGTAAGGCTTGTTAGCTCAGGCTCAGTGCCACAATAACACAAATAACATGAACTCTAGCTCATATCTGGCTAACTTGAAAAAAGAATCATCAGGTGCCTACTTTCACCTGAATAAACATATCCTAAGTCAGTTAAACAACTCTGAAAATTTTGCCACATATCAGAAACACTGGATCTCCTCTCGTTATGCAACAGACTGTAAGAATGAGAATTTTTTTAACGCTATTTAACATAGGAGTCTCACAAATTATTTAGGGATGAATCTAGAGGCACCTGATCCCAGTAGCGCAAACATGGTGTGATAACATGCCTTGGAAGTAGTTCACAGTAGTCCTTTCTGAGAATGGAAGTTTACACAGAGTTCTGCAGCAACCTAATTCTGCAATGGCCAATATGAAGTTGGGATGATCTGGAAGCAAGCTGGAGGACTGACTGAATCAGAATGGAAAATTATCTGACGTTATTGGGAAAATTATCTGAAACCTACAGAATGAAATCCTATCAGGAAAACGAAAAGATACTGCTCTTCATCAGAAACTATCACCTACACAAACACAGAATGGAGAGCAACTGGTTCAGCAGCAGTTCAGCACCGAAGACTTGGATGTTATACAAGCTAAGAATGAGTCAACAGTATCACACCGCTGCGGAAAAGTGGGAATGTAAGGAGCAGAGCCTACAAGACACAACCTACTTCCATCACTCTGCTCAACATGACAAGAGCCTCAGCTGAGTTGTTATTTCCAGCTTTGGGGACAGAACTTCAAGGCATTGAAAAACTGGAGAAAATCCACAGAAGAGTAATAAGAATGGAGAGAGGCCTAAAAAACATCTTAGGAGAAAAAGATTTAAATAAATGTGGTTGTTTTGCCTACGGGAGGTCATACTTAGGGGGAAAAATTAGTGGAACCTTTTACATGCTTGAAGACTGTTACAAAGAGAAAAGGAACAGTCAGTTCTCCATGTTCATAGTGAACAGAACAACTAATGAAAGATTCAGAGTAGTCGCTAGCAAATCTTCCGAAAGGTACAGACAGCTAGACACTGAAATAAATCGTCAGAGGGTTGGAGAAGGAAGGAAGAGAGTGGGGTCTGTGGAGTAGTGACCACTACAGGTCTTCAAGAACACATTGAACCTGTTGGGAATGACAGAGATAAAGTTAATTTGCCATGAGGCAAGGGAATGAAGTAGACAACATCTTGAGGTCGCCTGACATGTCTGCTTTTGAGACCCTTACAGTCATGTTTAAAGGGAATTTGTCGGTTACTCTGGATCTCTCTTGTAATAGATATTTTAACTTATTTCATTTTTAGCTTTTTTACTGAAAGATATTAGTTCTCTTAACTTAATTTTATTTATAAGATTTATCCACATGGACATTTTCTTTGGTCTAGTGAAGTTTTAAAAGCAGTAAAGTAATAGGTAAATCAAATTGCCTCTCACTCATTTCAGTTTTAAACATGAGTTGACTTCAGTTAAAACTAAGCATATTATTCGTTTCAGGAATTATTCCATTCTGGATGAGAGAAATTTGAATTAAAATTGAAAAACAGAGTAGCTGGTAGTAAGAAAGTATGGAAGAAGATACATTTTCAAAATAGATCTGTAAACACCTGTATTGTCTGTTGTGCATTTTGGAATAATAAAAATAATTTTGTTGCACTTCTGTTATGTATGTCTTAATAAGCCAATTAAAAAACTTAAAAGTCCACCTGCCTACTTTACTATGCTTTAAGTCACACTTTTTTCCCCCCTCATAATTTTTTTTCATGTAACTAATACACCCACCTGAGCCATATTTGCATTATATGGCCAAATCACATCAAATGAAAGACTGGTATATTTTAGCCTGATCCAGTAATGTGATGATGAAATATTACATAGTTGTAAAACAACAGAACTGTGGATGAGAATAAAGATTATCATTAATATTTATTTAAACTATAGGGATTAGAACCTCTTCAGAGCTGTGCCCACATCTCTGTCACAAATTAGCTTGCATGTAAAACCAAAAATTATACAGCTCTCATTTCATCCATCAGACAAATGCAACCACTCATTTTCATTTTGCAAACAAATCTATTCAGAACCTTGGAACTAAAACTGTAACTAATGCAGTCAAAAGAGTATTGAGGTTAATATCAGAATGCTAGCAAAAAATCCTAATCATGCATCACTGCAAGCTTCCAGACTCCCACTTTGTACCTCTCACACATCTTAGATAGCAATGCTGAGGTAAGCGTGTAAGTACTAACCCCTGCCAAGCAAATGAGAGCCTTTGGGAATACCTCTTTCAAACAGTTTCTCAAGCCCTGTCCAGTACCTAGATATGAGTTCTACCCAAATCTCTTCCATAAAGCTGGCTTTTTGAAAAGATGGGTATGTCATGCATCAAAAGCTTTGTGTTTTTCAAAACATCAATAGGGGTAAACAAATAATTTACTGAATTTATCTTCTTTTTCTAAACATAAGTGATTGCACAAAAGGCTCAGGAAACATGTAAGTCCTACATGAAGTCTTGCTGTTAACATCAGCAAGCTTTGAATGTATGCCTCCATTTATATGAAACTAGCACTGGCATTTACTCTGAAGTGAAATCCATTCCAAATCATGTCAACAATTATTTGTTGTTCTACAGACAACAAATGTTCTACAGATTGCAAATATTTCACTGTCAGTAGTTTCACTGACAGAAATTCAGAAATTCTTACAAAAGGCTGGCTTGACTTGAAGGTATCTTGGACTACCTTTGACAGTTCATAAGGCAGACTTTATCCTCTCAAAGTTCACTTTCCATTCAATGCCCCATAATCATTTCATTAAACTTACTTTTACATCAATGTTTTTCCAAAATTTTAGTGAAGGTACTTGCAAGTCATTAATATTAGTGTAGTTTGAGGTCCAAATCTACTTTGAATTATTATTTAGGAAAAATATTTAAGAAGTAATTTGTATGCTGTTTGCCTAGCTCTATCATGATGAATAAATGGCAACTCTGTCAAAAGGTGAAAGTCTTAGTATGACATGCTACTCTAAATACTAAATTGGTGGGTAAGCTTTTAGAAACATTCCTAATAGATTCAGACGTAGATTTTCAACAATTCCTACCATGGGCCTAACCCTTTCCATTGAAATCAATAGGTAGAATGCTTTTCAACTTCAATAGAACTATTCTGCCAACAGCAAACTTTTCAAAAGCTGCATATTAATTCTATTTTTAAAGACAGGCTCTGCAAAAAGACCTTATATGTCAGACTTTAGCCACCAGCCTACGGAAACTAACTTTAGAGGTAGTAAAAACTAAAATGGACTGAACTATCTATTTATTTACTCCCACTTAACTAAAATTATATCTTTTCTTGCATCACCCTGAAAGCAGGAAACCTGGAAAACTGTAATTTATAAACCCCTGGTGAATGTATACAGCACAGAGGCAATACATAGTGTTGAACTGTCCCTTAAAGACCTTTGAGAGGGACACAATGCAGGATTCATTGTGTTGTAATTAATTAAGTCTTTCAAATACCCAGATGTATAGATAAACTGCATGAAGATTATTCATCTCTGCTGCCACATCTGTGGGTGAATTAATACTTTCTATCATATATTATGCAGACAGTTTGACCTTGATCTTACGAGTGTCTGTGGCAGTTGTACTTGAAGCTCTCCAGACATCAAGATGGGAACGTGAAGTGCAGCAGCAGTATTCATAGTCCTACTAATTGAAATGACCATTTAATCCCAACTGCCTTTTTAGGTAGAAAGCACACCCTGATTTTACAGAGAGGCAAAGAAATATATGTTACTCACCTTGAAGCCATTAATAAAGTATCAACATATTTATTAGCATCAACCCACTGTTGTCAATGCTCAGCTATTATTCCCTGCCTACGTTCTGTAAATCATTCCTCCTAGCTTAAAACAGGTTAACGCTTGCCTTTATAATTTTGGCATATAACTGGGCTCACAATATTTTTTACCATATTGACATATAGAAATATAAATGTCCTTTACTTGTATTAACCCAACTGATGAATAAGAATTTATTAGCCATCCACAAATCCTCAAACAAATCTAGCCTGAGAGAGAGGTAATTACAAATAATAGGTGGAAAACAGGAATGTCAGGACTCTGGCTTGTACATGTCAAGCTGAGGCTGCACTTAACTTGGGCTATTTGAATGGGAAGGGGAAAGACAGTTGAGCATGGTGTTACTACGCTATACTCCTTCACCCTCCCACCTCAGCAAGTGCATTTTGCTTTGTCAGTATGCAATATTTAGCTGCACACTTCATTTTCATTAAAAAATACAACTAACATCTTGGTTGAAACTACAAAAAAAACCTATGAAAAAAGGGCTAAGCAGCTAATCTGAAAAATTCATTTGGAGATGGCAGTCTTGAGATTAGTGGCTCCCCTCTACTCGGGCAATTGGATCTATAAATTTTTTCTGTGTATCTCATGTTTCTTTTTAATTTATGTTATTAACTTTAGCTATCAAAGCCTTGGTCTTTCAATGTGACTTATACTGATAGACACTACAGCAGCTCACAAGGCTGCAGTCTCTGGGAAATATAGAAAACAAGACAGGAGCAGGGTTAGAGAAAGGACATACTTGCAAGAAATCAAATGTCAGTGTTTCATTATGTGTAGGTGGGGAAGCGAAAGAATTAACTAGCTATGCTTTATAGTCATTAACCATTAGTCTTCTCTCATGTAGCAACTCTAAGAGGTAAGAGGTAAAGTCTTACTTCACACTGATGATCTCTTAATTCACTGAAAAATTACTGGGGGATGTTCAGATGTATTACTTGTATAGTATGATGTTATTCTGTATGAGAAAGGAAGGTAAATTCTAGGTCTAATATCTTTGGATTACATTTGGCTATACTTATATACACTGAATAATGCTATAGACAGAGATATTGAGTCAGACTATGAATCTACGTATATACATTGAATAATGCTATAGACAGAGATATTATTCAGTCAGAATATGAATCTAAGCCCTATAAAATACGTCCTTCTTAAGATACCAACAGTCAAGACATAGAAGGTAATCCAACATTATCCAACGGCTTTTAGAAAAACCTTTGAACAACTTAAGGAATCCAATTTTCCTCTTGCTTCATGTGTTTACACTTAAAGTTTCATTCAAAAATTATCTTAGCTTTCATTATCTCCTCCTCTCATTATACATTATTGGCAAGTCTTGATGCTTTTGTGAATGCTGTGGAAATTCCCAGTCAAAATAATATGATAATGAAGAAAAATGTTAAGAAGTTAGAAAGAAAACTTTTGGTTCAGACACTGTCAAAATTTATGTCACAGTGAGGCAAAGGGTTATGGATCAGGTCTATGCCCTGGTAATACTTGCCTTTTCGAACAGGCATTTAGAATAATTAACAGCACGATTCTGTGTAACATAAAAGTAGGGTATGCACTTCAGCTAGCCCAATGATCGAGAAATAATAAAGACAGCTTAAAATTAATTCTGCCCCCACTTCCAAATAGTATCAAAGACAGCTCCGCCAAGCAATGGATCTGGCCCAAGCAGTTAAATTTCTTTCCTACGTGATTTCTCTTTTTAGAACAAACATCTGAATCTTCATAAGAATTCTAAATCACATGAGAGCTAATGCTTTAGATGGGAGACTGATTTACACCATTAGTGTGAATGGATACAAACTTTACCACATCGACTTTGTTTACACAGTCTAGCCTTAAGACAAGTAGATCCTGATCTATGAGTATCTGGATGTGTTCGTATACTTGGATTATTATGTCTGGAACTTGAAACCACTTTACACTGTGATGCTTAATTCAGGGACAATGTAAAAACATAACCAAATCAATTCCTGTCTATGCACAACCTAGTTACTTAGTATTTGTTATTCAGCATGTACAACACATGGAGGACTGCCATTTTATTAAGCATTTCTCTAAGCAGTGTAGAAACTATCTTGTCAAATTCCAATAGCTGGCTAATAAATTCATTAGAGATAATGAAGGTGCAGCAGTTTGACAAAGATGCAGTTCACCCCAACACAAGCCCCAAACATCACCTCTAAGAACAAGCACTGTAGTTAATGGCAAGTGTGTTGTCTGGAATGGTCTTATAGACTCATGAGAACCACTCTAAGAATATTTAATTTTGTTTTTCAAAGCTATAATATTTTAGAATAATTAGAATATTTAGAATATTTATTTTAAGAATATTAGGATAGCTAGTGGGATTACAGAGTATTCTGATATAGGAATATCCATTTAGTTTTGCTTGACCAATATTGCTTTGATAATCAAAAATACAATAGCATGAGAGCAAGCCTGGGAATGAACATTACATCAGAATAACTAAGCCTCAGTTATGAATTACAATGCTTCAGGGGTTAAATACTCAAGGGTTTGTGATGCCCTTAAATAATTCAGTCTACGTCCTTTCAGTAGATGTCTGATCCATTAAATATTCACTAACACTTTGAAGACTGGAATAGTGTTAGATCTCAAATTAGAAAATTTCCTTTTAATGTCACTCTTGCATTAATTTCTGTCATATTATTTCAGGTTATTTGCCACATCTCAAACTAGGTAATACTAACAGCACAAAAAAAAGGATCTCTTCTTTCTTGATAACTCAGTATACCATATGAAAGAAACAAGCAGTTCTGCTTTTGACATACACAGCCCATTGACTTCAAAATGGGAAAAGTGACATGCCCAAGCATATGGCAATTGATAAGGGAGACTTCAGGACCTCCCGACTTCTTACTCTAGCAAAGCTGCATAAAAAACACAGTTTGAAGCATTATACAGTTGGGTAATATTACTATACTACACTAGTTTATTAAAAACATATCCTTGCACTCGATCTGAAAATAAAACAAAAGCTTATTGCCCGTGACAAAAGAAAGAACAAGTGATAAGCGTCAAATTGTAATTCTACTACTAGATTAAAAGAGCCTAATATAGACCTGCTAGGTTTTGAAAACAGACAACTGAACCGGGAAATCCCTTCAGTCTTGGTATGACATCACTAAATAAATCCTTATTATGTTATATGGCTCCAAAAACATTATGCAAACAGCTATTCAGAAAGCACTGAAACAAGATCTTTCACACATCAGGAACTTTGTGTCATAAACGGATTCTCCTGCTTGAAATATGTCACACTCTCCTGCTTACCTCGGCTGATTCCTAATGAGAAATCCATGCAATTTAGTTCTTCTTTCAATTTGTGAATTATTTACAAGTAGATGTTGATAACTGTTTTGTTTGCAATGAATAATGCAACCCAACACCACTACAAAGCAAGATGCCTTAGTCACATTTCTTCCTCATATCAATGAGGGGACACAGTTAGGGACCTATTTTCCCAATACGTTCCAACTATTGCATGAATAATGACATCACAATAAATATTGCTGGTCTGTTTGTGACAAGGACTTATTACTGTGAACCTGGACATGCTACTGAACATTTGACAATCTAAATTCATGTCAGTGAAAACAAAGAAACTAAAAGCACTGGAGATCTCAGAGTTAAAACAAACTGGGTCGTACCACTGTGTCACAAAACAAAAGACCCTCAACCACTGCAAAACAAAGTAGCAAGAAATCAATCACAGAATCAAAAACGTTACCAGCAGGAATTAACTGCACAATGCTCTCTAGTCCAGCATTCCCTCCCTTGCAATCTGGTTTGCCATGTTTCCTTCTACAGGGAAGGCCTAAGATGTCTGAAACAGGGGTATTCAAGGAACAGATATATTCAAACTCATCTTAAATTTTACATCAGTAGAGTTATACAGATGGAGAGCAATGTACAGCACAAGTTTCTTGCCAAAAGAAAACAAGAGATAAAGGAAACTGTAAACTTGCTGAAGTAAACAGGAATGGACCATGTCCTCACAAAAAGACTTTTCATTATTTATCAACTGTTACGCAGTTTAATGACTGGTTCTGATGACAATTACTGCATCTCTGACTCAACAGGTATGGACATTGTTAAGGGAAAAATATATTGTGTTGGATCCAATAGCCCAAGAGAGATGAGGCTTCTGCAGCTCCGTACCCCAAGGTCTAACCAGCAGCAAGGTGAATACATATTCCCAAGTAAGCATATGCACACAGAGCACATATATACACTACATATATATATATGGCTGGCCACACAGATCAGCCACCACAGTGGCTCGCACTTGATTTCATTCACTCCAGTCTCTCCAGTTGCTGGCACCCAGGCACATGGGCCCTCTGGCCTGTGGTGCCAGCCCAGCTGCTGGAACACAGACCCTCACTCACTCCAGGTGCTGGCAGCATGGACACACAGGCCCCTATGACCCAAGGTCCCACTGCAGTTGTTGGCACTTAAGTCCACTCACTCTGATCTCCCCAGCTGCTGGCACACAGACATGCAGGCCCTCCGACCTGTGGTCTGACTCCAGTTGCTGGCACTCAGACCCATGTACACACATGCACACAGAACAGAGAGTCCCTCACCCAGGAAAAGAGTTAGAAACGAATTTAATAGGAAGATAGGACAGACTGTGCCGATCAGGTGCAAGGCATGGCCAGACAGGCATACCAACCAGCAAGCTATTTACACCAGACCAGCTCTTTTCATTCTCTTACCTTTTCCCATGCTTGTTGCTTCCCAAATCACCTAAATCCATCCCTGTCCCCACCTTTGATTCCTCCACTAAACATCCTATAGTAAGTCCTGTGCAATCCCAAAATGCTCTTCCCCTGCATCCCATAATGCATCACATACCCCTAGGCAGCAACCCCTCCCAGTCCAAAAGGTGCTCCAGTGTTGACTCATCTTGATGGGGTTTCACACCTGGAAACCGGGGCTGAGGGGAGCAGTCCTGGGGAGGGCCCAGACAGAGGAGGGAACCGCCCCGAGTCCTTAATTTGTGTTCCCGCTGTGCCTTTGTGCCTCTGTGCTCCTCTGGGCTTACAGAGATGAGCCTTTGATGGGCTGACAGCTCTCCTGCGATGGGCCTGGCAGTAGCTGAGCAGAGCACTACTCTGGCACCCCCACCCACCATTTTCTCTCTATGCTCCTTTCTGGGTGTGCAGACAGGTTTTTATCACGTAACCTAACAGACATGAGCCAATAATACAGCTGAGTATTTATGAAGCATCAGTTTCTGCTGTTCACACTTACTCGGAAGTCAAATTAAAAATGCTAGACATCATCTGTTTGTTAAACACAGGGATGTGTACAGTCTCTCTCATGAAGTCGACTGTCAATCCCATCTAGGTCTCATAAGGCTTGAACCCCGCAATGCTTTATAAATTTTCCCTATTGTTTAGCAAAACTCCAAGAGAAGAACAGTCTTTCTTTGGCATTCATTTAATGCATCAAGGATTGCCAGCCAGACAAATCTTACTGCCCGTTCGCTCTCTTAACTGATGCTCAGGATTTCAGCTTGTGTAACTCTTTTTAAGGCTTTTAGGTAAAAAGGAAGAACCTACTTATTTGGTTATTTTACATTTGTATTTAGAAGTTTTAACAAAACAGCTGCTTTCCTCTTCCTTTACCACATTTTCTGGCTACTGACAGTAGCAGAAAGAGGCATTCTTGCACATTTTCGATCATGACATTGCTAACGATTCACATCTACTCCATAGAAAGTCTTTTGAAGAGCAATTCTAGCAACTTTTTCATGTCAGTAACTCTGTTCTCATTCTTTTCACATGATAAGCACCTAAAATCATGCCTGCTTTTCCAAATTGTGTGTATAGCATTATGCCCACCTTATTCAAGTTTGCAGATTAAATGTTTCAGTATGCATATATCCAGTTACTCAGTAGTTTTGCTCTAATACTAACTGGATGCATTCTCACTTTTGGGCACACACAATGCCACACACAAGTTTGAAAGTCAAATTTTCAATAATTGATACATGGCAGTGACATTAGGCACTGAAAACCATCATCAGTCATCTTCTGCTTAAGATGTTAAGTGGATGTTTTCAATATTGCCTTTGACTTAAATGCACAACAGCGTGTCTTTAAAAAGTCCTCAGCTGAAGGACATACGGCAAAAGCTAGTTAGCACACTGCATAACTATGCAATGCTCATATTCTGCAGTGAAGAAGATAGGATAAAAACCTTCTGAAGGACTTACAACTCTGGTCCTCTTTGGAAAAAACCTACGTTGTATGAGTAAGTCCCTCCAGGCCAGACAAAGGTACAATAAAGTCTATAAATAAGCTATCACTGGTATTTTTAAATGTTTCTTCAGCTGGCTTTCCACCTCTGCTGCTGAGCACAACACCGAGTCTGTTTTTACTGCTGTTTGAGCAAGAATCACAAAAAATAAGAGAACGAAATTGATATTGTGACAAGAAGAAATGCACGTATGAGTAATGAAACTCACAAAGTCTGCTTTCAATGTAGAACAAAAGATAATTTCCCCTTTCACCTCTTCAGCTCAGACAGCCTTTGGCATTTATTGAGCTCAATGTTTTGATTTCAAGTAATGTTTTGCTTTGCCTGGATGAGAATGACCTTTATATGACACCTGCACTACAGTAAAATTCATTGGGAAACCAAGGCCAGACAGATTTTTCTGGTGAACACTTGAGTTTCCAAAACAAATCACGTTGTAATTCATTGTAAGCAATACTTCCAGGAGCTCAGCTTTAGTTATCTAAATTAAAATCTCCACAAGTCAGGTTTCCTAAATCTATTTTACTCTTTAGTACACTAATGTGTCCTCAGGTAGCTCACCAGAATAAGCTATGAGTCTGTGTAACAGTTGCCTGAAATTAGGCTCTGAAATTCCACCTAACTTGTAAGACTTCCTGCATTGGAACAGTCCTTCCTAAATACATAATTCTTTTATGAAAAGGAGACAAACTCTAAATCATGAACAGGCTTTTCAACATATGAACCCTTCTCATTTGCCTATACAGCATTAACGGCAGCAATGAATTCATGCAAATCAACGGTCTTATGCTTAGGTTCGAAACTCACTTATGGGTGGCTTCCTATTATCTTTATGATGTAAGTATCCTGAAGTCTATTCAACTCCAATGTAATTTAAGGACATCTCTGGGCTACGTCCCTCCCAGGAAGTTGGGAAGAGGTGAAATGGAGCCAGTTACTTATCACGTGGGAATGCTGTGATACCAAATATCTTCACATGTTTGAAACCGAAGCACAAGACTTAGGAGCAACCAAGTCAGGATTTATCCCTGAAGCATCATCTACAGGACTGTATATGTTTTTCCAGGTCATATAAGTGCTGTCAAATTTCTAAGTGCTCAAGTGTATGTATACCAATGCACACAGCCTGGGGAACAAACAGGAGGAACTGGAGCTCCGTGCCCAGTCAGAAAGTTATGATATCATAGGAATAACTGAAACGTAGTGGGACAACTCACATGACTGGAGGATTGCGATGGATGGCTATAGGCTGTTTTGTAAAGACAGGCAGGGAAGAAGAGGAGGAGGAGTCACACTCTAGGTTAAGGAGAACCTTGAATGTGTAGAAGTCAACTACAGCAATTGTAGTTGAATGTAGTTGGCCCAGAATGCCTCTGGGTCAAGATCAGAGGGGACGTCTCCAAGGGGGATCTTACAGTAGGCATCTGCTACCAACCTCCAAACCAAGACGATAAGACAAACAAAGCAATATTTGGGTCACTTAAGCAAGCTTCGGGTCAACAGAACCTGGTTCTTATGGGTGACTTCAACTACCCAGACATTTGTTGGAAGAACAAATGCAGCAGCTCACGTCATCCATCAAGTCCCTGGAATGTGTAGAGGACTGCTTCCTCATACAAATGTTAAATGTGCCAACCAGGAATGAGGCACTGCTGGACTTGCTACTCACAAACCAAGAAAACCTGCTTTGTAATATCTCGGTTACTGATAGCCTTGACTGCAGTGATCACAATATTGTGGAGTTTGGGATCCTGCTGAGCACACTGAAGGTTAGTACTACAACAAAGGTTTTAGATTTTAGAAGAGCAAACTTCAGCTCGCTCAGAGCTCTGTTGGGAGGGATTTCATGGGAAGCTTCCATGGAGGATAAAGGAGCTAGCGAGTGCTGGGAGTTTTTCAAGAACGCTCTCCTGGAAGCACAAAAACAGTTCATCCCCTTTAAAGGTAGGGGAAGTAGGTGGAGAAAGAGACCTCCTTGGCTTAACTGTGAGCTTCTGAGTCTGCTCAAAACCAAAAGAGAAGCGTACCAGAGATGGAAATGAGAACAAATACCCATTGAGAACTACAAGGGCATTGCCAGGG